>NC_136261.1:367499376-367759376 GCF_964187855.1 Myxine glutinosa | reverse complement strand
AATCTGCAGTTTCCATCCCTTTAGTTTATTATTAACTTATCAACAGTACAAGTTACAGTGGAACAACTAAAAATATTTAACAGTTGGGATAAGTTTTTTTTTTTTTTTTTTTTTTTGTATACAAGATCGAGGCTCGTGAAAGAGCTAACATTAATCACACAAAAAGACAAACCGACACACAAAGCATAAAAAACAAGGGGAGCGGCAGACAAGATGGGGAGAGAGGGGGAAGGACACAAACACAACATTTGAGAGCAGGGACATCGGGAGGACTTGGGGGGAGGTGGGAGAGGAATAAAACATATGAACACTGCAAGGACTCTGGGGTGAATTACCGGGGGTAGAAAAGATCAAGGTTTTCGATGGGGGAAGATAAGAGATGGTGGTGAACAGCTGTTTTAAAGACCTGGAGGGAGGAGTGGGATTGAAGGGAGTGGGGGAGTTTGTTCCAGAGGCGGGAGAAAAGGGGAATGAAAGAGTGAAGGTGAGCAGATAGCCTAGACTTTGGCAGTTTAACCATAAGAGGGTTGCAGGCAGATCTTGTGCGACCTGAAGGAATATTGGGGGGACAGAGCACAGAGAGAGCTGGGGGAGCAAGGCCGGAGAGGAATCGGTAGAAGACAGAAAGACCACCAACCTCCCCGCGGTGAGTGAGTGAAAGGCCCTCGGAGTTGACTACATCGCAGGAGATTCCAATTATTCTGAAAGCTTTGGCCTCAACAGCGTGAAGCCGAGCAAGGTGTGAGGCAGGAGCACCAGCCCAGAGGGGGGAACAGTATTCCATTGAGCTGCGGATGAAAGCCTTGTATGTGGTGAGGAGCTCAGGTGTGCCAAGGAAGGACTTCGCACGACGGAGGATGCCCAGTCGGCGACTGGCTTTGGAGGCCAGCTTGGAAATGTGGTTTTCCCAAGAAAGATCATGGCAGATAGTGAGACCCAAAAGCTTGAGCGACAGAACTTCTTGGAGAGGATTGTTGAGAAAGTAGATGGGAGGGTTGTCCAGTCGGTCCTTTCGGAGAGACATTGTAAGAGTGTGAGATTTGTCAGGATTGAAAGACATGTTCCACTTGTTTGACCAGTCTGTGATTTTGTCCAGGTCTGCAGAGAGTGAGGAGGCTGCAGACTGCCGATCTGAGGGATGAGGAATGGAGCGGCAGATAGTGGAGTCATCAGCAAAGAGATAGAGAGGATTTTCCAGAGAGTCGGAGAGGTCATTGATGAAGACCAGAAATAGCACAGGGCCCAGAACACTACCTTGGGGAACTCCAGCCAGCACAGGAAGGGAAGATGAGAGAAATCCATTCAGGGCCACACGCTGCCTACGACCAGAGAGGAAATCCGCAAGCCATGAGTGGAGATTTCCCTGAATACCATAGGAGGTGAGTTTGGTGAGCAGAGCTGGGTGCCAGACCGTATCGAAGGCACGTGATATGTCAAGTGAGACAGCTCTGATTTCCTGTTTGGCATTGAGGACCTCCATCCATTGTTGAGACAGCAGAAGCAACATGTCCAGAGTAGAATGACCTGGTCTGAATCCAAATTGATGATCAGAGATCAAGCCATTGGAGAAGAGGAAGGATTTGATATCTGAAGCAATGATGGATTCCATGACTTTGCTGATAATTGGGAGCAGGCTGATTGGTCTGTAGTTGCAAGGATCTGTTTTTGCACCTTTTTTGTGTAAAGCGGTAATGTTTGCTGATTTCCAAGATGCTGGCAGATGACCTTGAGCAAAAGAGAGGGTGAAAAGAACAGAGAGAGGGTGAGAGAGCGGCAGAGCAGGATTTTAGGACCCGAGGGCTGATGCCATCTGGTCCAGTTGCAGAATCAGAGTCGAGGTTTGATAAAAACTTCTCCAACTTGTCAGGAGAGAAGGACACAGAGTCCAGGAGCAGTTGGGTTCGACTGGGAAGGGTGGGAACAGAGAGAGATGGGTTTGGGACACAAGATTTTGAGGCAAACACAGAGTTGAGGCATTCGGCTTTGTCACGTGCGGTGTCAACTGTGTAGCCATTTGAGGTAAGGGAGGGGATGGAGGGGGAACAAACACCAGAAACGGATTTGACCAGACGCCACCAGGATTTGGAGGAAGGAGACAGGTTTGAGAGTTAAATCTCGAGTGTGGAGAGATAGTGCTTCCTGGCACTCCTGAGGGTAGAAACACACTTGTTTCGAGCTTGGTGGAAGGAAATGAGATTGCCTTCAGTTGGATTTGCCTTCCAAGACGCAAAGGCAAGTTGTTTCAGGGCATCTGCCTCACCACAAGATTCAGTGTACCATGGACGGGAGGAAGGGTAAGACAACTGAAGACGAGATTGGATAAATCTGGTTTATAACGTTGGTTTATAACGTATACAACTTGTGCTATGACTGTCACTTGGCAACAATTTGGTAATCAGCAACACTTTTGGAGCTTTCGAGGATTTTTTGTCACTCACATTGCCCCATTGTTTGCAATGTTAGAAATGCAAAATAAATTACACACACACACACACACACACACACACACACACACACACACACACACACACACACACACACACACACACACACACACACACACACACACACACACATATATATATTGTCCTGTTCCCAGGGATTAAAATCCTCCAAGGAAACGGATCGTCAAACGAGCTTAACATTCCGAGGCGTTCATTCAAAATATAGCGGTGTTCTTTGCAGGCAAGGGAAAGGAGAATGACGAACTTACCTGGACGGCTTCCACCTGACATCTTCGCACCCCATGATAATCAATTCAATCAACACGGAATTCAAATTGCAACAAATAAACAGGTTTAATGAAAAGAAATGCTAGCAAACAAGAAAATGCAACTCCTAAATATCCTAAAATTAATATCCTAAAATAAAACAAATATCCTAAATGGAACGCCCCCATGCAGACTCGTATACAACACAAGGGAAAGATAAAGAAATAAAATAATGTTTTTGTATTTTGATCGGCCGGCACACAACTCTGGTCTACGAGGCTTTTAGGAGTTTGATGGTCGTATCCATGGTATAACCATACCGCGGTATATAGTCCCCTCAATCTCAGGTCCTCAACGACCCCGAACCCACTGCAAGTCTTCAACCCCTCCCTCCCATAAAGCCTCAACCCCCTTTTGCCAACTCCCTTGCTTTGCCCCCACCACCCTGACTCTCTGTCTTTCCCACCCCCTTTCTTCTTGAAGTCCGCAATTCCCCCCGCCCCCAAACCCAACCCCACATTGTTTACTCCCCCCCCACCCCCCAAAAATCCCCAAAAAACCCCAACTCACTGACACCTCCCCCATCCTAACTCTCTGTTCTCCCTTCCCCTTTTCTTAACAACTTTTCTGTTACATTTGCTTAGAACAATGTTAAAAGTAAAAAAAAATTGAATTCACAATCTCGTGAGATTCCATAAAAATAGATAAATAAGCTCAATGATTTTAAAAAAAAAGAAGGTTTACAACATCATCTGTAATGGAAATATATATACATATATACATAGTTGTTAATATACAGGAAGTAAATTCCTGCGAGGGGCTAGTGTGGGAAAATTCTGACAACCCGAGACTCGAACCCACAGACCGATATATATAAAAATATATATACAGTATATACATATTTATATATATATATATATATATATATATATATATATATATATATATATATATATATATATGTATGTATGTATGTATGTATGTATGTATGTATGTATATATATATATATATATATATAACTGTAAGAAATAGTAGAAACTCCACAGTACGAGCAGGGCGTCTCATTTGCATTGAATAAATAATTATCGTTAGATTAAATAAGACGCGGACGTAGCTTCAGGACGTCGATCTTTAATTGTCGACAAGCTTTCGACCAACAAAGGTCTTCTTCTGAGTCGGCCCCAAGTTCAACGGAACAATATATATATCTAGCATTGGTTTGCTAGATATATATATTGCTATGGTTTTGAGGTTTGTAAAGTGAGCCTAATAAAGGTTAAAGTCTGTCCCCCATAGATAGTCACACAAGCAACATGTAGCCTCATTTGTAGGATTGTTATTTCTTAGTATGTGTGAGAATAGGCCCTTTCCAGTGTTAATTCTGCGTTGTGTAAAGCCAGGAAAATAGGCCTCACTGCCACCGATCATCCTACGTCCTTAACCTCAATACAGTTTGTTAACGTTGGTTCATTTTGGACGAGTTAACACGAGGGAGGCGGAGGAGGATCGGGGCAGAGTCGAGGCGGAGTGGCAGAAGCGATGACGGTAGGCATGAGCCGCCAATCAGAGCTCATAGGTGGTGGCGTCAGAGGGCGTGGTGAGAAGAGTCTGGTGAGTTCCAGAAGGTTCGCGGGGCGTGCCTATATAACCCGCTGCACAAAGCCCTCGACAGGACTGAAGCGGAGGACTTGCCGGGAGGAAGGAAGACATTAAAGTGAACTTACAACCAGAACGCGCGGTGCTTGATGAGCTTGATGCGCCTTGCCGCACTTGCATGAGACCGGCTGAGTAACCGCCCTTTGCCGTAAAAATCCCCCCCTTTGCTGTAAATATCCGCCCCTTGCCGTTCCGCCCGATATATCGCCTTTGTTCGAGAGACGCGCTACGAGTCCCTGTCTTTGCCAATCACCATCTTCGCAGGACGCACGTGGAACCACGGAGAGTCGGACGGGGCC
This sequence comes from Myxine glutinosa, assembly GCF_964187855.1. Classification (NCBI taxonomy): domain Eukaryota; kingdom Metazoa; phylum Chordata; class Myxini; order Myxiniformes; family Myxinidae; genus Myxine; species Myxine glutinosa. The sequence goes on along the minus strand of NC_136261.1, from coordinate 367,754,709 downwards.
GATCCTGGACGACCACATCAGCGCGTTGGTGAACATCGACATCTGCAATTCCCTGTGTGAGTGTGAGTGAGACGGGCCCGTTGTCCAGGGATAAGTTAAGACTGTACAAGGATTTCTCTGTCTCTTCGTCCTGGAACTGTAAATACGTGTGGGAATCATTAAACCCATCTGTTCTTCCTTTCTTCTTGATTCGATCGTTTCTGTGATTTCTCCAATTGACTAAGCGTGGCACGAATAAGATCGCTCCAATCGGGTTCCACTAGTTAAGACTGCGTGGATCACGTGTACGCAAACCGCTCGGCGTACTCCAACCTCACGTGGTTCGTGCGAGGCTTGCTACCTCGTTTCCGTGGCGGCGCGAGTACTTAGGTACGAGCGAGAATTTGGTCCCGAAACCCTATTTTGCGCTCGCCCGGAAAGGACGTGTCAGGTCTCAGTTCCGCCAGGCCAGTAAAGACAAGGGGATTAATCCCCCCTTGATAAGGGGAAGCGGGCCGGTGAGAGAACCGCAACAATTGGTGTCAGGGGTGGGATTTGGAACCTGGGACAAAATTTGTAGACAAAATTTTGGACACCAATTTCACATATTGGCCGCAACAATTGGTGTCGGGGAGTGTGATTTGGAACCCTAACTAAAATTTTGTGGACGAATTGCCTCCAAATTACGAGCGACCAAAATTTAGTTTTTAAGATCAAAATTTTTAAGTTCGTGCCATGGCTAGCCAAAGTGGTCGAATGCCGGTGGGGGTAGAAAATGAGGTAGAGGAGGTAGAATCGATGACCCAGGACCCACGGGAAGAATTGGGAGAAGAGGAGAACATTGATGAGGGGCCGGCAGTAGGGGAAGAAAATGGCAGCACCTCGCACATGGCGACGAGGGCCGCGCCCGCTGTGCAAGTGGGGGTTATGGACATACTACCCTACATGGCGCAATTCATGGCACAAATACAGGCATCCATAGAAATGAAGGGGGACAGAGCCACCCGGGAAAGGAAAGAATTGGGGGACAAATCAAGGGCAGAAATGAAAGAAATGAGGGAAGAAGTAAGGTGGAACATGGAGAAATTTGGAAACAAAATGGGTAGCCAATTGAAAGAAATGGGGGACAAATCCACCCGGGACATAAAAAGAATGGGTGATCAATTGGAAGAGGTGAAAAAGGGACTGGAAAGCAAAATGGACACCCAAAAGAACGAATTGGAAAAGATGGGAGTAGCGTCAAAGAAAGAAATAAAAGAGGCAGGGAAGGACATAAGGCGCAGGTTGAGCGAGGAGGTCGCAAAGGGACACGACGAGGTAAAGCAGTGCGGGGAACGCAGGGAGAGCGAGGCAGAGCAGAGCACGGCTACATGGACCGAGGGGATAGAAATCACGACTCGGGGTGTGGAAAAGCCAACGGCCGCCGAATTGGACAGGGCAAATTCATGCGCGCCGGCGGTTGTTGAGGAAAAAGAAATGATTATAGTTGAAATTGGGGCCGAAGAGACGGCAGAGTTAGAAAATGAATTGCAGGAGGAAGAAATGGAATCCGCGCAAAGTCTGTGTTTGCACCGTGATGTCGGGCTTGCTAACCCCAATGAAGGTTTGCAGGTGGTGCTGCCGCGGAAGAGGGTCCCTAAGGTGAGCAGGAGTGTATATGGCGGGAAAAGGTTTTTGGCGCACTGGGGTATAGACGGAACCCGGGCGCTCGTGGAAGGTCCTTTGTACGGTGTACGAGAGCGAATGGCGCGCGTGTGCGAAGGAAGTGTGCACCGGAGCACGAGTGTGTAACAGGAGAGTGTGTTACAGAGTGTGAGGGAGAATGCACACCGGAATGTATGTGGGAAGAGTGTGTCGGAGAGGAGTGTGAAACAGAGTGTGCGATGGCCGAGGAGAGTGAGAGCGAATGCACACCGGAGCGTGTTGTAGAGAGTGTGCGGGAGTGCACACCAGAGCGTGTGATTGGGTGTGCAACAGGAGAGTGCACACTCGTGGGTAAGTGTGCGCTTATTGGGTGTGTACCAGGAGAGTGCACACTCATGGTAGTTACTGAGTGTGTAACAAAAGAATGTGCGCGAGGGTGTGCGATGGCCGATTGTGTTACGGAGTACGCAACGAAAGCGTGTGTAACAGAGTGTGTGGAGGAAAAGTGTGTGATAATGGAGTGTGCGAGCGGCGTGAGTGCACCTGTGTGGTGTGCCCCTGAGTGTGTAACAGAAGAGTGTGCACAGGAGAGTGCAGTAAAGGAATGTATGGAGTGTATGGGAGGCGCTGGGACGCCTTGGTGTGGAATGAGTATGGAAAGGGTCGCGTATGGTGAGAACGCGGCCCGAGAATCAATGCAGACCGGGGTAGCGTTTAGTGCGACGTATAGCCGACGCGAGCCCTCGGTGCGTGGTGTGCTTTGTGTGCGGCGGGGATCAGTGCCGCGGCGGTCTCGCAAGGAGCGCCGTGCACGGTTCGCGCCGGGCCCCGCCCTGTATGGTCGGTGCCGCGCCTTGGCGGGAAAGGTGATCGGCACGGTTCAAGGGGAGGTAGGAGAGGTCGGAGCCGCGCCCCCTGGCGGGTGCGGTGCTCCGACCGTGGGCGGTTAGGCCATCGTGCATGGGACCGCAAGGCTCCGCGTAGAGATGGCACTTTGAACCTTGGCCCAAGCATGCCTCCTCCCCAGAATCGAAAATGCTGGACGGACCCAACCAACAGTAGACCAACCACCCGCATGCATTGCTCGGCATTGCGAAGCTGAGCTGTGAGAATGTATTTCCACCCCGAGAGGCTTGAGTATAGTGGACAAGTGGCGATAGTGATGTAGAGGGATGGTCGCTCGACCATCCCTCACCTGGGCACCTGAGCAGTAGTTTATGGGGTTTGGCAGTGTAAACTAGCCAGGGCGGGCTAGGATAATTGATAGGGATTTAGAAGTGACTTTAGGAGACTTGAGATTTAAGTAGAGACATTGTACAAGTAGTGGGGACGTAGAGAGATTAGTGGATGATAATGACGAGGGATGTGCTTAGTGTAAAGGGATGACAGGGAAAGCACTAGTATTAGAGGGAAGGAGATAGTTATATGATGCTGTGTGTATGAGCATGAGGATGCGCTTTAGGCGCAAATGAGGAATTGTGAATGAGAGTCTTGGTGGTGATGGTGAGCAAATGAGGCAATGCTCATGAATGATGTGTGTGTGTGAAAGTGTATGAATGGAGAATTGAGGATGTGTGTAATTGTGTTATGTGAATGAGTTGCATGGCGTGCAAGTGAGAATACTGGGTGGTGTGGAATAAATGGTGTGGAGTAAATGGTGTGTGGAATGAGTGGTGTGGAGTGCATGGTGCGAAGGAGTGGATGGGGGAAGATGGACCCCTTCACGAATACTTCACGAAGATGGACCGCACTCTGAGCTGCACCCCGCTGCCTGCCGCCTGCACCGGTACACCATATGGACCACACGTTCTGTGGCCTGGCACCTTTACTGGAGCAGACCATTGCTGCCAGCAGCATCTTGCTTGCGGACCACTGTTTTTAAGTGGCGCACATGCCAAGCAGTCGGACCACCTACGCTGGCCCTGCTGGCCAAATAAAAAGCGGACACGGTTTGTGCCCTTTTTTATTAATTAATCTTTGGTGTGCCCGGACAAAAAGATAGTAAACTTTAACGATGGCACACCGAAGATCCATGAAGCCAGAAGCAAGAAGACACATCGGCCCAGCAGCCAATCACAAGGCATCATTAATAATTATTGAAATGTTTTTGTGCATTTTTTGGTGATGGTGCTTTCGGTGCATTTTTTAAATTGGGTGCATATGGGTGTATGGTGTATTGGTGTATTGGTGCAGTGCAGTGCAATTGGTGTTTCCTCTTTCCAAAAGTTCTTCTTTATCCCACAAAAGACAGGTCCTGGGTTGTAGTTGTAAATAATTAGTTAGAGTCTTGTAAATAACATGCTCCCCACCGGCTTTATGTGTAATTTGCGAATAATTCCGTAATTCGGTTAATTGTGGGCATGAGTCAGTTAGGTAGTACACAACGCAGCAGGTGGGACATATCTAGTGTTAAAACTGTCGCAGTCAGGGTAGTAGGTTAAATGTAGAGGGTAACCACACCTAAGTGTCACACTAATTAAAAGATAGTCCTATTGTTTTGGCTCGGGACGAGCCAAGGAAAAGGGGGATGGGAGGGGGGGGGGGTGCAGTGTTGCGGTTTTGAGAACCCACACAGGTAACATCATTAAAGGTTAACGGTTGCACCCCATAGATAGGCCGCATGCAACACGTAGGTCACCTTCGGACGTTAGTTACTTCATAGTATGTGTTTAGGATAAGGCCATTCCCAATAGTTTCATCTGCGTTGTGTAAAACAAATAAGAGTAGGCCCCGTCCATTTTTGCAGCCTCCCTTCAATCGACGCCATAAAGCGCTATCCAGTCTGTACTCCATCGCCCCTCGCAGTTTGTTACACCTCCTTTGCCAGCAGCATTCGCTGCCGCTGGGCTTCTGCTCAAACCAGCCCAAAGGCCATGAGGTAAGGCCTGAAAAGGGGGGCGGAGCGCAAGGGTGGGCGTGTGGCCACGTCAAGCAGCCATCAAGGTGGAGCCGGTAAGCCCTCAACAGCCAATCAGGGCTGAGGCGACATCGCCTGACAGGGTGTGGCTGGACATTCCAGAGGGTTCGCTGGGCGTGGTAATATAACCACTTGCGCGAGGCCCCCACCTCAGTTATGAGGAGAGAGAGGGCTTGATCAGAGTGATAAGGAAGACCTGCGCTGAGAGAGATCCCAAAAAGTATCGAGTCGAGTTTTGTGTTACGGGAGAGACGCTGGCAGAGTCAGGAGGAGAGACGCGCTGGGGCAAGCATTTACAAAGGGCTGGAGCACAGCGCGCATTGCAGAGGACTGCAGCGTGAGAAGGACATTGGTGGAAGGCGCTTTGGGAACATCATCGGGGAAACGGCGTATTGTACCCAGCGAAATTGGGCGCGCGTATAAAGGCGCCGGTACAAGTAATACATACGCAATCTAATCGCCAGCTTACCTTTCCCCGATATATAATTGTCCGCATCGCGCCTACGCCACGCGGAGAGCTGCCGGCCGTCTTCCACCATCTGCACGGTACGAGTCGGGGACCGGACGAGCTGTGGACCCTCAACCCGACCATCTACAAACCCCATGTGAGTGAGCCTGAGAGTGAGTCTGAGTATGAACGGGCCCATGTCCAGGGAATAAGTAAGACTGTATAAGGCTGCCCTGTGTACCTGCTTCTTCCTCTTCATTGTGCATTGCTCTTTCTTTTCCTTCCTCTTCTTATTTGTACAAAGTGTTTGTACAAATTTGTACAAAGTTTGTACAAATTCCTTGTTCTTCCTGGTTTCTTCCTAATTCGACCGTTTTAGTCATTTCCTCCATTGGGTAAACGCGGCACGATTATAACCGCTCCAATCGGGTTAGTTCCTGGTAACGGCCCGAATTGCGGCTCGCTTCGCTCGGCGTGTCCACTAACGCCGTGGTTCGGGCGGGAGTTATTTCCTCGTTTCCAGTCAGCGTTAGTACTTAGGTAATAGGACTAATTCGAGCAACAACCCTATTTAACGCTGCCCGGGAAGGACGTTATAGCCCCCGGGATCGCGTCGGCCAGTAAAAGGACAAGGGGATTAATCCCCCCTTGATAAGGGGAGGGCCGACGTTGGAGATCCGCAACAATATATATATATATATATATATATATATATATATATATACACATACATATATATATATATATATACAGTCACGTGAAAAAGTAAGTACACCCCGTGTAAAGTTTTGACTTTTTCAACATATTTCAACACACAGCTATTTGATCTTCATTTCAACAAAATTGATAGATAAAGGTGATATAATATAACAAATATCATGAAACATTTACCTTTTGTAGTCCATTGTATCTATCTATAATTCCAGTAATCTCTGTGTGTGTGTGTGTGTGTTTGTCTGTGTGTCTGTGACCGCTGTTTCTCGACAACCACGGGTCCGATATACTTTAAACTTGCCAGGTATATTGCTGAGGACCCGAGGATGTGCCTTTTCAAGGTTTCATATTAATCGGACAAGTAGTTACCGAGCTATGGCGATTTCTTTACCAAACTCCGCAAGCCGTTCGCTTTGGACCAAACCATTTCATGTAAATAGAGGGGGGGGGGGGATTGTCACCGTACTCGCAAGCCGTTCGCTTTGGACCAAACCATTTCATGTAAATAGAGGGGGGGGATATAATTTTAGATATATTTATAGTACGGGCATGCCCTAGTAATTTAAATAAACATAAATGCAAATTTCGCATGTGGAAAAAGTAAGTACACCCTTGGCTCTAATAGATGGTATTGCCCCCTTTGGCAGAAACAACCTCAAGTAGGCGTTTCTTATAACTGTCTACCAGTCTCTGACATTGACTGGGAGAAATTTTTGCCCGCTCCTCCATGCAGAATTCTTTCAGCTGTGCGATGTTTGAGGGGTTTCTTGCATGCACAGCTCGTTTCAAATCCCCCCACAACATCTTGATGGGATTTAGATCCGGGCTTTGACTTGGCCATTCCAGAACCCTCCATTTTTTTTTTTTTTTTTTTTTTTTGTATACAAGATCGAGGCTCGTGAAAGAGCGAACATTAATCACACAGAAAGACAAACAGACACACAAAACAAATAACATCGGGAGCGGTAGACAAGATGGGGAGAGAGGGGGAAGGACACAAACACAACATTTGAGAGCAGGGACCGAGAGACATGGAGACATCGAGAGAACTGTGGGAGGGAGAGGGCTTTGGGGGGAAGGCATGGAAAGGGGGGCGGGGGGTGGGAGAGGTATAAAACATATGGACACTGCCAAGACTTCCAGGAAAGAAGTTGGAATTTCAAACAAGGTGGATCTGGGGTGAATTAGTGGGGGTAGAAAAGATCAAGGTTTTGGATGGGGGAAGATAAGAGATGGTGGTGAACAGCTGTTTTGAAGACCTGGAGGGAGGAGTGTGATTGAAGTGAGTGTGGGAGTTTGTTCCAGAGGCGGGAGAAAAGAGGAATGAAAGAGTGAAGGTGAGCAGAGAGCCGAGATTTCGGCAGTTTAACCATCAGAGGGTGGCTGGCAGATCTTGTGCGACCTGTAGGAATATTTGGGGGACAGAGCACAGAGAGAGCTGGGGGAGCAAGGCCGGAGAGGAGTCGGTAGAAGACAGAAAGACCACCTACCTGCCTGCGGTGAGTGAGTGAATTTCTTTCTTTTCAGCCATTCCTTGGTGGATTTACTGGTATGTTTAGGGTCATTGTCATGTTGCAAGGTCCACCTTCGGTTGAGCTTCAACTTTCCGACAGATGGCCTCACATTATCCTCAAGCACCCTCTGGTACAATGAAGAATTCATAGTATAGTGGATTCAATGATGGTGAGCTGCCCAGGCCCTGATGCAGCAAAGCTGCCGCAAACCATAATATTTCCACCACCATGCTTTACAGTTGGTATCAGGTTCTTGTGGTCTTTCACCAAACATGTCTTCTGGTACTGTGGCCAAATAGCTCTACCTTTGACTCATCTGTCCAGAGCACATTGTTCCAGAAGTGCTGGTCTTTGCCTAGGTGTTCATTGGCAAACTTTAGTCTTGCCCTGATGTTCTTTCTGGACAGCAAATGTTTCCTCCTGGCACACCTCCCATGTAGATCAAATTTGTGCAGCCTCTTTCCAATGGTAGACTCGTGCACTTTGACATCAACAGTGGTAAGAGCTACCTGTAGGTCCCGTGATGACATTCTGGGGTTCTTAGAGACTTCTTTCAGCATCTTGCGGTCTGCTCTCGGGCTGAACTTGCTGGGGCGGCATGGCCTGAACAAGTTGGCAGTTGTTTGGAATCTTCTCCACTTGTAGATGATCTTCCGGACAGTCGAATGATTGATTTCAAATTGTTTGGAGATCTTTTTAAATCCCTTCCCAGACTCGTAGGCATCTATAACCTTCTTTCTGAAGGCCTCAGAGAGCTCTTTTGATCTCGGCATGGTGACGCCGCACACCTCAACAACAAAGAGCAAACCAAACTAAATGTCTGAGGTTTAAATAAGACAGGTTCCTCCAAGATCCTCTCTAATGATGTTCTAATCATTTGCACCTGAGCTGGTGCACCTGATTCTAATTTTAGGTATATGAAGTATTGATAAATGTAGGGGTGTACTTACTTTTTCCACATGCGAATTTTGCATTTATGTTTTTTTAAATTATACAATCGACTACAAAATGTAAATGTTTCATGATATTTGTTAAATGATATCACCTTTATCTATCAATATTGTTGAAATGAAGATCAAATAGCTGTATGTTGAAATATGTTGAAAAAGTCAAAACTTTAAATGGGGTGTACTTACTTTTTCACGTGACTGTATATATAGCTCTGGGCGTCTCCTGAACCCCCGTCGGGAATCGTTCAGGCCCCGAGCATGCGATCCGGGTGCGGCACAGGCCCTGGTCGGAAGTAGGCCTCAGCACACCCTCTTTCACTCAGTCGCACTTGTCCTCGACGTCCGCCTCACCAGCACCCACCTGTCCCAGCGCAAGAGAGCTATGAACTGTGGCTGCACGGCACCAATGTTCCAATGCAAGAGCTTATCGGCGACCGTTCACCTCTGGTCCACAAGCCGAGAGAAAGCCAAGAGCGCTCATGAACTTCGACCGTTTGTTCTGAAATCCCGAAGCAGAAAGAGATATAAAATTGTGACCGTTCTCAATGAATGTCCCTCGCTCAAGAGCGCACCGTATATGTGACCATTCGCAATGGAGGCCAGCCCAGAGAGAGTGATCGAACCAAAGAGACAAAATGTCGGGAACACGGCCGTTCGCCAGCAAACCCAGAAAGTGAGAGAGAAAATGTCAGCCCTCCCTCCTTTGTACTCAAAGCTCTGACGTCATCCGACGACGCCTGCGTGTCCACTCCTATCAGCTAGTGCCATCTCATCGCTCTTGCTGTCCTGACCAATTGCTGCTCTTCGAGGCATGGCCTTACGGGCCTGCCTGTTTCTTGTGGTGATGTGGCTGCTGGCAGCACCAGCTGTATTGTTCAATGTCTTGTTCCGTTTGCTTTTATTTAGTGTTATAAATGCGCGATTTTTTGCTATGTGTGTGTGTGTGTGTGTGTGTGTGTGTGCTGCATTGTCATAAGGAACAGAGGAAAAATAACAGAGGCCATTACATAAAGGGGATTAATTACCCATAATCCCTAACTAATTAACATAACCCCACCCCTCATGATGGGAACAAAGATATGTGCTTACATCCGGTCTAAACCGGTCCGGTCTAAACGAATTTCCTACTTATGATACATTGGGTTTCATCTTCTTCATGACAGTCAGAGCACACTACCTATACAATGCTATCTGGCTCTAAGGTAATCATTGTCTACCCCCCACAAACATAACAGTAATACCCTGCTTAGTGCTCAGGATGCATTCTTGGAAAATAGCATTGTGCTTTGACACCAGATTGGTGGCTAAGCAGCACGCTTACCACCCTTTCAATACATCATTTATGGACATGGTGTTAGCTTGCCAAATCGTTGTACATGGTGTGCACACAAAGGAATAACAGGGAAGTTATCACCGACTTCGATCCGAGGTTACAAGTAGAAGCCAATAAACCAATGTCCGACGGTCAAAGCTTGTCCTTCGATCTCATAAAATCTACTCTTTACATTGGACGGCCCAGTATCCATAAACTTAATCAAAACTTTATTTGCAATATACGAGTTAATGTACACATGTCAGGTACATACAGAGCCTTCAGAAAGTATTCACACCCCTTGACTTTTTCACATTTTGTTGTTACAGCATGAATTTAAAATGGATTAAATCGAGATTTTTGTCACTAATCTAGACATAATACCCCATAATGTCAAAGTTTATTTTTATTTTATAATTTTTTTGCAAAAAAAATAAATAAATAAATACAGAAATATTAAATTTACATAAGTATTCAACCACCTGAGTCAACACTTCATATAAGCACCTTTGCCAGTGATTATAGCTTCGAGTCCTCTTGGGTATGTCAGTGTCAGCTTTGCACATCTGAATTTGGGGAGTTTCTCCCATTCTTCCTTGCAGATTTGCTCAAGCTTGCAGTTCTTCCTTGCAGTTTAAGGTAGTAGGTTGTATACAGCAACCGCCCAGGGTAGTACTACCGTTCTTGCTTAGCAGCGTTAAAGTGGTGCCCAGAACCATCTTACACTCTCGGTGTCAGGATTGCTGGTCTAACTTTCTGTCTCACTCAAACTATAACTACCGGGATAGATTCAACCTCTCTTTCTCACAAACAAACATCATACACTTTTCTTCTCTTTCATTTGAGGCCTGGCCTCAATGAGGGCTATATATTCCGTGCCTGGAGCCTTCAACATAAAAAAAAAAAGCTCTGTCAAGTTGGATGGGACGACTCAGTGAACACCAATCTTCAAGTCTTTCCAGAGATTATGAATGGGATTGAAGTCTGGGCTTTGGCTGGGCCATTCAAGGACTTTCACATTCTATGTTCTGAAGCCAACCCAGTGTTGCTTTGGCTGTATGCTTGTGGTCATTGTCCTGTTGGAACGTAAATCTTTGCTGCATTCCAAGGTTTTTTGCACTCAGAAGCAGGTTCTCCTCAGGATTTACCTGGATTTGGCTCCATTCAATGTTCCCTCTATCCTTAAAAGTCTCCCAGTCCATGCTGCTGAAAGCATCCCCATAGCATGATGCTGCCACCACCATGCTTCTGGTAGGAATGGTGCTATATGGGTGATGAGCTGTGCTCGGTTTCCACCAGACGTAGCTCTTTGCATTCAGGTCAAAGAGTTACATTTTTGTCTCATCAGACCACAGAAACTTTCGCCTCATGCTCTCAGAGTCTTTCCGTCCTCTTTGCAAACTCCAGGTGTGCTGTCACGTACCTTTTTCTTAGGAGTGGCTTCCTTCTGGCCATTCTTCCTTCAAATCCTAGATTTGTGAAGTGCTGCAGAGACTGTTGTCCTTCCTGTAGGTTCTCCCATCTCAGCCAAGGAACTCTGTAGTTCTGTCAGAGTGGTGAATGGAATTTTGGTCACCTGCCTGACCAAGGTCTTTCTTTCCTGGTTGCTCAGTGTGGTCAGATGGCCAGCTCTATGAAGAGTCTGGGTCATTCCATGTTCTTTCCATTTCCTAATGATGGAGCTCACTGTGCTCTTGGGAACTTTCAACACTCTAGAAATTGTTTTATACCCTTTTCCAGATCTATGCCTCCTCACAATTCTATCTCGGAGTTCTACGGACAGTTTCTCGGAGTTTATGGTAGAGTTTCTGCTCTGACAAGCACTTTCAACCTTTGGACCTTATATAGAAAAGTGTGTTTCTTTCTGAAACATGTCCAATCAATTGAATTGGTCACACGTGGATTCTAATCAAGTTGTAAAGACATCTCAAGGCTGATCAAAGGAAACTGGATGCACCTGAGCTCAATTTGGAGTGTAATAGCAAAGGAGTTGAATACTTATTCACTTGAGACGTTTCAGCTTTTCATTTTAAATTATTTTGTAAAACTTTTTTTTTTAAATCTAAAATAAAATTAAGATTTCCAAAGAAAAATTCCACTATGACATTATTGGGTATTATGTGTAAATCAGTGACAGAAAATTGAAGTTTAATCCATTTTAAATTCAGGCTGTAACAAAACAAAATGTGAAAAAGTCAAGGGGTGTGAATACTTTCTGAAGCACTGTATCACTGTAAAATTTGTAAAATTCAGTAAAACATGCCGCAAATTACAGGGTGACATCAAACAGGATCATTGGTCCAACTGAAATTATCTGATACACAAGCATGCCTTTTCTAGTTTTGAGGCACTATTCAAGCTGGATGAAGTAAAGCTCAAACAACTGCTGGTCTGGTTCAAGCAGCCATGGATATTCGTGATGGGAATGTCTCTGAATAATGAACATGTGCAGATGTACAATGCTAACCTTCCATCGGCTGAGCTTGTTGAGCCGAAGACGAGATGCTGGAAGCAAAAGAGACAAGGGGAACAACCTGAGGAACCGTCCTACGTTATGTGGCAGAGCGACCGGGAACGACACCAGTCTGTACCCTGAACATTCTCAAGCTGCTGAAAATTGCCTGAACTCTCTGAGTCACGTCGCCTGACTCTAAAACACTAATGGAGCACAGTGAGGAGATTGAGCAGGTTTATGCTTTCTCTTTCCCACGGATGACATACCCACTTATCGATGACCTTCCTCCGTTCCATTGTTTACGACATGCCAGTGGATATCGATGAAGCCATGGACATATTTGCACAGCCACGACCCTGTAGATTAGACCTTAGTATACTCCCAGCAAAAGGTTAATGATAAATTAAAATCACCTGAAAATTAAAAACCAGCAATTTAGGTCATTTACTTTGAAGAGAACATCTCATACAAGTGAAAACATTGACTGGGAGGTGATGAGAGGTTCATGGCATTTACTTCTGAACAATTACCGGTGGGTGTTCACCTGACTTAAAGGGTTGCACCCTTTTCCTGGTTCACATCATTTGTGAGATTTAATGCCACTTGTTCTGACCAGTTTTAAGACCACCTCTGCCGTGACATCCCTCAACCGTCAGAGAGGAGAAGCAACATCCTCTTCCCTCTCGTCAGACCTTGACCAAATCACAAGCTGGTCAAACACTTGGAATATGTCTTGCAATCCAGACAAATCTCACAATCTCACTATCTCCATCCAAAAGGACCATCTGGCAAACCCTCCTATGTACTTTCTGAACAATCCTCTTGAGGAAGTTCAGTCATACAAACTCCTGGGTCTCACCATCAGCCATGATCTCTCTTCGCAATCCACATTTCAAAGTTGTCCTCCAAAGCCAGCCGTCGACTGGGCATCCTCCGTCTTACAAAGTCCTTCCTTGGCACACCTGAACTCCTATCCACCTACAAGACCTTCATCCACAGCTTGATGGAGTACTGCTCTCCCGTCTGGGCTGGCTCCCCTGCATCACATCTTACTCAGCTTGATGCTGTGGAAATCAAGGCCTGCAAGATTACTGGAATCTCCTGTGATGAAACTGAATCTATGGGCCTATCATTTTCCCATTGCAGACAGGTTAGTGGGTTCTCTGTCTTCGAACAGCTCCCGTCTGATCTTGCACCCTCTGCATTTTCTGTGGTTTGTCCCCCACCACCCACCATCCCCAGTTCTCTGGAGGGCTCATGCAGTCCACCATAAAGCCCCTCCTCATGAATGTATATATAGCCTACGTACAAAATTCAGAATCACTGCTCACCTCCACTCATTTGTTTCTCTCTTTTCCCACCTGTGGAACAAACTTCCACATTCTCTTCAATCTCATTCTTCACTGCAGGTCAAGAAAACTGTTCACCAACATGTCAGATCACCCCAAATCCAAAATCATGAACTTTTCTAGCCCAATTACTCCCCCCACCCCCCTATAAGTTAAGAGAAATCCCTATAAGTTATTGTTGACAATGCTCGGAAAATAATCTTTGAATAAACATCAAATTAATACGGGGTTTATAATAAAAGGCAAATGGTTTTCAGAGATGTGTGTGTGCAGTTCGGTCAATGATGACATATACCTTATAGGTACACACATGCAGCACATCAGTGCTCACAGTAACTGGGTTGCAGACTATGATGCGGTTGCAGTTGCCCCTGGATCGGTAACCCCATGAGCATCCCGAACCGATAAAAGATTTCATGACGATTGAAATATGTCGGTTGATTTGGATTATTTCAACTTTGTCAATAAATGTAAATTATATTACAACTTATCTTTTTAAAAGGAAAACATGAAAAGTGTGGTATCGGTATCTTAGAAGACAACAATTGAAGTGAATAAGGTTCACTTCCGAGGCCCCTCGGTTTCCGAGACGGTTCCGAGACGGTTTCCGAGAGGAAACAATAGTGAACGTTTCATTTTCCGCAGTGTCTCACAGATTTACCACCTTCCTTGCTGGTTATACATTACATTTTGACAAACGTACATATAATACAATAAATAAACAGTACAAGTAAATTATTAACATCTCCTTTCCCGTTCCATATTGAATGCTTTGATTCTGCGTGTAAACAATTTAAACATAGGCTGTGGTTACTGACTAGTCACATGTACATATTTGTACAAATTGTTATGTCAGGGGGGGAGGAAGGGGGTAGAGGAATATCTAGAGCCAGGTAGATCTGCATAGGTAGATACTCGACTGTTGTGATAGGGAATCTACCTGTAATAAGTTCTATGTGTAGCCCGGACGTTGGTATACGTGCGTATCTGTGTCCACACCGTGAGGGGACGGGGCACGGGGCATGCTAATTAGTACAGGGATTATGGGCAAAATTCCCTCGTTCGTCATCCCCTCTGTCACCAACCCAGTGTCCATTATGGCAACGCACTCATATAGACACTTAGATATGTCCCTTAGTGCACACATTAATTAAATCCCCTCCCTTACAAAAAGACTTACAGGAAAAACAAGCAGGAAGTGGCCGCGTACAACTTCCGGCATGGGCGTCAAACATCATGCAAGGCAGGCTAGAGCCACGCCCAGGGAACGTGTGATTGGTTGAGGCGAAAGGCTTGAACATTCGGCCAATCAGGGCGGAAGGTGCCAAACGGCCATTTAGAAACAGGTCGCTAGTTGGAGAACAAGCACCGGTGACGTGAAAAGGCGGGAAAGATCACAAAGAAGGGAGGGACTGATTGGAACGCGCCAGAATTGACATCACAGGGCGAGGGACAAAACGCCTCGCTCACGGGCATTTTGGGTTCTTTGCTCTAGGCTCTTTGTTCTTCGCTCTGGGTTCTGCGTGGGTGCTAGTGCTTCGGTGTGTTCGGTCTTCTTCCCTGCGTTCTTCCCTGGTGGTTTGTCATCTTCGTGGTGTTCTTGTCGTGGTGCTCGGAGCGGTGCTTGGTGCTTGGAGCTTGGAGCGAGGCGTGGTGCTGCGAGCGGACGGGACCTCATGTGCGACCGATGAGAGGCGAGTGAGGCGTGCCACTGAGCGGGTCGCTCGGGGCCGAGCAGGGCATGCATGAGGTGGACGGAGGCCTGCTTCGTGCCAAACGGAGCCGTGCCCATACTGCACGCTTGGGTCCTGAACACCAGAGCCTAGACGATTCCCTGACGACTGCAGACTCCAGACACAGATAAGACGCACCACATCTTACACAAATACACAACGAACGTTTTATTAAATTCCTCCTTCCTCCATCAACGATTCCTCCTTTATCTTGTATTTGAAATCTGTGTGTGGGGACGTCCCAACCTAGCATTTAGTTTTAGCACCGTGTTCCCCTGTCCCGATATTTATTTTGACGAAACCCTTCTATTATTTTCTCTTTCATTCAAAATCTTGTGTTCGTTGTGAGTTCATTCTCTGCAGGATCGAGGGCTGCCGTCGGGGCATCAGGTAAGCGCTTGCCGCTTCTTCCTCTTCCTTCTTCCTCCCACGCTTTTATAGTCGAATCTGTAATTGATCGTCGCCTCAGTTAAAGCCCGTTCGGTCATCCGCGATCCTACGGTATTAACCGAGAGATTCGCGTGACAATATGTTCAAGAAGGTACACAAGACATAGAATACCTCTAACACAAAAAAATTTTTTGCTGCTGGGAACAAAACAAACTAGATGGCATTAATAGAATACCCCACACAGTCGACTTGGTGCAAGCGAACTCTTCTGTTTATTAAGGTTTTTGTACACCGCACCTTTCCTATGCCATCTCCAAGCATTGCAAATCGTTATTGCCGGGCACCGAAGGGGGCTCGGCAGTGACGCACGCTGAGAGGGAGTTCTCCGTTTTCACTCTGGTTGTTTGTTTGTTTTCTTGTTTTCTTTCTCGCTTGTTTGTCCAGGCGATATCTCAGCCATCCGTTGAGCTAGGAAGCTGAAATTTCGGCACAATAGTGAGCAAGTCCTTTCTCAAAAACGGAATTTTTTGTTTTTAGATTAATCAATTAATTGAGGAGTTATTTAATTATTAGCGATTAATAAAGTACTTATTTAATTAATCAAATTTCCTTTCTCTTCTGACCATTAACTCAGGCACCTTTTGAGTTAGGAAGCTGATATTTGGACATGAGTGACCAAGTGATGTGGCTATCAAGGATATTTTTGATATATTGATTAATCAATGAATCAATTAATCGATTAATTATTTAATTATTCGATTAATTACTAAAAAAAAATAAAAAAATTCAGTTACAGATTCTGACGAAATGGTGGTGGTTTATGTGTTCTGTGACCGAATTGATTAATAATTTAATTTCTTAATGATTATTATTTATTTATTTTCATTATTAATCATTTATTTATTTTCTTTCTCATTTGGCCAATATCTCAGGCACCTTTTGAGCTGGGAAGCTAATATTTGGACATGGCAGTGACCAAGTGATGTGGCTATCAAGGATATTTTTGATTTATTGATTAATCATTTAATCGATTAATCATTTATTGATTAATCAATTAATTATTAAAATTTTTATTGATGACTTCTTTAATTAAATTTGTAAAAGATACATCTTCGGATGAAGCACTAGTGGTTTAGTTATGCTATTAGCCAATTGATTAATTATTTGGCAAGGGGGCGGTGTACTTTGAATGTATCTGTACTTATTTTGTACTTGTTTCTTTTTGTTTTTTTGCAATTGTTTTTATGTTTTGCTATGCATTATGTTTTGCACTCTGTCAAAGCATCTTTGGGCTCCCTGAAAAGCGCTATATAAAATAAATGCATTATTATTATTATTACTTGTTTGTTTTCTTGTTTTCTTTCTTGTTTGTTTGTCCGGGTGATATCTCAGCCATCCTTTGAGCTAGGGAACTGAAATTTCGGCACAATAGTGAGCAAGTCCTTTGTCAAAACTGCATTTTTTTGTTTTTTGATTAATCAATTAATTGAGGAGTTATTTAATTATTGGTGATTAATTAAGTACTTATTTTAACCTGGTGTTGGGCTAGCGGCTAGGGTGCCGGCTTAGGATCCTAGGATCCTGGGTTCGAATCCCAGTCGATCGCTGAATTAACGCCAGGGGGGTTGACTCAGCCTGTCATCCTTCCGAGGTCGGCTAATTGAGTACCAGTTCACTGGTAATTCCCTGGTTGTCGTTAAAGGCGGCAAAAAGGGATGGCGTCAGGAAGGGCATCCGGCCGTAAAACATTGCTTCAAAAAGGGGACCAAAAAAAACAACAACAACCACGGTTCCCGAAAAAGGCCAACCCCCGCCTTGCGGGGGAAAATGGCCTCTAAAGGTGGTTTTAATTAAGTACTTATTTAATTATCAAATTTCCTTTCTCATTTGGCCAATATCTCAGGCACCTTTTTTTTTTTCTTTTTTTTTTGTATACAAGATCGAGGCTCGTGAAGGAGCGAACATTTATCACACAGAAAGACAAACCGACAAACCGACACATAACCGACAAACCGACACATAAAACAAAAAGCATCGGGAGCGGTAGACAAGATGGGGAGAGAGGGGGAAGGACACAAACACAACATTTGAGAGCAGGAACCGAGAGACATGGAGACATCGAGAGAACTGTGGGAGGGAGAGGGCTTTGGGGGGGAGGCATGGGAAAGGGGGTGGGAGAGGCATAAAACATATGGACACTGCCAGGACTACCAGGAAAGAAGTTGGAATTACAAACAAGGTGGATCTGGGGTGAATTAGTGGGGGTAGAAAAGATCAAGGTTTTGGATGGGGGAAGATAAGAGATGGTGGTGAACAGCTGTTTTAAAGACCTGGAGGGAGGAGTGGGATTGAAGGGAGTGTGGGAGTTTGTTCCAGAGGCGGGAGAAAAGAGGAATGAAGGAGTGAAGGTGAGCAGAGAGCCGAGATTTTGGCAGTTTAACCATCAGAGGCTTGCTGGCAGATCTTGTGCGACCTGTAGGAATATTTGGGGGACAGAGCACAGAGAGAGCTGGGGGAGCAAGGCCGGAGAGGAGTCGGTAGAAGACAGAAAGACCACCTACCTGCCTGCGGTGAGTGAGTGAAAGGCCCTCAGAGATAGCTTCATCGCGGGAGATTCCAATGATTCTGAAAGCTTTGGTTTCAACAGCGTGAAGCCGAGCTAGGTGTGAGGCAGGAGCACCAGCCCATAGGGGAGAACAGTATTCCATTGAGCTGCGGATGAAACCTTGTATGTGGTGAGGAGCTCAGGTGTGCCTAGGAAGGACTTCGCACGACGGAGGATGCCCAGTCGGCGACTGGCTTTGCAGGCCAGCTTGGAAATGTGGTTTTCCCAAGAAAGATCATGGCAGATAGTGACCCAAAAGCTTGAGCGACAGAACTTCTTGGAGAGGATTGTTGAGAAAGTAGATGGGAGGGTTGTCCAGTCGATCTTTTCGGAGAGACATAGTAAGAGTGTGAGATTTGTCAGGATTGAAAGACATGTTCCACTTGTTTGACCAGTCTGTGATTTTGTCCAGGTCTTCAGAGAGTGAGGAGGCTGCAGACTGCCGATCTGAGGGAAGAGGAGTGGAGCGGCAGAGAGTGGAGTCATCAGCAAAGAGATAGAGAGGATTTTCCAGAGAGTCGGAGAGATCATTGATAAAGACCAGAAAAAGCACAGGGCCCAGCACACTGCCTTGGGGAACTCCAGCCTGAACAGGAAGGGGAGATGAGAGAAATCCAATCAGGGCCACACGTTGACTACGACCAGAGAGGAAGTCCGCAAGCCATGCATGGAGATTTCCATGGATACCATAGGAGTAGAGTTTGGTGAGCAGAGCTGGGTGCCAGACCGTATCGAAGGCACGTGATATGTCGAGGGAGACAGCTCTGATTTCCTGTTTGGCATTGAGGACCTCCATCCATTGTTGAGACAGGAGAAGCAGCATGTCCAGAGTAGAGTGACCTGGTCTGAATCCAAATTGATGATCAGAGATCAAGCCATTGGAGAAGAGGAAAGATTTCATATCCGAAGCAATGATGGATTCCATGACTTTGCTGATAATTGGGAGCAGGCTGATTGGTCTGTAGTTAAAAGGATCTGTTTTTGCACCTTTTTTGTGTAAAGCGGTAATGTTTGCTGATTTCCAGGATGCTGGCAGATGACCTTGAGCAAAAGATAGGGTGAAAAGAACAGAGAGAGGGTGAGATAGAGCGGCAGAGCAGGATTTTAGGACCCGTGGGCTGATGCCGTGGGCTGATTTTAGGACCTGTGGGCTGATTTTGAGCTAGGAGGCTAATATTTGGACATGAGTGACCAAGTGATGTGGCTATCAAGGATATTTTTGTTTTATTGATTAATCAATTAATCAATTTATCGATTAATTATTTAATTCTTCGATTAATTACTCAAAAAAAACCATTTTTTTCAGTTACAGATTCTGATGAAATGGTGGTGGTTTATGTGTTCTGTGACCGAATTGATTAATAATTTAATTTTTTAATGATTATTATTTATTTATTTTCATTATTAATCATTTATTTATTTTCTTTCTCATTTGGCCAATATCTCAGGCACCTTTTGAGCTGGGAAGCTAATATTTTGACATGACTGTGACCAAGTGATGTGGCTATCAAGGATATTTTTGTTTTATTGATTAATCATTTAATCGATTAATTATTTATTGATGAATTGATTAAGTATTTATTGATTAATCAATTAATTATTTATTTTCATATTAATGACTTATTTAATTAAATTTCTAAAAGATTCATCTTCGGATGAAGCACTGGTGGTTTAGTTATGCTATTAGCCAATTGATGAAGAAAATATTTTGTGATAATCTCTTATTGATTTTAATTTTACAATTAATCAATCAATTTGTGTGCACCTCTGCCTCGCAATGCAGCCTCTATGAGCTGCACTGCGGTATTGCCGGGCGCCGGAGGCACCCCGGCAATGCCGCGCTGTCGGATATTTAATTATTTGGCATGGGGGCGGTGTACTTTGAATGTATCTGTACTTGTTTGTTTTCTTGTTTGTTTGTCCGGGTGATATCTCATAGTAAGGGAAACATATGTAAATCTGTTAACTAAATTGTTACCAAAAAATTTCTTCACCAATATGTTTGTAAAGGTGTGTAATAACATGTGTTAAAATGTTGAAGGTCAACTCCCGTGGGAAACCCAGAAAAAAAGCTGTTGAATTCGGGTACCAAAAAACTATTTTCGAGAATTTTTATTTTTTTAAATCGGCCCTTAAGTAACTTATGAGGGGTCAAATAAGGGTTTTTCATGATTCTTAGTTGATTGTTAACATTTATATTTCACCACAGACACTCCTTTGTGGAAAAATAATTTCTAAATATATCTCATTTTCTACTTTGCAGGACATGGAGTCTAGCAATATGGATGAAGACGTTACTCCACCTGTGCTCAATTGCTTCATCTGTGCACGCTCGGATACACCAGCTGAAAGGCTCATACAGGCAACTCCAAAGGGATACTCAACTTTATTGAAACAAGCAGAAACTGTCGAAAATGTTACTGTTGTGGAACGTATGAAGGAGGCTCAAAAGGAAGGAAAACTGAGGTACCACCAGAAGTGTAAAAATGATCTGTACAACAACTTTGTTGCAACCACCAAGAAGTCAGCTCAAGCATCAAAGGCAGAGAAAGAGTCATCAAAGTTGAAGAGAAGACGCACTACTTGTGAGTTCAGTTCATCAACTGGCTGCAGTTCTAGAAGATCACAGTCAGTTGACCTCCTGTATAAGGATGTATGCAATCTTTGCAACCAACCAGCCCAGCTCTACAAAAATAATCCAGCACAAGCTAGAAAGAAATACAGAGTGCCAGATAATTTGACTGCAGATACACTGAAGGCAAGCTTGCTGAAGACAGCACGGAGTCGCGGGTATGACTGGGGCACTGAAGTCACTGGACGCCTGGAAGGGATCAACGACTTGGTAGCAGAAGAAACACTGTACCATTTGCGATGCAAACTTATGTTTGCGAGAGGTGACAGTTTGTCCAAGACTGATGAGGAAGGAAAAAGGAAGAGAGGACAGAGGAGTATTGATGAGGAGCGAGAGGCAGTTTTTATTGAATTCTGCGAATGGTTAGACTCAGAATTAGAGCATGGGGTAATGAACATGGACCAAGTCCATGAAAAGCTGCAGGAGTTTGATCAGTCACCAGAGAAGAGCCTTTCTTATTCTAAGCATTGGCTAAAGATAAAACTTCTAGAGAAATACGAAGACACCTTGTATTTCACAACACAGGAAAGAAGGGCAGATGTACTCTGTCTCAAAGATGGCACCGACAATATTCTGCGAGCGCATCATGCTAATCTTGACCATGGAGATGAGAAGACTCAGATCATAAAGACGGCACTCAAGTTCATATCCAATGATATTGCCTTGATTAATTTAGGTCCAAAGTCATACCCCACCACACACAGTATGACTGACATCGATAGTCAGCTGACACTTGTTCCTGCAAGCCTTCAGATGTTCTTGAGACCGATTGTCAAGACAGACGAAAGAGTTGCCGTTTGGGGGCAGAACCTGTACCTACCTGCAGACCCGGGACTGGATCCTTCTACAGAGCATGTCTCTGAACCCCAGTGACTATGGATGGACAATAGGTGTGCATGGGTATGAGCCAGTTCCAACACTGGACCCCACGGCTCCTGAGGAGCTATTGCAGTTCACGAGCTGTAATTGTCATGGAGATTGCAGCAACCGGCGATGCAGCTGCAAGAAGAATGGGGTCACGTGCATCTCGGCCTGTGGAGTCTGTAATGGCATTACATGCAGAAACTGCAGTCATGATGTTGTTGAGTCTGAAGAAGACATAGACAATGACTGTTGAAACTTCTGACATTGTGAATGAGAAATAACTCTCGAGTATTATATATGTATGTGAAATAAAAGCTACTTTGTGTGTAAATGTAAAAGTGAAAATATAAATGTTAACAATCAACTCAGAATCATGAAAAACCCTTATTTGACCCCTCATAAGTTACTTAAGGGCCGATTTAAAAAAATAAAAATTCTCGAAAATAATTTTTCGGTACCCGAATTCAACAGCTTTTTTTTCTGGGTTTCCCACGGGAGTTGAACTTCAACATTTTAACACATGTTATTACACACCTTTACAAACATATTGGTGAAGAAATTTTTTGGTAACAATTTAGTTAACAGATTTGTGAAATATCTCATAAAATGCCCTTACCATCAGCCATCCTTTGAGCTAGGGAGCTGAAATCTCGGCACAATAGAAAGCAAGTCTTTGTCAAAACAGTATTTTTTATTTTTTGATTAATCAATAAATTGAGGAGTTATTTAATTTTTGGCGATTAATTAAGTACTTATTTAATTATCAAATTTCCTTTCTCTTCTGACCATTAACTCAGGCACCTTTTGAGTTAGGAAGCTGATATTTGGACATGCCAATGACCAGGTGATTTGGCTGCAAAGGCTATTTTTGATTTATTAATTAATCAATTAATCAATTAATCGATTAATGATTGAATTCTTCGATTAATGAATTATTTTTTTTTAAGTTACAGATTCTGATGAAATGGTGGTGGATTATGTGTTCTCTGACCGAATTGATTAATAATTTAATTTTTTAATGATTATTATTTATTTGTTTTCATTATTAATCATTTATTTATTTTCTTTCTCATTTGGCCAATATCTCAGGCACCTTTTGAGCTCGGAAGCTAATATTTAGACATGAGTGACCAAGTGATGTGGCTATCAAGGATATTTTTGATTTATTGATTTCTCAATTAATCAATTTATCGATTAATTATTTAATTATCTGATTAATGACTAAAATGTTGTTTTTTAAAGTTACAGATTCTGATGAAATGGTGGTGGTTTACGTGTTCTTTGACCGAATTGATTAATTATTTAATTTTTTCATGATTATTATTTATTTATTTTAATTATTAATCATTTATTTATTTTCTTTCTCATTTGGCCAATATCTCAGGCACCTTTTGAGCTTGGAAGCTAATATTTGGACATGACAGTGACCAGGTGATGTGGCTATCAAGGATATTTTTGATTTATTGATTAGTCATTTCATCGATTAATTATTTATTGATTAATCAATTAATTATTAAATTTTATTAATGATTTATTTAATTCAATTTCTAAAAGATACATCTTCGGATGAAGCAGTTGTGGTTTAGTTATGCCATTAGCCAATTGGTTAAGAAAATATTTTGTGATAATCTTTTATTGATTTTAATGACAATTTATCGATCAATTAGTGTACACCTCCCCCCGCCCCCCCCCCCCCCTCCCAATGCAGCCTCAATGAGCTGCACTGCAGTATTGCCGGGCGCCAGAGGCGCCCCGTCAATGCCGCGCTGTAGGATATTTAATTATTTGGCATGGGGGCGGTGTACTTTGAATGTATCTGTACTTGTTTTTCTTTGATCCAATATGGCTGCCAGATCACATGACCGATTATGTCATAAATTTACATTCTCCAATATAATTGTTGTGTAGATCATGCTCAAGAAATTTCAAACTGATCGGACAAAGCATTGTACTTATCAAATTATGACGTGACAATGAAGGTAACAATGACGTCACCGTTAACAAAACCTATATTCCCCATGAGGGTTTTTTTTTAGAATGAGCCATGTTTCAATTTTTTCCATGGAGCGGTTTTGGGGATATAGAGGTCCAAAGTTTCTTGTTTTTTCTAAGATGGTGCCCATAACCATGTGACCGATGACGTCATAATTATCATTGACAAATTCTACATGAATAGATGCATACTGGTGAAAATGTGTCAATCGGACAAACAATTGCTGAGAAAATGAATTTTTAAAACTAGCAGTTATTTCGCTACCAACGACGCAGTGCCAGTAGGCAACCTCTACCCTCGTGGCTGTCAGAGCCTGGTCCTGCCCTGCTGAACCGAGCGGTCAGGCGAAGCAAGTACGAGCCGTTGGTAGACCATGCACAGATTTTAGAGGCCAACCCGGAATTACGCTCACGTTAGAATACAGGACGGGTTGGCCTGCCTGAGAAACTACGGTATTGATCGCGCTCTGCGGAGAGATACTGAATGAGAGGGACACTAAGGCTAATGGGATCACAGACATTCCCGACAGATTGATCCCTGGCAGATTGAAGCCGTATAATTCGCCGTAGTCTGCGGGTGGGATGATCGGAAATGATAATTCGTTACCTGGGTCGCTAATCCAAACGGTGGCAGATAGTCCGCAAAGAATCCTATCTGGTGCGGACGAACTTCCCGCGACGGGCAGTGAAGGATCTGGCCGGGGAGGGATATATCGCACCCGTTCGGGCCGTCTGTGCCAGCCACCGAATCGCCTCGGTTGGTAGGAATTCTGTGCTTATATTAGGCTGTTCCATTTTCTTGTTATTGTTTTATGGCTAGCTTGATTTTGACGGAGGGTGAATGTGATGAAATATGATGTAATGTTTACATTCCCGATGTCCCTGCTCTCAAATGTTGTGTTTATGCGCTTCCCCTTCTCTCCCCATCTTGTCTACCGCTTCCCTTTTTATATACTTTGTTTGTTTGTCTGTTTGATTTGTTTGTGTGATAAATGTTAGCTCTTTCACGAGCCTCGATTATGTATACAAAAAAAAAAAAAAGGTTTCGAGCTGAGTGAAGAGAAGATTCGGGCGAAGGGACGACCTTGAGGGAGCTTAGATAAGTTGGGTCCATTCGGTGCGCGGGCTGGTGGCATTCTGTATCCAGTGCCGAGACTATTGAGATTTAACAGGTACGTAATTGCTTGCTTGCAGGAAGATAGAAGGGAAGGAGATGTATGTTTGATTGCTTTCTTTGTCATGCTAATGATCTACATTCTTTTGTGTTGTAGCATGAGTAGACATATAGTTCAATAAAACCTCATTTATTTGGAGAGGTCTGGGTTTTGTTTTACAACAATTACTTCATTGATTTTTTTTTTTTGACAAATTGACAATTACTTAATCAATTACTTAAAGTTACAGATTTGGATGAAACGGTGGTGGTTTCGGGAATTCTATTAGCCAATTGATAAATAATTTAATTATTTTATGATTATTATTTATTTCTTTTGATTATTAATCACTTATTCATTTTCTTTCTCATCTCAGCAATATCTCAGGCATCTTTCAGATCTCGCGAGATCTTGGAGACGGTGGTCAGGGGTTTTCGACGGTCCACACGGTCTCCACGTTTTTCAAAGTTAAGTCTGTTCACAATTGTATTTTGTCGAAACTGTATTTATCGTTCGGTGTGTGAACTTATAGTGTCCCCCTTGGAAGTTTCTCGGTGTTTATCTTTCATCTATTAATCGTTTGTTTGCCGCGTCGCGAGCAAGGCCTTGTAGCCTCAGGCTTCCCCCGTCGAAGGTTGTTCCTTCCTTCGCTGTTTTGCTAGCTTTTTTGATTTCCCCTTCTCCACCAAGCTTCACAAAACATCTACTATTTGTCTAACCTTGTAACCCCTACACCCTTCCCCCCCCAAAAAAAAACAACAAAAAAACAAAAAAAAAATTTTTATTTCCCTTTCTCCTCGTGTGCGTTTGCCTCTGCCCACGTGCGCTGTCTCGCCCCGCCCCCATTTTCCCCTTGCCTTCCACCTTTTGCCCTGTTCAAGTGATTCGTGGTCGTCGCTCTAGGCTTCCTATCCCCATTGGTATTTTTGTGAATATAAGATTGTTCTTCACAGTTCTGTTTAAATATTGTTGCGGATATGAGATTGGCCTCCATCCATATCCGCTTGTAAATATTCCCCTATTTCCCCAATACTTCCCAACTATCCCCAATCCCCCATTCCCTAGTCCCATTTTCTGTAAACAACACTCTGTAGACCCGACCTCCCCCTATTTCCCCCATTAAATGTCGCATCCAGGTCCACCGCATCTCACGTAGACAACTATAGGACATCTTGCTAGTTATTCTTAGTCTATGTCAGTTAAGGACTCGTTTCCATTAATTCTGACTCTTCGTTGCACCAGAATGTGATTGTATGGCACCGTTAGGAAGTTTAGGACCTCCCAATACCTCCCCGCAGCTCTTCCTCATGGTACAACAACAACAACAACAACAGCGGCGGCGGCGCGGGGAGTGTGCGTCCTCACTCCGGCTTGGTTGGTAGGGGGTGTTGAAAGGGCACCAAGCCTTTCCAACGAGCCGCCATCGAGCATGTGCTCGACGGGGTTACCACGTAGGGGCTCGCTGTCAGCTCCTCGTCAAGGGCGGAGCCCGGTAACCCCCCGCACCCAATAGAAGCGGTGGACCGATCCCATCTAATGGGCGGAGCCAATGAGCCGAGGGCGTGTCACTCCCCGCTGAGCATGCGCAGGAAAGGGGAGGTGACGTCAGATGTGCTCTCAGCTTGGACAGAGAAGGACGCCACCTCCGAGCGCTGTGACACCGCCCCGCATCTCTGGACTGGACTGAGCTGTATCCTGTCCCTGAGCCAAGGTGCACCTTGCGCTATCGACTGCCTGTCCTTCCCTGCCATCAATCCCTGTGTAAGTCAGTCTTGTTCCGTTTGTCTGTGGTCTGTCGGGGATAAGATAAGATTGTGTCTAAGTGCCTATCTCTTCTGTGCTTTACCTCATACCTTGTAATCTACCCCTTTTCTCCCCCACCAATTATATCCTCCTCCGGAGGTCTTGAGAACTGTACCCCTTGCGTCGTTTCATTTATCCCAGTCGTTGTGTCCTTTCCATCATTGATTTAGCGTAGCGCGATTTGGCCAACGTTCGAGTGTAATCGGGTAAACTGTGCGAACACGGCGGCCATTCCGCTCGGCCCATCACAACATCTTAAGTCGTGTCCGTAACAATTGGTGTCGGGAAGTGGGATTGGACCCGAAGCGCGCTTCACGCGCTCGAAATTATTAACGGTGAAATTTGTGTTGTTTTAAAATAAAACCCCAAATTTTGAAAGTCGCGCTATGGCAGATCAAGACGGCTGGGTTCCGGTAGAGGAGAGTGGGGTAGAATCGACCCAGGACCCCAGGGAAGAAGTGGGGAAAATGGTGGAGGAGAGTAAAGAAGGTGTGGTTGAGGGAGTATCAGATGCACAAAATGTCGTCCTCGCGCATGTGGGTGTAGCGGCACCAAATTTTGCCGCGCCCTTTGTACCAACGGTGGAAGACATGCAATTAATTATGGCTGAAATGGAGGCCCTTTTGGACAGGAACAGTGAGCGATTGTTAAACAAAATGGATGCTAACAGTGAGCGATTGGGAAACCAAATGGAAGCAATAACGAACGGATTGGGAAACCAAATGGAAGCAATAACGAACGGATTGGGAAACCAAATGGAAGCAATAACGAACGGATTGGGAAACCAAATTGAAGCAATAACCAACAGAATGGGTGACCGCATGCAAAAATGTGGGGAGACCATGGATCGCATGGTGGGCGAAAGGGTCCCAGGGGTGCACGAGGAGGTAAAGCGGGTCGAAAAGCGCTGGTTGAGCGAAGCGGAGGAAAGCACGGGTACAATGACGGGGGTAGAAATAGCGACACGGGGTTTGGAAAAGCCGGCGACCGATGAGGTAGAGGGTGTTTTATTAAAGCCAGCGGTCGTCGAGGTAAATAAAGAAAAAGCAGTGCTGGGAATTAAAATTGAAGAGAGTACGGAGGTAGCCCGGGAATTGCAGGGAGAAATGGAATATGTACAAAGTCCCTGCTCAAATCATGATGATGTACTCGCTAATCCAAATGGAAGTTTACAGGTTCGCGTGGAGAAAAGGATCCCCCAGGTGAGTCGTGCTGTTGTGTATTGTGCGGGTAGATTTTGCAGGAGGATGTTTGGCGACAAAAGAATTGGCGCGCGCTTGGGATCGAGGAAGCATCCGGGCATTGGTGAAGGGTCCCGTGTGAGTGGAAATGGCACGCGTGGGAGGAAAAAGTGTGCGTCGGCGAGTGGGTGTGTTATAAAGTGTGGGAGTGAAACCGAGTGCGAGCGAGAATGCACGTCGGGGTGTACGGAGTGTGACACGAGGAGTGAGTTGGTGGTGGAGCGGGTGCGAGAATGCACGCTTGGAATGGTTGAGGGTGTGCGAGGAAGCACACCTGAGTTGGTCATGGCGCGAGTGTGGGAGAGCCCATCTGAGCGCGTTAGTGGGTGGATGCCAGAGTGCACGCCCATGGTGAGTGTAACGGAGGAGAGGTGTGGACCGAGGTGTGCGAGCGGCGAGTGTGCACAAGAGTGTGCACGAGAGGTGTGGTTTGTAACAGGGAGTGCGTTGGTGGAATGTACGGACGGCGTTGGAACGCCGGGTTTTGTGAGGGTGAAAGGGGTAGCGTATGCGTGTGAGCATGCAAGTGAAGCATCGACGGTAACCGGGTTAGCGGTTAGGGCGACGGATAGCCGATGCGAGCACTTGGGGCGCGGCGTGCTTTGTTGGATGCAGGGCCCGGCGCGGATCGAAGCTGCGTCGTTTCTCTTCGAAGCGTCGTTGCCGATTCGGGCTTGGCCCCGCCCCGCATGGTCGAGTCCGGGCCTTGGCGGGCGAGGCGGGCGAGGCGACCGGTCCGGTTCAAGGGCGAGTGGGAGGAAGCGGACGGTGCCCCCTCGTGGGGACGGGGTTCCGACCGGGGGAGATTGAGCCATCGGGCCCGGGACCGCAAGGTGCCGCGCCGAGATGGTGCGTGGAACCTCGGCCCAACCAAACCACCTCCCTTGAACCGAAAGCCGCACGGATTCAACCTGCAGGCGACCAAACCACCAGAATTCATTGCTCGGCTTTACGAAGCCGAGTTTAATGATGTCATGACGCACCGAGGCTAGGACATAGTGGACGGTGATGATGATAATAGTGATAGTGGTTTTGATACGAAATTTAGAAAGTGAATAGAATTGGCAGTAATGATTGGCAGATGATGGGTAGTGATTGGCAAATTTTTGATTTGTTGAAATTTGATGTGCAAAATTGGTAGTGGGAGATGCCCGATGTGGTGGGATGGCAACTCTGTCATCCCTCACAAACCTGTGGGGCAAATGCGCTATAGCTTATGGGGGTGTATGGCAGTGAAAACTAGCCCGGGTGGGTTAGGTTATATTGTGTGTAGGGATCTAGCGAAGATGACATTAGGTAACGTTAAGATTAGTTAGTGACTGATACCTGTAGTGGGGACGCAGGTAGATTAGTGTGGATTATAATGACGAGGGAGCGCAATAGTTTAAAGGGACGACTGGGAAGCGCAAGTTTCAGAGGGGAGTAGTTAGATGAGATGATGCTGTGTGAGAACTGGACAGGTGTGTGGAGCAGTGTATGAGTAGTGAGTGTTGTGGATCAGCGCGAATGCGCTTGGGGAGAGAAGGGTGCAGGTGGCACCAGGTGTGAGAGCACAGGTGTGCGAGTACAGGTGTGTGGAATATATGGAGTAAGTGGTACGGAGTGGTGTGCATGGTGCGAAGGTGTGGATGGGGGAAGAGTGGACCCCTTTCACGAGTACCCGGGGCAGGTAGTGTAAGTGTTAGGTAGAGGGTATAGGTAAATTGTGGTTGGATATTGGCATTTGTGGTGCGGTTGCAGAATGGTATTGTGGATGGGTGCATTAGTGTTGTGGAAATGGCTGGGCGTGTAGCCTGTTAGTGTGTGTAGTTGGTTGGGCGCTCCACCACTGTGAGGATGTCGGCCAGGTGAGGCCGCAGGTGGGCTCTGGGAGCCGTTAGTGTCAGTGGGTGCCTGAGGATCCCGGGTGTGGATCGGGCAGCCCGTGCCAGAGAGGGCACTGAGGGGGTGAGAGTGCGAGAGGGCCTTCCCCAGTTAGTTAGGTTAGGGTGAGGAGCAGGTAAGCTCGGGTGGCAACTACAGTGGTGGAGGTGTGCAGGTGGGTAGACCTGCTGGGAGAGCTACACGTCACAGCCCAGAAATTGTGCGAGGGCACCGGGAGATGAATCGGGGGAGTGAGACCCCAAATTGAGAAGCACCACAGTTTGGTCAATGGGAATTGGTTTTTAGAACCCATAGTGTAAGTTGGCCAATGGATTGGCAGGGACAGACCCCGGGTAATGTAAAGTTGTTAAAGTCATTTAGGAAATAGTTAGGATTGATGAACCTGTCGCACCATACGCAGCCACTTACCTGTGGTGATGATGACTCCACACCTGTGTTCCTTTGTTCTGTGTTGCAGGAAAGGAGAATTGCTGTGTGGATTTGTGAGACGCATCACGACGTGGATGAGACATTGGGGTGATTCCATCTCTCCCTCCTTAGGAGGGACTGATGATGAATTGGTGATGGCAAATTTTGATGTTGAGTTGGAGATGACAAATTTTGATGAGAGTTGGAAATGGCAAATTTGATTGGTTAGGAGGGAGAGAAGACGAATTTGGTTTATGGGAGGAACGGGGAAGACAGTAGGGACGGTTGTTGATGTGTAAAGTAGATGTTTATGGGTAGTGTTGTGTTTTGTGGATACAGTAAGGGGTAAGGGAGGGGCAATGTAGGTTACCTGGTGGGGGGGGGGGGCGTACGGTAGGAACGTACCTCTCTCACCTGGTTCCCATGTGCCCCTAGTGTGCATTACCTAGTATTGCGTGCACTTTTGCGCCCTTACCACCTTACTCACTTGTCTTATTTTGTCTCCCACCTCCGAGGATCTGGCTTTGGGGCAGAGAGAGAGAGGAGAGAGAGGTGCTGGATCCGCAGTTGTGGGCCTGTACTTTTGCTGCTTGCTGCCTGGATCGATACACCATATGGACCGCAATTTTTGTGGCCGCCCACAATGGACCGCAGTTCTTTTGCGGGCAAGCACCACCCGTTGATGGACCTCTGGGTCAACGTGGCACCTATGCCATACAGGTGAACCACTTTTAGTTGGCCCCCCTGACGGCCACAATTCAGAAATGGACGCGGTTGGCGCCTTTCTTTATTTTTAAAGAAGCCAGAAGGCCAAGTGCACTCCATGAAGGCAAGACCAGCGGCAGAACATCGGCCGGCTGCGACACCACCGGTGATTTTTATGAACACTTTATTGGTGCACCAGATGGTGCTGACTGTGTGTATGGGGTGGTGCTTTTGGTGCTTGGACGGGGTGCTCTGCACATTATTAAAGGCCGTAGGGCCACAGGGCACTCGTGGGTTGGTGTATCGATGCTGGCATGCGTGCTCTCTCTATGCATAACATCTGCATGTGTTCCTCAAAGAACAGGTCCTGGATCGTAGTGTAAATATCAGTCTTGTGTAAATAATGCTCCCTACCGGCTGTATGTTTAGTTTGAGGATTCTTTCCGCGATTCGGTTATCCTGTGGGTGTGTTTCTGTGAGGAGAAGGGTGCAACGTCGCAGGGGGACATATTTACTCATTTGTGAACATCTGTAAAACTGTCGCACTCAGGGTTGAGTTAATAGTAGAGGGAACTACATCTGAGTGCCACACTAAAGTAAGTAAAAATTTATCGGGTCGGGACGCCCCGAGGTAGAGAAGGGTGCAATGTTGCGGATATGAGATTGGCCTCCATCCATATCCGCTTGTAAATATTCCCCTATTTCCCCAATACTTCCCAACTATCCCCAATCCCCCATTCCCTAGTCCCATTTTCTGTAAACAACACTCTGTAGACCCGACCTCCCTCTATTTCCCCCATTAAATGTCGCATCCAGGTCCACCGCATCTCACGTAGACAACTATAGGACATCTTGCTAGTTATTCTTAGTCTATGTCAGTTAAGGACTCGTTTCCATTAATTCTGACTCTTCGTTGCACCAGAAGGTGATTGTATGGCACCGTTAGGAAGTTTAGGACCTCCCAATACCTCCCCGCAGCTCTTCCTCATGGTACAACAACAACAACAACAACAGCGGCGGCGGCGCAGGGAGTGTGCGTCCTCACTCCAGCTTGGTTGGTAGGGGGTGTTGAAAGGGCACCAAGCCTTTCCAACGAGCCGCCATCGAGCATGTGCTCGACGGGGTTACCACGTAGGGGCTCGCTGTCAGCTCCTCGTCAAGGGCGGAGCCCGGTAACCCCCCGCACCCAATAGAAGCGGCGGACCGATCCCATCTAATGGGCGGAGCCAACGAGCCGAGGGCGTGTCACTCCCCGCTGAGCATGCGCAGGAAGGGGGAGGTGACGTCAGATGCGCTCTCAGCTTGCACAGAGAAGGACGCCACCTCCGAGCGCTGTGACACCGCCCCGCATCTCTGGACTGGACTGAGCTGTATCCTGTCCCTGAGCCAAGGTGCACCTTGCGCTATCGACTGCCTGTCCTTCCCTGCCATCAATCCCTGTGTAAGTCAGTCTTGTTCCGTTTGTCTGTGGTCTGTCGGGGATAAGATAAGATTGTGTCTAAGTGCCTATCTCTTCTGTGCTTTACCTCATACCTTGTAATCTACCCCTTTTCTCCCCCACCAATTATATCCTCCTCCGGAGGTCTTGAGAACTGTACCCCTTGCGTCGTTTCATTTATCCCAGTCGTTGTGTCCTTTCCATCATTGATTTAGCATAGCGCGATTTGGCCAACGTTCGAGTGTAATCGGGTAAACTGTGCGAACACGGCGGCCATTCCGCTCGGCCCATCACAACATCTTAAGTCGTGTCCGTAACAATATGTTTCAACTATCCCCTTCAGTGTTTTATTCAGTGGTTTATTACAACACGCTGTTTTTCTTCTTATTTAAAAGGCTCCTTTCAATTTCCTCTTCAACTCATTCCATTTCAAAAAAATATTCAATCTCTTATGATTCCAAATCACTCCATGCTCTAAATTCTCATTCATTCCATCCCTCCTCCATCGTTCTTAAACGAATCGCTAACTTGAAAATCACAACAAACCCAATTTGTTATATATGTTCATCTTTCATTAATCATCCACTTTCTAAACTCCCCACTTGCCCCTCCCCTTCAAATCTTCCCCCCAACCATCCCTCCCAAATTCTCCCTCCTCCCACCTCCTTCTCAAAGCTGCCTCCTCCCCACTTCCTCTCCCTCCTATGTCATACCTCCACCTCCCCCAACCTTCTACTTTCTTCTGCCCCCCCCTCAAACAAACTCTCACTGTGCCTCATTCCAACACCATCAAACCTTTCGTCCTCCTCATCCTTCCCTTTCTTGTAACTCTTCTGTAATCTCTGACACACTATCAACTGCTCTTCCTACATACCCCTCTCACCCTTCATCTGACCCTACCTACCCCTCCCCTCCCCTGTCCTGCACCCGATGCTCCCCCTCTCTCCTCACTAACGGTATGGACCTCAAACATCCGGGGCCTTCGCTCAAACCTGATTGATCTCTCCATTCAGGTTGCTTCTGAAAATCCAGACTTGATCTGCTTAACAGAAACTTTCCTCCTTCAAGATGTCTCTGATTCCTTAATATCTCTTCCTGGTTACTCCCTCCTCCGGAACGATAGACCTGATCCTCGTCCTGGTGGTGGGGTGGCTATCTTTATCAAAAACTCTCTTCCTCACTCTCCCTGCACTGCCCTCTCTCCACCCCACCCACAGGAGTACCTCTGGCTACGGCTTCCTCTCCGCTCCCACCTTTTGTTCATATGTGTTCTGTAACGTCCTCCAAACAGTGATGACTCCATTTACATTTCTCTGTCGGACAACATGGACCAACTTCTATCAACTCATCCAAACTCTCTCTTCCTCATATGTGGCGACTTCAACTGTCATCATGCCAGCTGGCTGGGTGTGGGTTCATCTCTCACCAGCCATGGCACCTCAGCAAAGGACTTCTGCGACTCATTGGGACTGACACAATCTGTCAATTTCCCGACCCGGATCTCAGTCATTGGAGTATCTTCTCTTCTGGACTTGGTTATGACTAACTTCCCTGCAAATGTCTGCTGCTCTTCTTCTGCTCCAATCGGTTCTTCTGATCATGTGCTTGTTAAAGTGGACATCTCACTGGCCATTCTCAGAGAGCCTCCTCAGTGCCGACGAGTCTGGCATTTCACTCAGGCCGACTGGCACGGTCTGCAAGCAGCCATCAATCAACTGGACTGGTCTCCCATCTCTAATGCCTCTGACATCAATTCTTCCTGGGAATTCTTCCAAAGCAAACTGCTCTCTCTCATGCACAGATTTATCCCATCTCGTCTTCAGTTGTCTTACCCTTCCTCCCGTCCATGGTACACTGAATCTTGTGGTGAGGCAGTTGCCCTGAAACAACTTGCCTTTGCGTCTTGGAAGGCAAATCCAACTGAAGGCAATCTCAGTTCCTTCCACCAAGCTCGAAACAAGTGTGTTTCTACCCTCAGGAGTGCCAGGAAGGACTATCTCTCCACACTCAAGATTGAACTCTCAAACCTGTCTCCTTCCTCCAAATCCTGGTGGCGTCTGGTCAAATCCGTTTCTGGTGTTTGTTCCCCCATCCATCCCCTCCGTTACCTCAAATGGCTACACAGTTGACACCGCACGTGACAAAGCCGAATGCCTCAACTCTGTGTTTGCCTCAAAATCTTGTGTCCCAAACCCATCTCTCTCTGTTCCCAGCTTTCCCAGTCGAACCCAACTGCTCCTTGACTCTGTGTCCTTCTCTCCTGACAAGGTGGAGAAGTTTTTATCAAACCTCGACTCTGATTCTGCAACTGGACCAGATGGCATCAGCCCTCGGGTCCTAAAATCCTGCTCTGCCGCTCTATCTCACCCTCTCTCTGTTCTTTTCACCCTCTCTTTTGCTCAAGGTCATCTGCCAGCATCTTGGAAATCAGCAAACATTACCGCTTTACACAAAAAAATCCTTGCAACAAAAATCCAACAACAAACAGATCCTTGCAACTACAGACCAATCAGCCTGCTCCCAATTATCAGCCAAGTCATGGAATCCATCATTGCTTCAGATATCAAATCCTTCCTCTTCTCCAATGGCTTGATCTCTGATCATCAATTTGGATTCAGACCAGGTCATTCTACTCTGGACATGTTGCTTCTGCTGTCTCAAAAATGGATGGAGGTCCTCAATGCCAAACAGGAAATCAGAGCTGTCTCACTTGACATATCACGTGCCTTCGATACGGTCTGGCACCCAGCTCTGCTCACCAAACTCACCTCCTATGGTATTCAAGGAAATCTCCACTCATGGCTTGCAGATTTCCTCTCTGGTCGTAGGCAACGTGTGGCCCTGAATGGATTTCTCTCATCTTCCCTTCCTGTTCTGGCTGGAGTTCCCCAAGGTAGTGTTCTGGGCCCTGTGCTATTTCTGGTCTTCATCAATGATCTCTCCGACTCTCTGGAAAATCCTCTCTATCTCTTTGCTGATGACTCCACTATCGGCCGCTCCATTCCTCATCCCTCAGATCGGCAGTCTGCAGCCTCCTCACTCTCTGCAGACCTGGACAAAATCACAGACTGGTCAAACAAGTGGAACATGTCTTTCAATCCTGACAAATCTCACACTCTTACAATGTCTCTCCGAAAGGACCGACTGGACAACCCTCCCATCTACTTTCTCAACAATCCTCTCCAAGAAGTTCTGTCACTCAAGCTTTTGGGTCTCACTATCTGCCATGATCTTTCTTGGGAAAACCACATTTCCAAGCTGGCCTCCAAAGCCAGTCGCCGACTGGGCATCCTCCGTCGTGCGAAGTCCTTCCTTGGCACACCTGAGCTCCTCACCACATACAAGGCTTTCATCCGCAGCTCAATGGAATACTGTTCCCCCCTCTGGGCTGGTGCTCCTGCCTCACACCTTGCTCGGCTTCACGCTGTTGAGGCCAAAGCTTTCAGAATCATTGGAATCTCCTGCGATGTAGTCAACTCCGAGGGCCTTTCACTCACTCACCGCAGGCAGGTTGGTGGTCTTTCTGTCTTCTACCGACTCCTCTCTGGCCTTGCTCCCCCTGCTCTCTCTGTGCTCTGTCCCCCCAATATTCCTTCAGGTCGCACAAGATCTGCCTGCAACCCTCTTATGGTTAAACTGCCAAAGTCTAGGCTCTCTGCTCACCTTCACTCTTTCATTCCCCTTTTCTCCCGCCTCTGGAACAAACTCCCCCACTCCCTTCAATCCCACTCCTCCCTCCAGGTCTTTAAAACAGCTGTTCACCACCATCTCTTATCTTCCCCCATCGAAAACCTTAATCTTTTCTACCCCCGGTAATTCACCCCAGAGTCCTTGCAGTGTTCATATGTATTATTCCTCTCCCACCTCCCCCTAAGTCCTCCCGATGTCCCTGCTCTCAAATGTTGTGTTTGTGTCCTTCCCCCTCTCTCCCCATCTTGTCTGCCGCTCCCCTTGTTTTTTGTGTTTTGTGTGTCGTTTTGTCTTTTTGTGTGATTAATGTTAGCTCTTTCACGAGCCTCGATCTTGTATACAAAAAAAAAAAAAAAAAAAATTAATTTGATTAATTCCTTTGCAAAAAGTTAGATTTTGGATGAAGCAGTGGTGGTTTAGGTATGATATTAGCCAATTGTTGAAGAAATTCATTATTTTGCGATTATTATTTATTTTAATTAATCAATCAATTAGTGTACACAGCTGCCTCACAATTTTGTCTCCATGCGCTGTACAGTGGCATTGCCAATGTTTAATTTGCAAATTAAAGCGTGAAATTAATTTACATTTTTGTAGGCTGGATAATATACCCCATTTTTTTTTGTGTGTTTTTTTTTGTAT
This sequence comes from Myxine glutinosa, assembly GCF_964187855.1. Taxonomy (NCBI): domain Eukaryota; kingdom Metazoa; phylum Chordata; class Myxini; order Myxiniformes; family Myxinidae; genus Myxine; species Myxine glutinosa. The sequence continues at coordinate 367,718,246 of NC_136261.1, read as the reverse complement.
ACTGAATCGAGGCTCGTGAAAGAGCTAACATTTATTTCACAAACAAATCAACCAGACAAACAAAATATACAAAAAGAGGGAGCGGAAGACGAGATGGGGAGAGAAGGGGAAGCACACAACCACAACATTTGAGAGCAGGGAGAAGTGTGGGAGGGAGAGGGCTTGGGGGCAGGAGGCGTGGGAAGGGAAGGGGGGCGGGGAGAGGGGGAGAGGTATAAAACACAAGGGGGCCGAAATTAGCGGGGGTAGAAAAGATCAAGGTTTTGGATGGGGGAGGATAAGAGATGGTGGTGAACAGCTGTTTTAAAGACCTGGAGGGTGGAGTGGGATTGAAGAGAGTGGGGGAGTTTGTTCCAGAGGCGGGAGAAAAGAGGAATGAAGGAGTGAAGGTGAGCAGAAAGTCTTGATTTTGGCAGTTTAACCATAAGAGGGTTGCAGGCAGATCTTGTGCGACCTGTAGGAATATTTGGGGGACAGAGCCCAGAGAGGGCTGGGGGGGGCAAGGCCAGAGAGGAGTCGGTAGAAGACGGAAAGACCACCAACCTGCCTGCGGTGAGTGAGTGAAAGGCCCTTGGAGTTAGCTTCATCGCGGGAGATTCCAATGATTCTGAACGCTTTGGTTTCAACAGCGTGAAGACGGGCTAGGTGTGAGGCAGGAGCACCAGACCAGAGGGGAGAGCAATATTCCATAGAGCTGCGGATGAAAGCCTTGTATGTGGTGAGGAGCTCAGGTGTGCCAAGGAAGGACTTCGCACGACGGAGGATGCCCAGTCGGCGACTGGCTTTGGAGGCCAGATTTGAAATGTGGTTTTCCCAGGAAAGATCATGGCAAATAGTGAGACCCAAAAGCTTGAGTGACAGAACTTCTTGGAGAGGATTATTCAGAAAGTGGATGGGAGGGTTTTCCAGTCGGTCTTTTCGGAGAGACATCGTAAGAGTGTGAGATTTATCAGGATTGAAAGACATGTTCCATTTGTTTGCCCAGTCTGTGATTTTGTCCAGGTCTGCAGAGAGTGAGGAGGCTGCAGACTGCCGATCTGAGGGATGAGGAATGGAGCGACAGAGAGTAGAGTCGTCAGCAAAGAGATAGAGAGGATTTTCAAGAGAGTCAGAGAGATCATTGATGAAGACCAGAAAAAGCACAGGGCCCAGAACACTACCTTGGGGAACTCCAGCCTGAACAGGGAGAGGAGATGAGAGAAACCCATTCAGGGCCACACGTTGACTACGACCAGAGAGGAAGTCCGCCAGCCATGCGTGGAGATTTCCATGGATACCAAAGGAGGAGAGTTTGGTGAGCAGAGCAGGGTGCCAGACCGTATCGAAGGCACGTGAAATGTCAAGGGAGACAGCTCTAATTTCCTGTTTGGCATTGAGGACCTCCATCCATTGTTGAGAAAGCAGAAGCAGCATGTCCAGAGTAGAGTGACCAGGTCTGAAACCAAATTGATGATCAGAGATCAAGCCATTGGAGAAGAGGAAAGATTTCATTTCTGAAGCAATGATGGATTCCATGACTTTGCTGATAATTGGGAGAAGGCTGATTGGTCTGTAGTTGGTGGGATCTGTTTTTGCACCTTTTTTGTGCAAAGCGGTGATGTTGGCTGATTTCCAAGCAGATGGCAGATGACCTTGAGCAAAAGAGAGGGTGAAGAGAACAGAAAGAGGGAGTGAAAGAGCGGAAGAACATGATTTTAGGACCCGTGGGCTGATGCCGTCAGGACCAGTTGCAGAATCAGAGTCGAGGGTTGACAGAAACTTTTCCACCTTGTCAGGAGGAAAGGACACAGAGTCTAGGAGCAGCTGGGTACGATTGGGTATGGTGGGTACAGAGAGGGATGGGTTTGGGACACAAGATTTAGAGGCAAACACAGAGTTGAGGCATTCAGCTTTTTCACGTGCGGAGTCAGCCGTTAAGCCGTTTGAGGTGAGGGAGGGGATGGAGGGGGAACAAACACCAGAAACAGATTTGACCAGACGCCACCAGGATTTGGAAGAGGGAGACAGATAAGAGAGTTCGGTCTTGAGAACGGTGAGATATTGTTTCCTGGCTCTCCTGAGGGTGGACACACACTTGTTTCGGGCTTTGTGAAAGGAAATGAGATTTCCTTCCGTTGGATTTGCTTTCCAGGAGACGAAAGCAAGTTGTTTCAGGGCAACAGCCTCACCACAAGATTCCGTGTACCATGGACGGGAGGAAGGGTATGACAACTGAAGACGAGATGGGATAAATCTGTGCATGAGAGAGAGCAATTTACTTTGAAAGAATTCCCAGGATGAGTTGATGTCAGAGGCGGTAGAGATGGGAGACCAGTCCAGATGATTGATGGCTGCTTGAAGACCATGCCAGTTGGCCTGAGTGAAATGCCAGACTCGTCGCCGCTGAGGAGGCTCTCTGAGAATGGTCAGAGAGATGTCCACTTTGACAAGCACATGATCAGATGAGCCGATTGGAGCAGAAGAAGAGCAGCAGACATTTTCAGGGAAGTTTGTCATAACCAAATCCAGAAGAGAAGATGCTCCGTTGACTGAGATCCGGGTCGGGAAATTGACAGATTGTGTCAGTCCCAGTGAGTCGCAGAAGTCCTTTGCTGAAGAGCCATGGCTGGTGAGAGGGGTACCCACACCCAGCCAACTGGCATGGTGACAATTGAAATCACCACATATGAGGAAGAGAGAGTTGGGATGGGTAGATAGAAGTTGGTCCATATTATCAGACAGCGAGATGTAGATGGAGTCATCGCTGTTTGGTGGACGGTACAACACACATATGAACAAAAGGTGGGAGTGAAGGGGAAGCCGTAGCCAAAGGTATTCCTGGGGGTGAGGTGGAGAGAGGGCAGTGGAGGGCGAGTGAGGAAGAGAGTTTTTTTATAAAGATAGCAACCCCACCTCCAGGACGAGGCTCAGGTCTATCATACCGGAGGAGGGAGTAACCTGGGAGAGATACCAAGGCATCAGAGACATCATGAAGGAGGAAAGTTTCTGTTAAGCAGATCACATCTGGTTTGTCAGAAGCAACCTGTATGGAGAGATCAGTCAAGTTTGAGCGAAGGCCCCGGATGTTTGAGGTCCATACCATTAATGAAGAGGAAGGGGGAGCATCGGGTCCAGAACAGGGGGGTGGGGGGGGAGGGGTAGGGTAAGATGTGGAAGAGGAGGAAGAGGTAGGGAGAGCTGTTGAAGGTGTGTCAGAGATTTCAGAGATTTCAGAATAGCTTGGAGAAAGGGAAGAATGGGGCGGACAAAAGGTTTGATGGAGATTGGGTGAGGCACAGTGAGGTGTTATTTGAGGAGGGGGAAGAGCGAGGCAGAAGGTTGGGGGAGATGAAGGTGAAAGTTGGAAGGGGGAAGAAGCAGGGAGGATGCTTTGAGGAGGAGGGGTGAGAGGGGAGTCTAGGAGGGGAGGAGCGAGGGAGAGTCTCGGAGGGGAGGAGTGTGGGGGGAGTTTAGGAGGGAGGGGAGGGAAGGGGCAAGGGGGGAGATTTGAAAGGGATGGGTGATGGGGAGGATTTGGAGGGGAGGGGTGAGATTGGATTTTGAAAAGTGTACGATTCATGGGAAACGAACATTTTTTGCAAAATGAGTTTGAGACCGAGTCAAAAATACGTTTGAGGACACTGAAGGAGGGGTGGAGTTCTGGATAGTTTAGGGAATGTAGAAAGGAGGAACTGTAAGAGATGGTATTATATATATTTTTTGGAATGAATAGATTTGGTGAGCAAGACGAAAGCATCCTTTTGTAGGAAAAGAAGAAAAGGGTGTTATAATATATGAGAGAAAATAGTTGTTCAGGGGAGAGATTATACATTTCTAACCACGTGATCGCATGATCGCGAACGAAGAACGAACGAACAAATAAGAACAACAAATAAACGAATAAGACCTGGGAAGGAAATATTTTTTGGGTTTTTTTTTTTTTTTTGGAGTAGAGATATTAAACAAGGAGGTATGGGGTGAACGACTGGGACGAAACAGAGAACGAAAATAATTGCAGCGCATTCGATGAATCGCTGAGAGAAAAACAAAACCACAAGGTCGGAGACGGTACGGTAGCCTAAGCCTACGAGTACTAGGCCGCAGAATACTCGATACGCATTAACCGACGATTGTGTATACATGTACGAAAAATTAGCACCGAAAATTTTCCAAAAGATACGCTATGCTCTAGGTACATACACCGAAAGATAGATACAGTCTCGACAAAAACACAATTGAGAAAGATCACTTAGCTTCGAAAGCGCGAGCGCATGGAACAGCTTCGAAAAGACGTGACCTCACCGTGATCTCGCGAGATCGATCATCCCCTTGAAGATAAAAACACAATAAGACAATTTTTCAGCGAAACAAATGAAATCCATTTATTTATTCACGATGACAGTTATTCACCATATTCGGTTGAATTGTAGCCTTCACCTATATTTTACCAAAAGTGGCATTTAAAATGCACGCAGTCCACCTGAAGTTCATTTTACTAATGTTGCACCAAAGCCTTTTGTCTCCATTTTGGATGTAATGCTCATGAAGTATTCATCAATGTAACGCAGTAAAAAACGTAACCTCCATCCACCTTTGGTGTCGGAGGTAGTAAATTATTTTAAATTAAATATGTCATAGGTTGACTCCTTTTTACTGCTAGATTGAATGGACTAATTGGTGGAAGGAATTTTTGTTTATGGTACGGAGAAAGGTCGTGATGTTGGAACAGAAGTAGCTACAGTTGGTTGATGAAGCGCTTAGCTGAGACAGGTTTGCAAAATATTGTTATGTCGGTGGGGTAGTGATTTGTAGTCAAGTAGATTTGTGTATGTAACTTGCTCCGACTGTCGTGAAGAAGAAGAACCACCACCATGTAATAAGTAGACGACCTGTTTAGCCCGGATGTCGGATTAAGGTGTATCTTCATCCCCATTATGAGGAATGGGGCATGTTAACTGGTTATAGGGATTATGTTAATTCCCCTGTTAGTCAAAACTCTGTGATCTATCCTTTGTCCTTTATGGCACCGCACCATAGACACGAGTTAAAATTGCCATTAAACTACACTAAATAACAATAAAAACCAACCGGTTTTTTCGACCCAGGTAACAAAAAACCAATCCCATTTGGCAGGCACACATAGCTCAGGCAGGCCGAGAGCCACGCCCAGAAGGACAGTGATTGGGCAGGAGTTGACCAACGGGAAGGCCGGGGTAGGAAGGGACTCGCTCATTGGTGAAGGAAGGACGAGGGGGAAGCAGCTCACTGATTGACAAGGTTCGACCAATGACGTCAGAAGCGGACTGCATGTGGAATGGTGGAGAGCTGAGCATGCAGTGGTGGCCTGCAGGCATTGGTGGAGAGGCACAGATGACGTCAAAAGACGGCCAATAAAAGAACGCGCTGACCAACATCTTGCCCCCCTTTGGTATCGGACTTTGGTGAAAGACAGTTGAGCGCTGACGATTCTCCCCCCTGTCTTGACGTTCTGGACCTCGGTTCTGGCGGAAGTGGTTGTGGGCAGCATCGTATCCTCGTTCCCTTGTTTGTCTGACGTGAGGAGGAAGAGCCGCAGACAGAGAACTGCAGTTTTGCCAGGCAGAAGAAACGACGAGTGGATGAACACTCGGGCCTGCGCGCTTGAGGCCTGGTTCCACGCACGGACTTTAATAATAATAATAATTCATTTATTTTGTATAGCGCTTTTCATGAAGCCCAAAGGCGCTTTGACAGAGTGCAAAACATAATGCATAACAAAACATGGAAACAACAATTGCAAAAAGACAAGAATCAATCGGGAAATATTTAAAGCAAAAGGAGGGAGAAGGAGAAGTGATAGTCAGGGGTTAAATGCTGTGGGTTGAATGTTGAATGCAGTGCTGAACAGGTGGGTCTTGAGTGATGTTTTGAATGTGGTGAGTGAGGAGGAGTCTCTGATGGTGTGAGGTAGTGAGTTCCAGAGGGTGGGAGCAGCGATGGAGAAGGCCCTGTCCCCCCAGGATCTGAATTTGGTCCGGATGGGGGGGGGGGGGGGTCAGGAGGTTGGTACCAGCAGAGCGGAGGTTGCGGGTGGGAGTGTGTCTGGAGAGGAGGTCAGCCAGGTAGGATGGGGCCAGGTTATGGAGGGCTTTGTAGGTCAAGAGGAGGATTTTGTACTGGATTCTCTGGGAGATGGGGAGCCAGTGAAGCTTGTAAAGGACGGGGGTGATGTGGTCACGGGTCCGGGAATGGGTGAGTAGACGGGCAGCGGAGTTCTGAATGTATTGGAGTTTATTGGTGATTGTTGAGGGTGAACCATAGAGGAGGCTATTGCAGTAGTCCAGACGGGAGGTGATGAAGGCGTGGATGAGGGTTTCTGCAGCCGTGGAGGAGAGGGATGAGCGGAGACGGGCGATGTTTTTCAGGTGAAAGAAGGCTGTCTTTGTGATCTGTTTAGTGTATTTGTCGAAGGAGAGGGTTTGGTCAAAGATGACGCCAAGATTCCGGATGAGAGGGGAGGTGGATACTGGGATACCGTCGATGTTGAGGGCAAAGTTATGGGTGGATTTTGTGAGCGTTTTTGGGCCAATGATGATTATTTCAGATTTATCACAGTTAAGTTTGAGGAAGTTGATTTGAAGCCAGGATTTTATTTCAGAGATGCAGTTTGTCAGGATAGAGTGGGTGTCGGTGGAGACGGACTTGGTGGAGATGAAAAGCTGGATGTCATCGGCGAAGCAGTGGAATTGGAGACCATGACGGCGGATTAAGTGACCGAGGGGGGACAGGTAAAGGATGAAGAGGAGGGGGCCAAGAACTGAACCTTGGGGGACACCTTGGGGAAGGGGAGCAGTGGGGGATTTGCAGTTATTGATGGAGATGAACTGGCGTCTGTCAGAGAGGTATGATTTAATCCAAGAGAGGGCAGTGCCGGTAACGTTAAAGGTGGATTCAAGTCGGGTGAGGAGGATGGTGTGATCGATGGTGTCAAAGGCAGCGCTGAGGTCGAGGAGGACGAGAATGTTGAGGTTGCCAGCGTCAGAGGAGAGGAGAAGGTCGTTGGTGATTTTGAGGAGAGCAGTTTCAGTACTGTGGTTGGAGCGGAATCCGGATTGGAATGTTTCATACAGGTTATTGGCAGAGAGGTGATGTTTGAGTTGAGTGGCTACAGCGCGTTCCAAAACTTTCGACAGAAAGGGTAGGTTGGAAATGGGTCTGAAGTTGTTTAGGGTGTCAGGGTTTAGACCAGGTTTTTTTAGAATGGGGGTAACAGCAGCAATTTTGAGGGATGGTGGGACGATGCCTGTAGACAGGGAGGAGTTTATTGTTGCAATGATAAGTGGAGAGAGAGCAGGGAGGGAGGCCTTGACAAAGCTGGAGGGGATGGGGTCAAGAGTGCAGGTGGCAGTTTTCATTCCTATGAGGAGTTCAGAGAGGTCAGTATGGGAGACCGGGGAGAATTGAGACAGGGGAAGGCAGGATAAGGGGGGGCAGGTGGTTGGAGGGGGAGGGGGTGCGGCGGTGGTCAAGCTGTTGTAGATGTTGTCAATTTTGCGTTGGAAGAAAGAAAGGAAGCAGATGCAGTTGTCTGCTGTGAATGACTGGGTGGTGGTGTCGAGGGGGCGGAGGAGTTTGTTTATTGTCGAGAAGAGTGCTTTTGGGTTTCCGGAGCCAGAGTGGATAATTTCAGAGTAGTAGGCGGAGCGGGCGTGGGAGAGGGCATCTTTGTAGTGTTGTAGGTGGTCCTTGTAGGCTTGGGAGTGAACTGTGAGACCTGTTTTATTGCGGAGTCTTTCAAGTTGGCGAGCACGAGTTTTCATCAGGCGGAGTTCAGGGGTAAACCAGGGAGCAGAATGGGTGAAAGAAACTGTTTTGGTTTTTACAGGCGCAAGCTGGTCAAGGCAGGAGGAGAGAGTGTGGTTGTAGTAGTCAGTGAGGTCGGAAGGGGTGTGGAGGTCAATGAAGGGAGAAGTGGACATTTTTTCAGAGAGGGTGGATGAGAATGAGGTAGGTGAAAGAGCGTTTAGCTTACGGAAGTTGATAGTGCGATAATGTCTTGGTGTTGGGGTGGGGATGTTGATGGTCATAGTGATGGCTAAGTGGTCAGAGAGGGTGAGGTCGGAGCCAGAGAGATGGTGCAAAATTAATCCAGTGGAGCAGACAAGGTCCAAAATGTGACCACGGATATGCGTAGGAAAGTTGACATGTTGAGTGAGGTTAAAGCAGGTGAGTAAATCAGTGAAGTCAGTGGTTATTGTGGAGTCAGTGGAGTCCATGTGGATATTGAAATCACCAAGGAGGAGGATTGAGGGGGAGAGGAAACATAGCTGGGTCAGAAAGTAGGAGAAGTCAGACAGGAATAATGGGTGTGGTTTGGGAGGGCGGTAGACGACAGCCATGACTGACTGCGTGCGACCAGAGAGTTTAAAAGCCAGGTGTTCAAAGGATGAGGATGAGGCGATGGGGATGAGGCTGGTCCTGATGTCTTGACGGTGGATAACGGCAATTCCACCACCTCGGCCCTCCGAGCGTGGTTTATTGACGTAGGAATATCCATTGGGTGTGGTGAGGTTGAGCGTGTAGTAGTCCAGTGGTTGTTGCCAGGTTTCGGTGAGACAGAGAAAGTCCAGTTTGTTATCCAGGATGTAGTTGTTGAGGATGAGGCATTTGTTGTTGAGGGACCGGGTGTTGAACAGGGTGAGCTTGATGTTGTTTTGAACAGCGGGGATGAATTCAGGTGATTTAGCCAGGGTTCGCAGGCAGGAGGTGCGATTTTGTGCGTTGCCGTGACTAGGTGCGCTGGGACGATGAGTGGTCGTGCGCTGAGCCGACCAGAGGACGGGGATGGAGTGACCTGATTGTACATATACAAACTTACGACCGGAGCCACGGTGAATGTACCTGGGTCGTCGGAGGAGTCCATTTGATTTGATGGCAGACTGATACTTTGCGCCAAGGCATGTTCGCATGCACGGACCTCTGGACCCTTTCGCAGACCCTGACAAGATCCCATCAGTGATCGGAGCTAAGTGCACGATAAACCACACGTTTTTATTCATCCAGTTATTCTATCCCTCGTTTGTGATTTGTGTCTGGTGTGGGGACGTCCCGTTTAGGAACTTAGTTTTACCGTCGCGTTTTCTTTGTTCCAGCATTCCGTTTTAATAAACCTGTTTATTTTTATACATTTAAACCCGTTTTGTTTTAGTTATTTTCTTTGCAGGCTTTGGGACTGCCGGCGGACAACAGGTAAGCTTCATCTTCCCCTCCCCTTTCTTCCCCCGCATATATAAAATCCGTATTTGATCAACGCCTCGGAGTACGCTTGCTTTGGCTATCCTTGATCCCTGTGGTGTTCACCTGGGGAATCACACGGCAATATGCTCTGTAAAGAAGAAGAAGAAGAGGACGAGGAATACATTGTTCCCCAGATCTGGCTTCCCCAGATCTGTGTCTCGACACAATCCTGTCTCTGAGCTCTGCCGGCAGTTCCTTTGACCTCATGGTTTGGTTTTTGCTCTGATATGCATTGTCAGTTGTGAGTCCTTATATAGACAAGTGTGTGCCTTTCCAAATCATGTCCAATCAATTGAATTTCCCACAGGTGGACTCCAATCAAGGTGTAGAAACATCTCAAAGATGATCAAGAGAAATGGGAGGCACCTGAGATAAATTTCAAGTGTCATAGCAAAGGGCATGAATACTTATGCAAATGTGATATTTCAGTTCTTTCTTTTTCATAAATTTGCAAAACTTTCTAAAATCCTGTTTTCTCTTTGTCTTTATGGGGTATTGGGGTATTGAGTGTAGATTGATGAGGGAAAAAATGAATTTAAATGATTTTAGCATCAGGTTGGAACATAGCAAAATGTGAAAAAAGAGAAGCGGTCTGAATACTTTCTGAATGCACTGTATATACATATATGTATATATATATACTAGCAGAAGTACCCGGCATTGCCGGGCGGGGGAGGGGAGGGGAGGGGAACGGGGGGGAGGGGAGGGGAACGGGGGGGGAGGGGAGAAGAGTGGGAGGGGGAGGGGGAGAGGGGAGAAGAGGGGGGGATGGGGAGGGTGAGGGAGGGGGAGGGGGGAGGGGGGAGAGGGGGGAGGGGGAGGGGAAGGGGAAGGGGGGAGGGGGAGAGGGAGGGGGGAGGGGACCCGGCAGAAGTACCCGGCATTGCTGGGCGGGGGAGGGGAGGGGAGGGGAACGGGGGGGGAGGGGAGAAGGGTGGGGGAGGGGAGAAGGGTGGGGGAGGGGAGGGGGGAAAGGGAGGGGGAGGGGAGAAGGGGAGGGGGTAGGGTGGAGGAGGGGTGAGGGGGAAGGGGGAGGGGAGGGGGAGGGGGAAAGGGAGGGGGAGGGGGGAGGGGGGAGGGGGAAAATGGAGGGGGAGGGGGAAAATGGAGGGGGAGGGGGGAGGGGGAAAAGGGAGGGGAGGGGGAAAAGGGAGGGGGAGGGGGAAAAGGGAGGGGGAGGGGGGAAAAGGGAGGGGTAGGGGGAAAAGGGAGGGGGAGGGGGAAAAGGGAGGGGGAGGGGGAAAAGGGAGGGGGAGGGGGAAAAGGGAGGGGGAGGGGGAAAAGGGAGGGGGAGGGGGAAAAGGGAGGGGGAGGGGAGAAGGGGAGGGGAGAGGGGGAGGGGAGAAGGGGAGGGGTAGGGTGGAGGGGGTAGGGTGGAGGGGGAAGGGAAGGGGGGACGGAGGGGGGAGAGGGAAGGGGTGACGGAGGGGGGAGGGGGAAGGGGGAGGGAAGGGGATGGCCGTCAACAATGACGTTGCAGTTCTCATGGTCGGAGAGCAGCACAACAATCGGACATAGTCCTGCATATTCGCAACAGCACGAAGCGGTTTTGGAGACTCATCGATCCTGTGACGTCCTCCAGTACCGGCGTTGCCGGGCGGGGGAAGGGAGACCCGTACATTCCCAACCCGTACATTTGCCCTCTCGACTCAAGCTCACTCGGACAAAAGCCTTGCACAAATTACACCGTGAAGGCCCAATGGTCATGTCTATGCCACAAATCACGGGCGCACTGAATTGAAAATATATAGAACGCTCATACTCCGTGAAAAGTGAAGCCACCGTGTCGCCATCTTGGTCAGCACGACTCGACCAACTCGCTTCGCGGATCTCGTTTTGTGCGGCAAGAAACTGCTCCAATCGGTTACGGAAGGGTTGTGGAAAGACGTTTCACAGCTGTTTCAAAGACATTTAATTCATAAAAATCGATACAAAACACGATCGCATAAAAGGTGAAGTGACGGGATGGAACATCACGTGATCGCTCTGAGCGAATCAGTCTGGCGGCGGGAATGGAACATCACGTGATCGCTCTGAGCGAATCAGCGAGCTGCTCTGGAACCGGCTGAGATTAGCGGGTACTTCGCTGAAATGCGCTGAGGTAAATATGAATAAAAAATATGGATCGTCAAATATTTTGAGTTCGGCCATGTTCGTCCCACGCTCAATGGCCATGTCTATGTCAAATATCAAGCACGTAAGCCTCTCCGTTTAGGAGTCCATCGGTAACATTACACACACACACACACACACACACTGTGTTTTATAGATATATTTATTTATTTATTTATTTATTTATATATATATATATATATATATCGATGTAACAAACGACTCTGGACATCAAGTGAGAGCTTTTAGGCCAAGCTGCTAACTTGAGTAATAAGAGACATGATTGGTAACGAATTTCTTTACCAACTTCAAAATCATTAAACTAGCATTCCCTTCCATACAATTGAGTTTAAATTCACAATTGCTATGTTTTTCCATCTGAACATCCATCTTCCCATCCTCCTGCATCAATGCTAAAGTTCTCATCCACTCTTCAATACCCCCATGCCAGGTGGAACATTTGAATTCTTCCTGTATTCACCTTCCTTCATATTAATCTTTTCTGCTCATATCGCTCACCCAACAACTCCCCCAGAAGGTTCTTGTTTAGCTGGATAATTGAATCCAGAGTCTCCTCTTCCACAGAGAAGTCCAGCACACTTGGTTGTTCAAGCAAATTGCTGGGAATGTGGTTCACTCGCCCAAGCCTGAGCATGGAATTGGGAGGGGAGCCGGGAAGGAGATTCATTAGGTTTTGGCAGAAGGTAAAGGGTTAAGAAGAAGAACATTGGTTCAAGGAATAGATTTAATGCACTCACTTCATTGTGTGAACAACTGAAAATTAAATAAATAAATAAATATATTTGGAATTAATTTCTTATTAATTTGTGCTGAATGTTGTATTAAGGTCAAAGTTGAATTGTGCTCTTTGTGGTGTTTTGATGCGTGGTGGATTCACAGCCAATAGGAAAAGTGCATTCTTCATGCGTTTACTCTTCTTTGATTCCCCTCCATGATTCCTTACATCTCCTAAATCTACCAGCTCTTCCATGACCCCTCTCTCTGACAAGGTGAACATTCCTTATGAACAACCAAAAAAAAATTGATGCAAGAAGAAATGGACATTCATGAAATATTGCAGGCTGGACGTGGCAATGTATTATCAGGCCTTTGTCATAGTCACACCGTATTCACTTTTATCGATTTATTTATCTTGAGCATCCTCCATTTTGCCAAGGTCTTGCTTGGTAAATCTAAACTTCTGACAACCTACAAGGCTCACCGACATTACTGCTCACCTACATCCTTTTTCCCCTCTTTCTTTCCACTTGGACCTCCTTCCTCAATGTTTCAATCAAACCCTTCCCTCTAGGCGTTCAAGGTAGCCGTGCACCAGCATATCAGGTCATCCTCCATGCCTACCCATGATTTTTTTTAATCCTCATTAACCTTTCCCCTTCCCCTTCCCTTCCCCTTCCCCTTCCCCATCCAGTTGCAGGCTGCTCCATGTCCTTACATATTTCTGTCCTCTTCCAGTTTTTCTTACCTCTGTCACATCCACATGTTGTCCCACTGCTTCAGTGTCAGTGCATTGCTTTCAACCTTGAAAGATTGTCATCGTACCTTTCCGGAAGCTTCGACTTCGCACGCAAAAAAAATCTTCAACGTTCTCATCTTTCAAGCCAAAAACTGAAGCTTTACATCGACATTAATATCCACAAACTAAATGTTGATGAAACAGTGGGTTTTACATCCCAATCAGGTTTGCCAGCTTGCCCTTTGTCCTCCTTCCCTCCACCTGCTGATCTCACTCTTCCCCTCATTCAAGTGTCCCACTGTTGTGTCCTTCTGGCCTCCTGCCATTGTGTTTCAACCACTTTCCACGATGTTCCTTCTATTTTCTGTTTTCTTCTGTGTTCTAACTTTTCCATGAGCCTCGACTCTGCATAAAAACATCCTTTTTGGTGTCTGAATATTCGTATATGATCACGGAATTAAATGTATTCATAAAACTCTTACTTCAATCAAAGTTTTCTTATATCAGCTGGGTTTTCTCAACAAATGTTCGATTCATATTGTTTTGAAAATAGGACAGGTGGCAGGGACATCATTGCAAGTTAAGCAACTGAGTAAAAAAGGCTCCAGGCCTACCTGTCAAGCAGATCACTGTGGTCCTGAAAATAAAAAAAAACAGAGCGTTAGCAGAAGAACTAACTCAATTATCACCTTTAGTCCATTGTTTGTTTGAAGCTGTAGATGTTATCATATGCAGACGAGACCACTGTGCTAGTCAGGAATGTCGCTGACCTGCATCTGAACATCATTGTCTGGATAGTTATTGCACAACATGGAAGTTCCAAATCAATGGGTCAAGGAGTAAAGTTGTCATCTCTAGGGGGAAAATAGGGAACTTCCCTAGATTTGTTTTAAGTGACATTGAACCTGAGGTTGTGTTTCATCATACTGAAGGAGCAGCGCTCCTGCTTGAGACGGACGAAGTGACGGACAAGACACAAACTCGTCCGAGAAGATGTTTATTGTATAATCATCTCGGGAACTCTGAAAGCCCGTTTATCGGGTTCGCATATATATATATCCAAACCAAAAAGCATATATCAGAACCAAAGCCCCGCCTCTCAGGCGAGGCACGCTTTGGTGGTCATGTGACCGACAGGTGCAAAGGATTATAACCTCGGCGCCGCGGTTTGGCCGCCGGTTACGTCACCGGCTTGGGCCAGGAGATTCTGTTGCTGGTCTCGAGCTTTAGGGGACCCATGGGTCGCTACACACGCCCCCCCAGAATCGACTTGGTCCAGGAAGGTCAACCTGAGGGGGGTCCGGATGACCCGACCGAAACGACCCCTGGCTGGTCGCGGGGGGGGGGGGGGGGGTCCGGTGTGGTGGCGGGTAGGTAGCCGGACGGGGGGCGGCCGCACCGCGGTGGGAGAGCCAGCCGTGGCGGCTGGCCGACGTCCATGTGGGCCGGCTTGAGGCGGTCCACCGAAATCCGGTCCGCCCAGCCGCCGATGCTGACGACGAAGGACTTGTTGTCCCGTCGTAGGACCCGGAAGGGTCTGTCGTATGGTGGCCGAAGCAGCCCCCAGTGCGCGTCGTGGCGCACAAAGACGTACTCCGCCGTGCGGAGTGCTGGGGGGACGTAGGATTGGGGGTCGCCGTGGCGGGACGTGGGCACCGGGGTGAAACGTTGGGCGGCCTCCTGGAAGTCCATGCGCTGGCGCGCGGCGGACCAGGCGCTGGTGGCGTCGGGCACGAACTCGCCCGGGACGCGGAGGGTCTGGCCGTACACCAGCTCGGCGGTGGATGCCTGGAGGTCCTCCTTTGGAGCCGTGCGGAGGACCAAAAGGACCCACGGGAGCCGGTCGGCCCAGCCGTCGTCCTGGAGGCCGGCCATGAGTGCGGCCTTCATGGAGTGGTGGAACCGCTCGCACAACCCGTTGGCCTGGGGGTGGTAGGCCGTGGTGCGGTGCAGGGTAACGCCCAATGTGCGGGCGACCGCGCCCCACAGTTCGGACGTGAACTGTGGGCCGCGGTCCGACGAGATGTCCGCCGGTGCGCCGAAACGCGTGACCCAGGTGGCGATGAACGCCTGGGCCACGTCGGCGGTGGTGGTGGAGGCGAGGGGCATGGCCTCCGGCCACCTGGTGGTCCTGTCCACCATGGTAACCAGGTGGGTGAACCCCTGCGATGGGGGCAGGGGACCCACCAGGTCCACGTGGACATGGTCGAAACGTCGCTCGGGCACGGTGAAAGGAGCCAGCGGAGCCTGGGTGTGACGGTGGACCTTGGCCCGCTGGCAGGGTGTGCAGGCGTTGGCCCAGTCGCGGACGTCCCGTCGCAACCCGTGCCAGACGAAACGTGCCGACACCAGCCTCTGGGATGCCTTCCGGCCCGGGTGTGAGAGGCCGTGGAGCGAAGCAAAATTGGGACGCCGCCAGGTGACCGGCACAACGGGGCGAGGTCGGCCTTGGGAGACGTCACAAAGCAGGACCGTGTCCGCGAAGGGGACGTCAGCCAAGCGGAGGCCTGTGTCCGCCACCCGGGAGCGCCTGCACCGTGCCGTGTGGCCTGGTCCGTCGCCATCAGGGGCGAAATCGACGCCGAGGTGGACGGCGTTGGCGCCGGCTCGAGAAAGGCAGTCGGCCACGGCGTTGTCCTTTCCGGCGACGTGCCGGATGTCCGTGGTGTATTCCGACACGGCGGAGAGGTGGCGCTGCTGGCGGGCCGACCATGGCTCCGTGACCTTGGCCATGGCGAATATCAATGGCTTGTGGTCGACAAAGGCCGTGAACGGGCGGCCCTCCAGGAGGTGGCGAAAATGGCGGAACGGCCAGGTACAACCCGAGGAGCTCGCGGTCGAAAGTGCTGTACTTCAACTCGTTGGGCAGGAGTTGCCGGCTGAAGAACGCGAGCGGCTGCCAGGCCCCCGTTTACCCCATTGCTCATGAACCGCGCCCACGGCGTAGTCGGAGGCGTCCGTGGTGAGGGCGATGGGAGCATGGGGTACCGGGTGGGCCAGCAGCGTGGCGTTGGCGAGTGCCCATTTCGCGCTGGTGAAAGCAGCGTCCATGTCCGTGGACCAGACGACGTCGCGCTTCGCCGGCTGGCCGCGGAGGGCGGTGTACAAGGGCCGCATGAGTTGCGCAGCTCGGGGCACGAAGCGGTGGTAAAAGTTCACCATCCCGAGGAACTCCTGCAGCGCCTTGACGGAGCGGGGGCGCGGGAAAGCAGCGATGGCCTCGACTTTGGCCGGTAGCGGTACGGCGCCGTTCCGGGTGATGTTGGTGGCCCAAAAAGTCGATCGTCGCCGCACCAAAGTGACATTTTGGCCGGGTTGACGATCAAGCCGTGCTCGCTGAGGCGGCCGAACAGCGTCCGGAGGTGGAGGAGGGGCTCGGCTCTGGACGTGCTGGCGACGAGGATGTCGTCCAGGTAGGTAAAGAGGAACGGCAAGTCGCGCAGCACGCCGTCCATCAGGCGCTGGAACGCCTGTGCCGCGTTTTTTGAGGCCGAAGGGCATCTGGAGGAATTCGAAGAGGCCGAAAGGTGTAATAACGGCCGTCTTCGGGATGTCGGCCGGGCGGACGGGCACATGGTGGTACCCCCCGAATCATGTCCACTTTTGAAAAAATGGTCCGCCCCGCCAACCGGGCGTTAAAATCCTGGATGTGCGGGACGGGGTACCTGTCAGGGGTAGTGGCGTCGTTGAGGCGGCGGTAGTCGCCGCATGGCCGCCATCCGCCCCCCGGCTTCGGGACGATGTGCAGCTGCGAGGCCCAGGCGCTGTCGGAGCGCCGCACGATGCCGAGGTGCTCCAGCGGGGCGAACTCGGCCTTGGCGACGGCGAGTTTGGCTGGGTCGAGATGGCGAGCTCGGACGTACACCGGCGGGCCCGTAGTGGGAATGTGATGCTCGATGCCGTGACGCACCGCGACGGCCGAAAACGTCGGTCGCGTGAGGGCCGGGAACTCCGCGAGGAGATGCGCGAAGTCTTCTGCCAACGGGAGGACACAGGAAAGCTCGGTGGGCGCGGAATGGCTCAAGGCGCACGCCAGCGAGCTGAAAGTTTCGGCATTGACGAGACGCCGACGTTTAACGTCGACCAGCAGCCCATGGGCGCAAAGGAAATCGGCCCCCGAGCAAAGCCATGGGGACGTCCGCCGTCACGAACTCCCAGCGAAAGAGCTGGCTGCCGAAGCGGAGGGCGACGGTGCGTGGGCCGAAGGTGCGGATGGCGGAGCCGTTGGCCGCGATTAAGGAGGGGCCGCAAATGGCGGCCCGCCTGTCCTCCGCCGAAGCGGGAATGATGCTCGGCTGAGCGCCGGTGTCACAGAGAAAACGCCGCCCCGACGCTTGGTCCGCGATGAATAGCAGGTTTCCGGAACGGCCGGCGCTCTTGGCTGGTAGTGAGCGCCGGCCTGACCGTTTCCCGACTTGCCGAACGTGCACGGGGGTCGACATGATCGAGCCCGCCGCCCGAACCTGGCGTGGAAATAACACCAGGCCGGGTCTGGCGGGGGCTCCGGTCGACGCGTCGGGACCGGGTGACGCGGCGTCGCCGCTGCCAGTCGCGCCGGCCCGGCGGCCTCCGGGAAGGAAGCTGTGTCGCGGGCGTCGGGCGGGAAACTACGCCGCGGGTGCCGACTGGGCGGCAGGCGGGCTCCCGGCAGCCACCCCGACGAGCTGGCTCGCCGCTCCGACGAGCGGGCTTGCCGAATCGATCTTGTCGGCCTCCCTGGCGAGGTCGCGGGGGTTCGTGATGGTCGTGCTTGCCAGGGCGACCCGGACCTGGGCCGGGAGCTGGCGGAGAAAAAGCTCTTGGAAAAGGAAATCCGAGGGATGCTCGCCGAGCAACGCGAGCATGTAGTCCATACGTTCGGACGGGCGCGTATCGCTGAGCTCAGGAAGGTCGAGCAGGCGTCGTGCGTGTTCAGCCGGGGAGAGGGCGAAAGCGCCCAGAAGAAGTGCCTTGATGGCGTCGTACTTGCCGTCAGCGGGCGGGCTCTGGAGGAGGCTCAGGCAGCGGTCATGGAGCCGAGCGCGGCGACCACGTAATGGTATTTCGTGGTGTCCTCCGTAATGCCACGCAGGGCGAACTGGGAGTCCGCCTGAGCGAACCAGACGGCGGCATGTGCTTCCTAGAAAGTGGGCAGTTTGAGGGACACTGCCGTGTCCATCGCGTGTCGTAAACTCGGGGTCACCAGTGAAGGAGCAGCGCTCCTGCTTGAGACGGACGAAGTGACGGACAAGACACAAACTCGTCCGAGAAGATGTTTATTGTATAATCATCTCGGGAACTCTGAAAGCCCGTTTATCGGGTTCGCATATATATATCCAAACCAAAAAGCAAACATCAGAACCAAAGCCCCGCCTCTCAGGCGTGGCACGCTTTGGTGGTCATGTGACCGACAGGTGCAAAGGATTATAACCTCGGCGCCGCGGTTTGGCCGCCGGTTACGTCACCGGCTTGGGCCAGGAGATTCTGTTGCTGGTCTCGAGCTTTGGGGGACCCATGGGTCGCTACAATACTATCTTGGTATTTTGTTTAAGTACAATGCTTCATTTTCTTTAGCTATGAACGTTAGCCTGAATAAACCTTTGTATATTATGTAAACTAGCAACGGTATCCGCCCTATGGGCGGGGCTTCAATTGGGAAGCCCAAATGAAAAGGCAAAATATCAGAAATTGAAGGCTTTTTTATTTTAAACGATTCATATAAACATTCGTTGAATCATATCACACGCAAATCATCAAAATCTAAACAGTACATGGTGCCCATTTTGAAAAAAGATTGAATTCTGCAAAACGGAAGCGGCCACTACACGTCTTTCTCAGTCGCACGTTCATGTGTGAAAAATGCGCGCCGAATCTGTAACACGGAAGCGGCCGCTACACCGGTTTCTCAGTCGCTTTGCACATGCTGCCGTGTTACTGCGGAGCCGCACGTTTATATAGGAAGAGTTCGTCAGGAGTCGATCTACTCTCTCCTGGTACGCAGAAAAAACAGTATTTGTAGAATTTCAATAAAAGCCATATCACTGTTCATATCAGTAAATATTATTCCATCCTGTTTGGAAAAACTGGAAAATTGGAAAAACAATATAGCCTATTTTACTCCAGGTGGTCCGAGGATTACCCACCCAAAATATCGTTGCGATCGGTTCAGCGTTTTTGCGGGATCTTCGAACGACAGACAGACAGACATTTGGTGAATTATAATAAGACTAGGGCATGCCCGTACGTGGGTGCAATGCCCGTACGTGGGTACGTGGGTACGTGGGTGCGAGTACGGTGACAATCCCCCCCCCCCCTCTATTTACATGAAATGGTTTGGTTCATGAAATGGTTTGGTCCATTCGCAACGCCAAAGCGAACGGCGAACGCTTTACATGAAATGGTTTGGTCCATGAAATGTTTTGGTCCATTCGCAACGCCAAAGCGAACGGCGAACGGCTTGCGAGTACAGTGACAATCCCCCCCCCCCTCTATTTACATGAAATGGTTTTAATTAGTTTTAAAACATAGTTTAACGCCAACATAGCGGCAACATAGTTTGCCAACGTGAAATAAATGAATACGCTCTCAAATGTGCCGTCCGAGGCAGAGTGTGTTCGCCACGTTCGGCACACGCGATAACTCGCTGCTCTCTGATTGGTTGAATCATTTTTTGGACATAGCTCGGTAAGTACTTGTCCGATTAATATGAAAACTTGAAAAGGCACATCCTCGGGTCCCCAGCAATATACCTGGCAAGTTTAAAGTATATCGGACCCGTGGTTGTCGAGAAACAGCGGTCACAGACAAACATACAAACACACATACACACATACACACATACACACATACACACAGAGATTAATGGAATTATAGATAGATAAATAAAAAGTCGCCTGAGACGAAAACCTGCTCTTTAACATTTTGCATAAAAATAGGTGCGAGTTCTGTTTGGTTGTTTTTTTGTCCGCATTTTGGTTGCCTTAGTAATCGTATATACAGTAGTGACCCCTAATTCCGAACGCCCCTCATCTCGAACTACTCTAATTCCGAACCGTAAATTCGAGAAAATTTTGTCCCTAATTCCGAATGTATTTCTATAACCGAACCGCCAACATAGCGTTAGCGTCGTTCATATTTCCCGCCGCGAGCGTCGTTCATATTTCCAGTGCTGAAATTAGAGAACTGTGCTTCCATTGGTCTAAAACACAGGCCATTGTTGAAAACTGGCACCCTAATAAAGCAGTGGTTAACAGGAGCATTAACTTGAAAAGTTAAGAAAAGTCGCCAACACCAGGCAACTTTGGAGAGGTGGTTCTCTAAAGAAAGCAAGCCTTGTGAGCCCCAACCCTCTACAAGTGGTGTTAAGAGACAAAGAGAGCAAACACCAGAAGCACAGTCATCTGATGTTAGCTTGGAAGGTGCCTCACCTTCCAAGCAATAAAACCCTCTCCCTCCTTCCTCCTCTCCAGCTTCCACATGCACCATCAGAACTCTCCACTAAGGTAAATGCAGTTATTTTCATGTTAGTACATTTATTTCTTTTTTTTATTATTATTATTATTAGATATTTAGGGCAATTACTCATCTTATTTTACCTTGAATCATGTGTATTTGCAGTTAACAGTGTCTTGATAATGGGTTTTTGGGGTCCAGGAACGGATTAATTCACTTTCCATTATTTCTTATGAGGAAAATAGTTTCTAATTCCGAACTTTTCCCAATCCGAACTGCCGCTGGAACGAATTAAATTCGGATTTAGAGGTCCCACTGTATATATATATATATATATATATATATATATATATATATATATATATATATATATATATATATACAGTGGGACCCCGCTATTCGCCGCTCCGCTATTCGCGGAATCCGCGTATTCACGGTGTGTTTTTTTTTTTGTTTGTTTTTTACCTCTAACACCCTTTCCATGCCTCCTCCCCCCAAGCCCTCTCCCTCACACAGATCTCCCGATGTCCCTGCTCTCCATCTTGTTCTCCCGCTCCCTTTATCATATGTTTTATGTGTCAGTTTGTCTTTTTGTGATCAATGTTAGCTTTTACACGAGCCATTCACGGTTTCTCTATTCGCAGAAAAGTGTCCCACAAATTCGTGGTTTTTTTCCCCTATTCACGGCTGTATTCCACGAATTCGTGGATTTTTCCCACCTATTCGCGGTCGTGTTCGGCGAATTCGCGGTTTTTCAGGGGCACAAAAAAAAATTCACAAGCCTCTAGCCTAGCAGCTAGCTTGGCACATATATAAAACTCATCTTTCACCAGCCACGCATAAAGCAGCTGGACATACGCCAAAAAAAATCTATGAACCGCGAGCATGACCTGATTATACAGTACAGTACAGTACCGTACATTCACTGCTGTGTGATTTGCGTTTTCATGGCTTTCGCGTGCGTGAATGTTAGCCGCACTACAAGCGAGCTTCTCTGGATATTCCACCAGATGTGTAAACAATTCAACTCCATGAATTATAGAATGCAAACGCGTCATTAAATTGATTGGTGTGCAATTTACGGTGAAGCATCATCAGAGATGTTACACAATGAAAACGCTTTGGGGGATGTTCCATCAACGACTAAGACACGTCATCCTCCGTGAATTATAGAATGCAAATGATTCATAAAATCTATTACTGAAATTAGCAGATAGGCTCAATAACATCCGATAACATCCCCCACAAACAATGGGCAGAGTACTTCCCGCAACTACCCACAATGCTCGCAATCCTACATATACAGACTGGGTCCTCGATCTCAATCATTTTCTCGCCCCGTTGCTTCAACCTGTGTTTTTGACTTGTTCTGCTCATCGTTCAATAATGGCTCCAAAGCGCAAGACCAGTGCCGGAGATGCATCGACGACCAAAAGACAGAAGAAAGTGATGTGCCTGAGCCAGAAAGTGGAGCTGCTCGACCGCCTAACAAGAGGAGAGAGTGCGGCCTCTGTTGGCAGGCATTACGGTGTGAACGAATCCATCATTCCCTACATACAGAATAAGGAAAAGGCCATTCGTGAGAAATTTTCAGCGAGCTGTGTATCGAGTACGAAGGTGGTCACCCATGTCCAGGATGTCCACATGGAAAGGATGGAGAAGACTCTCAGAATATGGATTGAGGACAACACGCAGACGAGGTACTTCATGCTGAAAACCATGATGCTGAACCGTTTCCTAAACCCGCTCATCGAGGACGAGTTGGACGCCATGCCAAAGGTTTCCAAGGAGGAGAAGGAGGAGGTGGGCAGTAATGAGGAAGAGGTGCCAAGGTCCAATCTCACAGACCAGTTCCTGGACGAGTTACTGCATGACATGCAGGTGCTTGTCTACAGGGTGCAAGATACTGACCCAATCGTGGAGAGGTACCTCAAGTTCAAGAGGGGCTTGGATGATGTGCTGCTCCTGTACAAAGAGCTGCATCGAAATGTTGAACAATGTGTCAGGCAGCTCCCCATCACCCATTTCTTCAGCCCTGCTCCCTCCAACTCAAGACCACCAGCACCCTCTCCTGCCTTCCTCTCAGCTTCTTCACCAGCATTCTCAGAGTCCTCACCTCTCCTCCCTCTCCTGGCTCTCCCTTAGTGCACGAATTTGCTGCCCCATCATTTGGGTCGCCCTCAAGGTTCGAGGAATTCATGGGATTTTAATTCATCACCATCACCATTTGAAAGTTGCGTGTGTTTGTAAAATAATTTTTTTTAAACGGTACATGATGGTGTTGTGTTTTTTTTACTTTCACGGTATGGTATGGTTAAGCTGGTTAAGCACTTTTAGTAAACTATAAGTGCATTCTTGCAATAAATTGGAAATGATACCTGGTGTCGTCATTTTAAAAAATTCGTAAGCATTTTTTGTGAAACTGTAATCATGCACATTTGCAGTCGAAAACATTTTAAACTTAAATTTTTTTCCTCCATGAATCAGGAACTGCCGGGAACCTATAACGTATCCCACTTTTCCCCATTGAAACAATGCCGCGGCATACATTCACGGGATTTTCATCGACCTTGGTCGATTTTCCTCGACATTCGCGGGTTATGTCTCGCCATTTCCTGGACTTTCATAGACCTTCGCAGATTATCCGCGACATTCTCGGGATTTGCCTCACCATTCGCAGATTTTGCCTTGTCATTCACGGTTTGTTCCTCCCTATTCACTACAGCTCCTTTCAAAATTTTCACCTTTTGTTGCCTTATGGCCTGGAATTAAATTGCATTAAATCAGACTTTTCACACCTTTATTTACACATCGTAACCCACAACGTCCAACTGAAAAACAAATTCTACAAATTTCAGAAAATTAATCTCTCTATATTATAAAAGAAAGTTTTTGTTTGTTTGTCTGCGCAAGCTAATCTCCTGAACGGTGAAAGATAGGAGGAAACCTCCAATACAAAAAATGTCGGGACGGGCCCCGGGAAGGTTTTCGGCAAGGTGGCGAGGCCGGTTGAGGCCGCTTTGGCCGGGCTGGGCCCATTTCACAAATAAAAGCTGAGCTGAATTATAGTAGTCAATCTTCTACGGCCACGAGTAAAAGATGAATTGTAGTAGTAAATTCATTCAAAAAAAAAAAAAAATGTCGGGACGGGGCCCGGGAAGGTTATAGGCTAGGTGGCAAGGCCGGTCGAGGCCGCATCGGCCTGGCTGGGCCCATTTCGCAATTAAAAGCTGAGCGGAATTATGGTAGTCAATCTTCTACGGCCGTGGGTAAAAGCTGAATTATAGTAGTAAATTCATTCAAAAAGAACCCGGGCAACGCCGGGTGCTTTCAGCTTGTCTACTATATAAGAGAGCTGTTTAAGAGAGTCTCCAGCCTGTGTCGCCATTTTTCTCAGAGACGGCTGAACGGATCTTCGTGAAACTTTCAGAGGTTCATCAGTGACTGCCTGGAAGTGTTTTTAAGGAATTTTTTTTTTTTTAATGTTCATTTTTTTGGATTAAAAAAAAATCCCTCTATAGTTCCTAAGCCTTTATGATTAATGAAAGTTATATACAAGTACACATTCACATAAATAAATACAAAACAATCACCAGACATTCGAACACAAATAATAAAACAATTCCGCAAGTGTTCGAAGTTGGTGGTAAGCTTCCTCTTCTTCCTGAACGTCATCATACTTAACTCAGAAATGTGATGAACGGCACATATATTTAACGAAAAGGTAAAATGACGATTTGATATTTGTGATTGATTCTGATTTGGATGCAATTGCTTTTCCATTATATTTGCCGTCATTTCAAATATGTTAATGTTTCTTTTTCGCTTGAGCAACGCCAGATACGCCAGCAATAAACGCTTTTATACTTTACTCGGGGTACAAATACAAATACAACTTTGGCTGGGGGGTAACATAGGCCATGTGGCCGCGCCTTCATTCGGAGGTGTGGTGGACCGGAAGAATGACGTAAATTCTCGATGTAAATGTGTACCATGTAGCGCCACCTGGTGATGGTGGCAGAGGGTATTACAATTTCCTTTTTTTACCTGTGCATCACTGAGGTTATGAAGCACTCTTTGCAAGGAAAAAAAAATCCTCCTTCCCTTCTCCCCTCCCCCAAAACGGAGAGGCCCGTCAAAGCCAACCCACCCCCAAAAAGATGTAAATGTAGTATATCTTTCCCCTCCCTCTCCCCTCACCTCCGCATCCCCTCCCCCTTCCACTCCACCCACTTCCTTCCTCACCCATCCCTCTCCAACTTCCCCACCCCCCACTCCTCCCGGCAACGCCGGGTACTCCTGCTGGTTAAACATACAAAAATAGAATATCTTGGGTGGATAAGTGTCCACCCCCCTTATAATAGCAATTGCAAATTATCTCAGCTGTAACCATTCACCTTAAAAACCACACACCAAGTTAATTGGCCTCCACCTGTGTTAAACTGTAGTGATTCTGATTATTATTTCAGAATAAAATCATCTGTTCCTGGACGTTTCCTCTGCTGGGTATTGCATTCCACAGCAACGACAACCATGAGCATTGAGCACCACGGATCTTTCAAAAGACCTCCAGGATAAAGTCGTGGAAAGGCACTGATCAGGGGATGGGTATACAAATATTGCAAAAGCCTTGAATATCCCTTGGAGCACAGTCAAGACAATCATTAAGAAGTGGAAGGCATATTGTACCACAAAGACCCTGTCTAGATCAGGCCGTCCCTCCAAACTGAATGACCAAGCAAGGAGGAGACTGATCAGAGAGGCCACCAAGAGGCCAAAGGCAACTTTGAAAAAGCTACAGGCCTTTATGGCAAAAAAAATAGGCACTGTGTGCATGCATGGGACAACGATATCCCAAGCACTCTGCAAGTCTGGCCGGTATGGTACGGTGGCAAGAAGAAAGCCATTACTCAACAAAGCGCACCTTGAGTCCCGTTTGAGGTATGCAAAAAACCACTCCGGAGATTATATGTATGTATATATATATATATATATATATATATATATATATATATATATATATATATATATATATATATATATATATATATATATGTGTGTGTAAGTAAGTACACCCCATGTAAAGTTTTGACTTTTTCAACATATTTCAACATACAGCTATTTGATCTTCATTTCAACAATTTTGATAGATAAAGGTGATATAATATAACAAATATCATGAAACATTTACATTTTGTAGTCCATTGTATAATTTAAATAAAAAATAAATGCAAATTTTGCATGTGGAAAAAGTAAGTACACCCCTTCATTTATCACTACTTCGAATGCCTAAAATTAGAATCAGGTGCACCAGCTCAGGTGCAAATGATTAGAACATCGTTAAAGAGGATCTTGGAGGAACCTGTCTTATTTAAACCTCAGACATTTAATTTGGTTTGCTCTTTGTTGTTGAAGTGTGCGGCGTCACCATGCCTAGATCAAAAGAGCTCTCTGAGGCTTTCAGAAAGAAATTTATAGATGCCTACAAGTCTGGGAAGGGATTTAAAAAGATCTCCAAACAATTTGAAATCAATCATTCGACTGTCCGGAAGATCATCTACAAGTGGAGAAGATTCCAAACAACTGCCAACTTGTTCAGGCCAGGCCGCCCCAGCAAGTTCAGCCCGAGAGCAGACCGCAAGATGCTGAAAGAAGTCTAAGAACCCCAGAATGTCATCACGGGACCTACAGGTAGCTCATGCCACTGTTGATGTCAAAGTGCACGAGTCTACCATTAGAAAGAGGCTGCACAAATTTGATCTCCATGGGAGGTGTGCCAGGAGGAAACCTTTGCTGTCCAGAAAGAACATCAGGGCAAGACTAAAGTTTGCCAATGAACACCTCGGCAAAGACCAGCACTTCTGGAACAATATGCTCTGGACAGATGAGTCAAAGGTATAGCTATTTGGCCACAGTACCAGAAGACATGTTTGGCGAAAACCAAAGACAGCATTTGACCACAAGAACCTGATACCAACTGCAAAGCATGGTGGTGGAAATATTATGGTTTGGGGCAGCTTTGCTGCATCAGGGCCTAGGCAGCTCACCATCATATAATCCACGATGAATTCTTCATTGTACCAGAGGGTGCTTGAGGATAATGTTAGGCCATCTGTCGGAAAGTTGAAGCTCAACCGAAGGTGGACCTTGCAACATGACAATGACCCGAAACATACCAGTAAATCCACCAAGGAATGGCTGAAAAGAAAGAAATGGAGGGTTCTGGAAAGGCCAAGTCAAAGCCCCGATCTAAATCCCATCGAGATGTTGTGGGGGGATTTGAAACGAGCTGTGCATGCAAGAAACCCCTCAAACATCGCACAGCTGAAAGAATTCTGTGTGGAGGAGTGAGCAAAAATTTCTCCCAGTCGATGTCAGAGACTGGTACAGTTATAAGAAACGCCTACTTGAGGTTGTTTCTGCCAAAGGGGGCAATACCACCGATTCGAGCCAAAGGTGTACTTACATTTTCCACATGCGAAATTTGCATTTATGTTTATTTAAATTATACAATGGAATACAAAATGTAAATGTTTCATGATATTTGTTGTGTTATATCACCTTTATCTATCAATATTGTTGAAATGAAGATCAAATAGCTGTATGTTGAAATATGTTGAAAAAGTCAAAACTTTACATGGGGTGTACTTACTTTTTCACATGACTGTATACAGACTTGGCATTTAATATGGAATATTTTTTTTGTGGGGGTGAACTTACTTTTCAAGATGTCTTAGAACCAAAAGTTCATTGGAATTATGTTGAAATTATTCTAGATTTTGTTAATGTGACCTTTAAAAGAAACAAAAACCACATTTGACATTTCGAAACAAATGAATTGATCCTTGAAAGTGATGTAAACTGATATCGAACTCAATTCATGGACAGTACTGTGTTAAACTTCTGTACGTTTTCCAGAAGTATCTCTTTATTTTGCACATTAGCCAAAAAAATTTTAAACAAAAACAAAAGTTACATTACGACTGGGATTACGGACAGTAAAATTACAGTTCAGTACTTCGTGTAACCCCCACCAGCATTCAGGAGAGCACGTACACGTTGAGGCATGCTGTTTACGAGATTTGCCAAGGTTTGGACAGGAATCGCTTGCCATGCAGTGACAATAGCCTGCTGCAATTCACGCACAGAGGTCGGCTGCTGGTCCAAGTGGTCGATTTGACGCGTTAATTCTGCCCACAAGTTCTCTATCGGATTCATATCCAGGGACATGGCAGGCCACTCCAGATGCTCTACACCACGGTCAGCAAGAAAGTGTTGGATCATGCGAGCATGATGAGGCCGTGCATTGTCATCTTGGAAGACAGTTTCCTCGAAAGGCTGCATGAGCAAATGGAAGCAATGTTTCTTCCAGAATGGCCCTGTACTTGAACTGGTTCAGGTTTCCATTCAGAACAAGCAGGTCAGTTTTGCCCCCTGCATGAAAAGCAGCCCACACGGTGACCCCACCACCTCCAGCTTGGACTCTTGGCACTATACCATCTTTGTTGTAGGCTTCATGCACTTGTCTGCGCACTCGGACGCGGCCATCTTGATGATAGACCAGAAATCTAGACTCGTCACTGAAGATCACGTGATTCCAGTGTCCTGGCTGCCATTGACGGTGCTCTCTGGCCGACTGCAATCGGCGCTGGTGGTGTTGTCTGGTCAGGTGTGGCTTTCTCAGGGGACGCCTGGCACGATAGCCTGCTTGAACTAGTCGTTGGTTGACTAGCCTTCTGGATACAGGCACATTTGTCAGTTGCTGTCACTCAGCCCTAAGCCGATTAGCTGACTTGGTACGGCCATTGCGGACTAACCGGTGCAGCTGGCGATCATCCCTCCTTGTGGTTCTGCGGGGACGTCCTGGCCTCGGTATTGGAGTAGGGACACCCCTCTGAGCATTTCGTTTCAGGATCTTTAACACCTGACCTTGAGTGATGCCATACTGCCGAGCAATAGCACGCTGTTTCATGCCGTAATTTCGTAAAGCCACCACTCCATGACAAACAGCATCGTCGAGTTGACGGACCATCTCCAGAGGAAGCGAACAATAACTTTTGGAGACGTGCAGCAGTTGTTTTCCACTAATACAGAATGCAAAAACCCTTGTATACCCGACTGTGAAGCCAATCATCAAATGCACCTGTCCGTACATTTTGCCACGCCACCTGTGATATAATCCTGTTGCTGACTTCTTGCTGCGACAGACAATCAGTGACATGGTTCTTTTAACAAATAAATCACCAAAGTGTAAAATAAACTCACCAGATTGATATACTGAGTTAAGAACGTAAACCCAAGTCAAGAAAAAAAAATATTCCATATTAAATGCCATGTCTGTATATACATGCATGGAGCCGTCGTTTATGTTGCATAATACGAAGCCTCAGAATAATCCAGACAGCCTCATTGCACCGTTTACATATTGATATACCTTTGCAGTCTGATTGTTGGAATGGTGCACTTACATCAAAGACTCCTAGATTCAGTACGTGTGGAAAAAGGCAGATCAACCCAACTCAACACACAACATAGCAAAACTAAGTGTACTTTGAACATTTATGTTAACAGCATTTATGTCACAATTAAATAACTTTTATGGAATGATTGCGCACACAAACCAATGGTATGCTCCTGAACTCTGCAAATATAGAATAGAAGCCATTTGGGCACATCATATAATGGCTGTACTCGTGCAAGCAACAACTTTAATCCATCTCACCTTTGTTGTCGAAATTGTCTCCAGCTCATTGAGTGTTGTTTTTAAGCTAAACTCCACTCTTTGGAGTTCCTCCATTTCCTGCTTCAAATCTTGAATGTGCTGCTCAAGCCAATAGATATTTATTCTGTTTTTCTCACTGAGCTTCTTCTTCAATAAATCCAAAGTCATGTTGATGACATGGTCAAACTTGATTCGCTTCCCCTGCAGCATCTCCTCAATCTGGTTGCCCAGATCCTATAAAACATCATTGTTTTGCATCAGTTTACATGTTTTATGCAATTCTTTCAAACTGTAGATAGGTTGGAGATCTTCCATTACCGATCATCTGGATTGATCCCATCTATAAATTTTTACCTCTTCCCTCACCTCTACTTAATTCCCCAGACTTAACAATACACGTTTTAGGAGATCAAGTTACATATTGCCAACCTTACAAAGTCCAACTTCTCTTTTTCAACTGAACTCATCCATCTTTTGGGGCAAGTAGGATAGCCTAGAGTTACGCACGCTCGCTTCTGAGCCGTCTAGCTTGAGTTTGAAACTAGGCCCAGTCATAAACTAACTATGCCCAGTAACAAACTGTCATCCTGCTGTTTTGCAGGCAGGGTGATTCATCAATGTGTGTGCTGTCCCTTGGAGGGCGTCCCATCTGGCAGCATTAGTTGGTGTACATTAAAGATCCCTTGACGGTCCACGGTTTCCTTCACGAAGAGTAGGCGAGCTATTTCCGGCACCCGCAACAAATTACAAATTCCAACCCTAACTTCCAGTGGGCACGGATAGTTGCATAGAGTGACGTCAGAGCTTGAAGATTTGAGATCAGGAAAAAGAAGAGTCTTGTGAGCTTTCTCTCGGTCTGGCTTTTGTCTCTGGCGTTCACTTTTTGGTCTCATGTGTGCCTGTGAGGAGACTTTCTGGAGCTTCTGTGGAGCTTTTGCGATCGTGAAGAGGAGCAATAAGGCGGCAATTGGCCGGTTCCTGGGCGCTTTGGAGAGAGAGAGAGAGAGAGAGAGAGAGAGAGAGAAAGAGAGAAAGAGAGAAAGAGAGAAAGAGAGAAAGAGAGAAAGAGAGAAAGAGAGAAAGAGAGAAAGGGAGAAAGGGAGAAAGGGAGAAAGAGAGAGAGAGAGAGAGAGAGAGAGAGAGAGAGAAAAAAAAAAGGGGGCCGTCTTCACAGCTCACTCAACGGCTCTGTGTGCGTCGCCATCGTCGACTCGGCACGTATTGGGCGCTCAGGCACGGGAAGCGTTGGATTTGGCCACCCTGTACTACCGACTTCATTCAACGATCTCGTTGAGCAAGCTGAGTGCCGGCCAACTAAAAGAAACAATTTATTTTATTTTACCATTCCCCTGTTGTGTATTTGTGTCTGAGTGGAGACGTCTAAAATTAGGATTCAGTTTTACCTCAACCTTTATTTTGCCGTGCTTTATTTCATTAAACCATTATTGTTGATTTTCCTTGTCTCGTTTGCATGGTGTTTGGTTCGGGAATAAACCCATGTGCTTCTGTCTGAGGTAAGCACTTTGGTTCCCTCACCGTGCGCGACAGACCAACCGCCAGTTTCGGCTACACGCCTCAGAATAAAGGACCATTATGGCTATTCGTCACCCAGCGGTGTAAACCACAGGGCTGACTTGACATTATTATTATAACTAGGACGTGCCCGTACGTGGGTGCCCGTACGTGCGTGCAAAAAAGCATGCGTGCAAACAACAACAACAAAAAAAAACTTTGAAACCACGTGGCAGTAACGACCACAGAACCCCCCCCTCTATTTACATGAAATGGTTTGGTCCATTCGCAACGACCACAGAACCCCCCCCCCCCCCCCCCCTCTATTTACATGAGATGGTTTGGTCCATTCGCAAAGCCAAAGCGAACGGCGAACGGCTAAATCGCCATAGCTCGGTAACTACTTCTCCGATTAATTTCAAACCTTGAAAAGGCACATCCTCGGGTCCCCAGCAATATACCTGGCAAGTTTCAAGTATATCGGACCGGTAGTTGTCGAGAAACAGCGGTCACAGACAAACACACACACACACACACACACACACACACACACACACACACACAGACACACACACACACACACAGAGATTACTGGAATTATAGATAGATAACAGAACATTTCATGTGACCTCGACCTGTGTATCCTTGAGTTCCTGCTGCCGCTGCTTCAAGTCTGACGTCACGTTCTGTATCAATTCACTCACACGAGGAGTTTCTGCAGTCAACTTGTCCTGTGAAGAATACGGAGACTCCACAACAAGAATGTCGCAAATTTGTGACAAAGCAGAACAACAAGCACTGTGCAAAGTCGATTCCATTGCGGAGGTAAAAACAGTGTGATCAGGAGGGATCAATAATTAATTATTATTGCAATAATTAATTCTGGATTTGTTTACATCAACCTTTACCAGAGGGTTCCAAAGGACAAGGCTGTCAATGGTTTTTGACTATATCAGTCAAAGGTCAAGGTTCTCTCATTTGTCTGGGTGATATCTCATCCATCCATCCTTTGAGCTAGGAAGCTGATATTTGGGCACAATAGTGAGCACGTGCTTTGGCAAAAACGGTATTTTTCATTTTTTGATTAATCAATTAATTGATTGATTACTTATTTATTATCGATGGTTCTCTTGGGTCTTTGAGGTATTTGAGGGTCTTTGGGGTCTTTTGGCTTGTTATGGGTCTTTGGAATATTTTCAGTCTTTGGGGTATTTTAGGACGTTGGGGTCTTTTGGGTCTTCATGGTCTTTTAGGTCTTTGGGGTATTTTGGATCTTTAAGGGTCTTTGGAGTATTTTGGGTCTTCAGGATATTTTGGGTCCTCTGTGTCTTTAAGGGTCTTCAGGGCCTTTTGGTTCTCTTGGGTCTTCGGGGTCTTTAAGGGTCTCTGCTACAAGGAATACTTATTCATTTCCTTTCTTATCAGGGCAATATCTCAGGCACCTTTTGAGTTAGGAAGCTGATACTTGGACACGACAATGACCAAGTGATTTGGCTGTAAAGGGTATTTTTGATTTATTGATTAGTCAATAAATCGATTAATTATTTAATTATTGGATTAATTAATTAATTTTTAAAAAGTCACAGATTCGTATGAAACAGTGGTGGTTTAGGTATGCCATCAGCCAATTGATTAAGAAATTAATTATGTCCTTGTTTTATGGTCAATTTGTTTCAATCCTTTAAGATTATTTATTCATTTTCATTAATCAATTTATCAATCAATTATTGATTCTCTCGATTTTCATCATACGTGTGAGGCTACAGCCTGACGTCTTTTCTTGTTTTATTGTCAATTTGACCCAATCTTTTGAAAAGGTAAATCTTATGCATAAAATATAAACAATTTCTGCTTATTTGCTGACCTTTAGTTCAGATTGCGCAAACTTTGCAGCAAAGATGTTATCGTTCTGTTGTTGTCCTGTCTTGCACATCTGGCATAGCAACATCCCATCATGTTTGCAGGAAAGTTGGATTGGCTTCCCATTCTGGCCCGCCACGTTCACTCCATGATGCCCTTTCTCTGCGTTGGCCTTCACGCGCCCCTCACAGCACAGGCTCTCACACGGTATGCACGGCTTCAATGCCTCTGGTTGGCAAAACTCATTGAAGTTCTCATTGTTTCCTGACTTGCGATCGTTATATTCATCCCAACGTACACCTCGACCTTCACCCCCTGATCCACCCTGTTTATCTTTCAGCTTCACCTGCGTCACCATGCTGGCAAGCAGGATATTCTGTTTGAACCTCAGTGTTGGAGGGAAAATGGCACGACAGTTGGGACATAAGCAAATGGACGAATCATTTTTGCGATAGCTCTCCAGACATTTTTTACAAAATGAATGGCCACAGATTAGTGTAACAGGCTCCTTAAACAGGTCAAGACATATGCTGCATGTCAGCTCCTCCACATTGACCAGCGTATAGGAAGAAGAAGCAGAAGAAGAAGAAGAAGAAGAAGCCATATCTTTCGGGGAGGACCTGGTGGGTGAGAAAGAACCCACACAGAATGAATGACACACGGACAGAAAAATAGATAAATATATACCAACTTAACATCAACTTGGAATGACTATTTCTTATAGATTTAATATTTATTTATTTAGTGTATATTCGACTGGGATTCGTGTTGGCATAGGTAATAAAATAAAATAAAAAGTCCACTTAGTGTCTTGCTCGTTCACTTTGCTCGGTGTGAATGATGTTTTATTGCATTGGCCAGGTGTCTAGACACAGGATGGTGCAAAGGTAGCAGCACAATTACCTTTGAGCTGGAAAGTCTGAATTTGATTTGCAACCCGACTAACTTTCAGATCGGTCCTTTGTTGTTAAGGCGTTGCATCGCCGAGTGAAGCTTGGTGTTGGCAATTAATGGTTAAGGTGGCGGGCTTAAGATCTTAGGGTCTTTGAGTTCACGCCCCTGTCGTGTTGGTAAATAACACCGGATGGGATGACTCGTGCCGACAAGTGCTCAGCAGACCTGACAAGTGCGTTTGTGGATGAAAGAGTTAGCAACATAGATGACTCAGATCCAACCACTACTCACCGGACTCACCTCGAGTTCACCAGTCTCCATATTTGGACATTTTCCATGGTCACCAGATTGCCAAAAACTATTATGTTTGTGGGTGGTAGGGATACCTTAATCCAGGTAAATTGCGTAGATTAGTCTGCTCCGGTTGTCGTGAAGAAGCAACCTCGATGTACCATTCGTAGGGAATTTGTGTGGACCGTATGTCGGCTAAACTTGTATCTTCGTCCCCATCAGAGGGGTGGGGCTTGTTAATTAGCGAGGGATTATGGGTAAATTAATCCCCTGTGTGTAGTTGCCTCTGCAATCCAGTCCTTTGTTCCTTTTGACACAGCACCCATACATAGAGCCAGAATCGCGCATATAATGGCACTAAAATAAAAAACAAACCAGAAATCAGGCATCGAACAATACGGCTGGTGCCGCAGCCGCTACATCACCACGGGCACAGGCAGGCCGAGAGCAACGCCTTGAAGAGCAGTGATTGGTCTCTGTTTTCTACCGTCTATTTTCCAGCATGGCCCCATCCGAATAGATACAACAGACATTGCCACTTTGGCTCTCAGTCCTCCGACCCTCCACAGCAATTCCAGGATGTACATGTTCTTCTAGTAACCCCTTCATAGTTAATCTTCCAAAATCCACGCTGACTATACGGGTAAACTCCTTTGTTCCTCAATTGCCCCATCCCTGCACAGAAAACCACAACCCTCACTAATGCCAAATGTAGATTATGATGCCCATTGTACATCCTACCCTCCATATAATTGTCCAGTGGAAGTATCCATTTGCTAGTGAGCTCACGAGTGCCTTCGACCAGATTCCGTTATCCCGCCATTCCATGAAATACTGCGGAGTGGCCACACCATGCCATGGAGTACATGTGCATGCCACATCTGCTATGGGCACGCCTGGTACAGAAAAAGCACTCAGAGTTTGTGTGCTGTGTCCTTGGGAGTCCTTTAAAAATGGGGAACTGCTGCAAAGCTCGGTGATGACCTCGATTACGGCAGTGATACATTGGATGATCTCCATCACTAAAGATATAGTTGTCGTCTTCACCTCTTCACAACAAACTAATATGTCCAAAAAGCACCACCATCATGTGCTGGATCTGGTCCAGTGGTCACGTTCAGGCCAGCTCAAATCTCGCTGCTTCACTCTCCATTTGCTCGGCCCCAGAGAAGATCGGTGGAATGAGATCCTTTTTCGGAGCAGAAAGGTCTTTCATAAGGTGACTCTCACTGCCCTACACTTCTTTTCCCCCTATATGATGCTCTGGCAGGATGTCAAACACAGGACAGAGTAGTGTGGTCCGACAAACTATGAAGAACCACCTTCTGCAAAGGTAAAGCTGTTCTTTCTTCAACCCACACAATCGCTGTTGGGAGAAACCTCCACCCCTGCCCCTCGCATCTCCATACATTGAGTGGCTAACTCCCGGGCTGTTGTTACCAAGTTCATGACATCACTTGTGAATTGTCAGATACAAATTAAAGTCCCAGTGACAGATGAAAGACGTCGAAAAAAGAATGACAGTCTATCATCCCTAGCACTCATTACTCCACGTGAGAAGAGCAAAGCAGGGTTAAGCAATTAGTTCACTCTATATATCTATCTGTCTGCAGACATCAGTCTATGATTGGTGATCTAATTGATTTTCAATTTAATTATATATTTTTAACACTGTCGAACACGAATTGGAACATGATCCTGCAATTTAGCAGTACTTTGGTTGTGAATCTGGCAAATTGTACGGAATCTTGTCACAAGCGCCAGAGGAGTTAGGGTTTTTTTTGTATACAAGATCGAGGCTCGTGTTAGAGCTTGCACACTAAACATAAAAGACATAAACGGACACATAAAACATATAATAAAGGGAGTGGGAGAGAGGGTGGAAAGAACACAATCACAACAGAAGAGAACAGGGACATCGGGAGATCTGTGGATGGGAGAGGGCCGGGGGGGGGGGGTGCGGGTGGGGAAGGAGGACATGGGAAAAAACAAATTGACACTACCAGGAATTTCAGGAATGAAGTCGGAGATTGAAAGAGGTGGATTTGGGGTGTATTAACGGGAGTAGAAAGATCAAGGTTTTGGAAGGGGGAAGATAAGAGGGGAAGAAGGGGAATGAAGGATTTACTTTATTTTACTTTATTTACTTTATTTTGGAAGGGGAAGAAGGATCTACGCAGGCTGTCTGCCTTTCTGGGAGTCAAACAAAATTGAAAACCATTTCAAACAGAAAACTTAGATTTTAAGTCATCATAAAGGACACAAACAACAGGCATGAATAACCAATGTAATGTGTAAATACACATTTTGTTTGAAGGAATTTTGACGGCAGTAAAGTTACAAAAAAAAAATCATTTCTACAACCTTGAAAATCTATATTTTATTTAAATTGAATTATATACTTGAACACTGGGGAACACAAAATGCCTTGTTGGCACTTTTAAAAACCCTTATGTTCAGGAGAACCTGGACAGAATATTTGCGGTTTGCACTCAGCGTTGGGGAATATTGCGATTCAGACAAAATTGCAGCACGTAGAAAACATAGAATGTGCTCGGAAACACAAAGCGAGAGTTTTTTAAAAATCCTCCTCATATCCTTTTTCTCAAGACTGTGTAGGGTAAAGTGTTCTATGAACTCTCGAGTTAGACCGTCCCCTGGATAGCAGGAGACGGGGCATTGTAATCATCTGTGTGTGTGTGTGTGTGTGTGTGTGTGTGTGTGTGTGTGTGTGTGTGTGTGTGTGTGTGTGTGTGTGTCTGTTTGGGCCGTAACTTTTTAACTTGAGTTTTGTCATCAAATTTTCACCAAATATTCATAATGATAATACAGAGAAGGCTAATTAAGTTTTATCAAAAAGGTCAAAATCATATAAAATCATCAATTTTCATCTAATTGACCTGAAATTTAAATTTACCATTTGAGTTTTGTCATCAAATTTTCACCAAACCATTATTATGATAAATACAGAGAAGGCAAATTAATAATTTGGTCAAAAGGTCAAAGGTCAGCATCACATAAAATCGTACATTTTCAACTGATTGACCTTAAATTTTTAAGAATTTGCATATTGCGTCACATAATTGGTTCACCAATCAAAATCAGCAAACCAACTGTTTTTTTTTTCAGATCAAAAGGTCAAAGGTCAACATTGCATAAAATCATTATTTTTCACCTGATTCACCTGAAATTTCAGGAATTTGCATATCGGGTCACTGAATTGGTTTACCAATCAAAAGGTAGGAGTCCATTGTTTGTTTGTTTTTGTTTGTTTTTACATCAAAAGGTCAAATCCAAAACTTTCCCCATCCCCATTCCCCCCATCCAAAACCTTGATCTTTTCTACCCCCGTTAATACACCCCAAATCCAAATCTTTCAATCCCAGACTTCATTCCTGAAATTCCTTGTAGTCTCAATTTGTTTTGTACCGTGTACCCCTTTCCTCCCACTCCCCCCCCCCCCCCCCCCCAGTCCTCTCCCGATGTCCCTGTTCTCTACTGTTGTGCTTGTGCCATGGATGTCCCTGTTTTCTACTGTGTCTCTCCCAATCTTGTCTCCCCCTCCCTTTATTGTTTTACGTGTCCGTTATTGTTTTTTGTGTTTGATGTGCTAGCTCTTTAAAAAAAGCCTCGATCTTGTATAAAAATAAATTAAAAATAGGTAAAAGTTGCATAAAATCGTCAATTTTCTTCCAATTGACCTGAAATTTTAAGAATTTGCATATTGGGTCACAGCATAGGTTCACCAATCAAAAGCGAGAAGACGATTATTTTTTTAGATCTAAAGCTCAAAGGTCAAGGCTACATACAGATCATCAATTTTCATTTTGTGCTTTTTAAAACTGTTTTCGTTATTTTGAGCGTACAAAAGAAGAAGAAGACTGACTACAAACGTACGCGAACGGGCTTTGGATTTTCAGATGCTTTCTAGTTTTTAAAAACTTGTTATAGGCAGTAAAAGTTTTCTTGATAACAAATCCCTTTGAAAAACAATGATGTTACACAGTCATGTTCATGGAAGGCAATGATTTATTGATAAGATCGAACTACACCTTTAAACATTTACAATGATCGATTAACTAGATCATCAATTTAACATTCCCTCGAGGTAAATCAAAAGAACATTCCATTACCTCTCCAGGTGAAGTCGTTTGTGACTCGAATGACGATCTTTCCGAGAAACGAAGCAGATAGAGGGAGGAGTCACGGGTGCCCAACGACCAACGTCACTGATCAGAAACGTGATGACGTCATCCTTGTGCCGTAAAATGTTCTCTCTTGTTTATCTGGATTTAAAAATACGTCACAAACTGAAACGATTTTGATTTTTTTTTCTACAGAAGTGAAGGATTCTGGACGAGTTTAAGATCTATTTCTGTTTTCATGTTTTACTTGTTCGAATTTTGA
This sequence comes from Myxine glutinosa, assembly GCF_964187855.1. Lineage (NCBI taxonomy): Eukaryota > Metazoa > Chordata > Myxini > Myxiniformes > Myxinidae > Myxine > Myxine glutinosa. The sequence goes on along the minus strand of NC_136261.1, from coordinate 367,680,285 downwards.
ATGTTGTTGAACTTTCTTTAACAGAGAGATTGTTGCCTTGTGATTGTAACGTTTTTTTAATTACTCCATTGGCATCAGAGTTTCCATTGGATTGAGATTTGGTGCTCACCCATAAACCAGAGATCGGTCTCCATTAGTGTGAGACCTTTGGACGTTCTAATCTCGAATTAGACTTTGCAACTGATTGTTGAGAAATTGTTTACTTTCCTCTGGTTCAGAATATACGAATACGTGCAATTGGTATTTCTTTGTTACCATTTGAAATTTCATTCAAGGTAGAAACTGTAGCTCTTTTCGTAAACTGGTCACTTTCGCCACCCAAGGTGGACAGAGGTTATGCTTTCATCCCTGTCTGTTTGTTTGCAAGCAGGATATCTCAAAAGGTTGTGGACGGATTCGAACGAAACTTGGTGAACAGGTTGGGTGTGTCACAAGGAAGATTTGAGTAGATTTTGGTGATGATCCAGATCCGGATATGAGAATTTTAAGTGATTCTTCACCATCGGGAGACAGCAGATTGAGCCAAAAACGATACAGTCACGTGAAAAAGTAAGTACACCCCATGTAAAGTTTTGACTTTTTCAACATATTTCAACATACAGCTATTTGATCTTCATTTCAACAATATTGATAGATAAAGGTGATATAATATAACAAATATCATGAAACATTTACATTTTGTAGTCCATTGTATAATTTAAATAAACATAAATGCAAATTTCGCACGTGGAAAAAGTAAGTACACCCCTACATTTATCACTACTTCAAATACCTAAAATTAGAATCAGGTGCACCAGCTCAGGTGCAAATGATTAGAACATCGTGAGAGAGGATCTTGGAGGAACCTATCTTATTTAAACCTCAGACATTTAGTTTGGTTTGCTCTTTATTGTTGAAGTGTGCGGCGTCACCATGCGTAGATCAAAAGAGATCTCTGAGGCCTTCAGAAAGAAGGTTATAGATGCCTACGAGTCTGGGAAGGGATTTAAAAAGATCTCCAAACAATTTGAAATCAATCATTCGACTGTCCGGAAGATCATCTACAAGTGTAGAAGATTCCAAACAACTGCGAACTTGTTCAGGCCAGGCCGCCCCCGCAAGTTCAGACCGAGAGCAGACCGCAAGATGCTGAAAGAAGTCACTAAGAACCCCAGAATGTCATCACGGTACCTACAGGTAGCTCTTGCCACTGTTGATGTCAAAGTGCACGAGTCTACCATTAGAAAGAGGCTGCACAAATTTGATCTACATGGGAGGTGTGCCAGGAGGAAACCTTTGCTGTCCAGAAAGAACATCAGGGCAAGACTAAAGTTTGCCAATGAACACAAAGGCAAAGACCAGCACTTCTGGACCAATGTGCTCTGGACAAATGAGTCAAAGGCAGCGCTATTTGGCCACAGAACCAGAAGACATGTTTCGCGAAAACCAAAGACAGCATTTGACCACAAGAACCTGATACCAACTGTAAAGCATGATGGTGGAAATATTATGGTTTGGGGCAGCTTTGCTGCATCAGGGCCTGGGCAGCTCACCATCATAGAATCCACTATTAATTCTTCATTGTACCAGAGGGTGCTTGAGGATAATGTGAGGCCATCTGTCGGAAAGTTGAAGCTCAACCGAAGGTGGACCTTGCAACATGACAATGACCCTAAACATACTAGTGAATCCACCAAGGAATGGCTGAAAAGAAAGAAATGGAGGGTTCTGGAATGGCCAAGTCAAAGCCCCGATCTAAATCCCATCGAGATGTTGTGGGGGGATTTGAAACGAGCTGTGCATGCAAGAAACCCCTCAAACATCGCACAGCTGAAAGAATTCCGCATGGAGGAGTGGGCAAGAATTTCTCCCAGTCGATGTCAGGGACTGGTAGACAGTTATAAGAAACGCCTACTTGAGGTTGTTTCTGCCAAAGGGGGCAATACCACCTATTAGAGCCAAGGGTGTACTTACTTTTTCCACATGCGAAATTTGCATTTATGTTTATTTAAATTATACAATGGACTACAAAATGTAAATGTTTCATGATATTTGTTATATTATATCACCTTTATCTATCAATATTGTTGAAATGAAGATCAAATAGCTGTATGTTGAAATATGTTGAAAAAGTCAAAACTTTACATGGGGTGTACTTACTTTTTCACGTGACTGTATATAGCACATGTCAAAAGGTTGTGGACGGACTTGGACGAAACTTGGTGGACACGTTGGGTGTGTGACAAGGACAAATTGATTAGATTTTGGTGAAGATCCAGATCCGGATTTGAGAATTTTAAGTGATTCTTCACCATCGGAAGATAGCAGATTGGGCCAAAAACGATATATAGCATTATATCTCAAAAAGTTGTGGCCGGACTCGGACGAAACTGGGTGGATGAGTTGCAACGGCGAGAAAAATAAGCGGATTGAAAAAAACATTCTGGTCCGAATGCAGATTCAACCTTTTAGTGGGATACAAACCGTAAACTGTGTAACCTGGCGTTGGGTGAATGTGCTCTACCAAGTACCGTTCTATAGTTACCCTGCACACACCATGCGAAAAGCGGAGTTAAGCAGTTGGTTCATGTCTGTCCATCATTCTGTTCACAAGCGTCAGTTTATGATCGAGGAACAACTTGATTTAAATTTAATGTCATATTTTGAATACGAATTGGAACATGAATGGGAAGACAAACCTGCCGTTTTACAATACTTTGGCTCTGAATTCAAACCAATCGCACATATGCAAAGAAGAGTGAGCTTTCCTTTACCTGTGACATGTTTCTGTTGTTGTTTGGTGATGCTGGGGTTGTTGGTGGGGGTCGATTTTTGAAGTGTGCACCCATTGGTCGGCCAGCTGCTGTACCACACCCACATCTGTCGCTTGACTCCACCCACCATAGTGCTGAGACAAAATTATATGGCCGCCACCTTGTTTCCAGGCCGAGCACACGTAGGCCTCTGCTGATTATAATACACTGGCCGGCTTTGTTACGTCAGATTTCCATTGGCTTTGTTTGGGTCAAGTGTTAAATTATTAGTAAGGATTAATCAAGCCTGTACATGCCTCCCTAAAAAATAGCGTTGTGTAATTTTTGAACAGCGCCATTTCTGTGTTTCTGAATCGTCCCATTTTTTTTTTTCTATACTCAGTTGACGTTGAGCCTCGTGTACGAGCTAACACATATAACATATTGTTACAGACGCGGCTTTTAGATGTTATATTGACCGAGCGGTGGTGTATTTAACCGCGTCCGAACAGTTACTCCCCGATTAAAACCCGATTTCACCCGACGTTGACCAGATCGCCCCACGGATATTCAATCGGGAAATCTCTAAAGCGATCGCAAGAGAATGAAAAAGAAGAAGAAGAATACGGAGGAAGAACAGATTTATTATACGCACACAAGCAAAGGATGGAAGAAACAGTGACACAGCGAATCCTTAACTTACCCTATTCATTTTTACTTAACCCCAAGACAACGAGTAGGACAGACGACGTTCACACTTACACGGGGGGATATTGCAGGCAGGTAGGGCTTGAGGTAGATTGCTGGAGAGGGAGGCCAGGCCGGAGGTAGCAGCTCTCAATTCCTCGCGGTTTTTGGCGGGAAAATCCTCCGTCGCGTATCCGCTGCTGTAGACGTCACGCGCTGGCTCGGCACACCTGCTCCTCTTCTTCCTGGTGGAGCCGTCTCCCTCCTTTCAGCGCGTCTCTCCAAAGCTGGTTTCCTTTCCGAGTACCTCTCCTCTTTGGCTTGGAGCGTTTCGCATCTCACCGCCTCTCTTTGGTGCAGCCTCTTTGCTCCTCTCCCAGGGTCATCTCCAGGCTCCAGCTCATCTCTCAAAGCAGTCCCCTGCAGGCGCTTTTATCACCTCGGGCGAAATCAAGCCGCCGACTCCGAGGGCACGCCTACCGGGTCACTCACCGCGGTGTTGATTGGCTGTTAGGGCCGGTTCACTCCTTCCCTCTTCTGACGAGGTGGAGACACGCCTTTCTTCTCCAACCTTACCTCGTGGCCAATGGTGGTTGAAGAGAAAAACCGACCAAAATGCGGAAGGCAAATGGAAGGGAGGTTTTGGGGAAATTGGAAGGGCCTACGCTTATTTTGTTTGATACAATGCAAAGTCAATCTAGTGGGAAAACACATACTTAGCCTACATGGAATAAGGAAATACACTATTTAAAAGATATATCGTGACCTGCGTGTATATTCCATGCAATTAACTAGGACGCTGACTGCGACCATTATTTACATTAACAGGGTGGTACCTACCGTACGTTTGTAACGTTCACATTGTAACGTTTTCACATTCGTTACACTTCCTCCAAAATTGTTACACTTCTCAAAAAAACCGTTACACACTTCTCAAAATCGTTACAATATAATAAAGGGAGCAGGAGACGATGGGGAGAGTGAAGGAAGCAACACCAGTAGAGAACAGGGACATCAGGAGATCTGTGGAAGGGAGAGGGTGGGGGGCGGAGTTCATGGGATAAACAAGATGGACACTACTAGGACTTTCAGAAAAGAAAACGGAATTTGAAAGAGGTTGATTTAGGGTGGATTAACAGGTGTAGAAAAGATCAAGGTTTTGGATAGGGAAAGATAAGAGATGGTGAAGAACAGCTGTCTTGAAGACAGAATGACCGCCAACCTGCCTGCAGTGTGAGTGTGAAAGGCCCTCAGAACGAGCTTCATCGTGGGAGATTCCAATGATTCTAAAAGCTTTGGATTCCACAGCGTGAAGCCGAGGTAGGTGTGGGGCAGGAGCACCGGCCCAGAGGGGAGAGCAATATTCCATTGAGCTGCGGATGAAAGCTTTGTATGTGGTGAGGAGCTCAGTAGTGCCAAGAAAGGACTTGGCACGATGGAGGATGCTGTCGATGGAGTCGGCGAATGACTTTGGAGGCCAGCTTGGAAATGTGGTTTTCCCAGGAAAGATCATGGCAGATAGTGAGACCCAAAAGCAAAATAAATTATTTCAGAGGATTGTTGAGAAAGTAGATGGGAGGGTTTTCCAGACAATCTTTTCTGAGAAACAAAGTGAAAGTGCGAGATTTGTCAGGATTGAAAGACATGTTCCACTTGTTTGACCAGTTTGTGATTTTGTCCAGGTCTGCAGAGAGTGAAGAGGCTGCTGCTTGATGATCTGAGGGTTGAGATGTGGAGCAGCAGAGAGTGGAGTCATCAGTAAAGAGATAGAGAGGATTTTCCAGAGAGTCGGAGAGATCATTGATGAAGACCAGAAAAAACACAGAGCCCAGAACACTGCCTTGAGGAACTCCAGCCTGAACAGGAAGGGGAGATGAGAGAAATCCATTGAGAGTCACATGTTGACGGCGACAGGAGAGGAAGTCCGCAAGCCATGCTTGAAGATTTCCATGGATAACATAAGGGGAGAGTTTGGTGAGCAGGGCAGAGTGTGAGACCGTTTCTGTGAGACTGATATTTATTTATTTATTTATTCTTATTATTATTTTTGTATACAGAGTCGAGGCTCGTGAAAGAGCTAACATTTATCAAACAAACAAATCAAACAAACAAGTAAACAAAGTATATAAAAATGGGAGCGGTCGACAAGATGGGGAGAGAAGGGGAGGAAGCACACAAACACAACATTTGAGGGCAGGGACATCGGGAGATGTGTGGGAGGCAGAGGGCCTGGGGGGAGGCAGGATAGGTATAAAACGCAAGGACACCAAGGACTTCCAGGAAAGAAGACAAAAGTCACCTCAAAAAAGTGGATTTGAGGTGAAATTAGCGGGGGTAGAAAAGATCAAGGTTTTGGATTGGGGAAGATAAGAGATGGTGGTGAACAGCCGTTTTAAAGACCTGGAGGGAGGAGTGGGATTGAAGAGAGTGAGGGAGTTTGTTCCAGAGGCGGGAGAAAAGAGGAATGAAGGAGTGAAGGTGAGCAGAGAGTCTTGATTTTGGCAGTTTAACCATAAGAGGGTTGCAGGCAGATCTTGTGCGACCTGCAGGAATATTTGGGGGACAGAGCCCAGAGAGAGCTGGGGGAGCAAGGCCGGAGAGGAGTCGGTAGAAGACGGAAAGACCACCAACCTGCCTGCGGTGAGTAAGTGAAAGGCCCTCGGAGATAGCGTCATCGCGGGAGATTCCAATGATTCTGAACGCTTTGGTTTCAACAGCGTGAAGACGAGCTAGGTGTGAGGCAGGAGCACCAGCCCAGAGGGGAGAGCAGTATTCCATTGAGCTGCGGATGAAAGCCTTGTATGTGGTGAGGAGCTCAGGTGTGCCAAGGAAGGACTTCGCACGACGGAGGATGCCCAGTCGGCGACTGGCTTTGGAGGCCAGCTTGGAAATGTGGTTTTCCCAGGAAAGATCATGGCAGATAGTGAGACCCAAAAGCTTGAGTGACAGAACTTCTTGGAGAGGATTATTCAGAAAGTAGATGGGAGGGTTGTCCAGTCGGTCTTTTCGGAGAGACATCGTAAGAGTGTGAGGTTTGTCAGGATTGAAAGACATGTTCCACTTGTTTGCCCAGTCTGTGATTTTGTCCAGGTCTGCAGAGAGTGAGGAGGCTGCAGACTGCCGATCTGAGGGATGAGGAATGGAGCGGCAGAGAGTGGAGTCATCAGCAAAGAGATAGAGAGGATTTTCAAGAGAGTCAGAGAGATCATTGATGAAGACCAGAAAAAGCACAGGGCCCAGAACACTGCCTTGGGGAACTCCAGCCTGAACAGGAAGAGGAGATGAGAGAAACCCATTCAGGGCCACACGTTGACTACGACGAGAGAGGAAGTCCGCCAGCCATGCGTGGAGATTTCCATGGATACCAAAGGAGGAGAGTTTGGTGAGCAGAGCGGGGTGCCAGACCATATCGAAGGCACGTGATATGTCGAGGGAGACAGCTCTAATTTCCTGTTTGGCATTGAGGAACTCCATCCATTGTTGAGACAGCAGAAGCAGCATGTCCAGAGTAGAGTGACCTGGTCTGAAACCAAATTGATGATCAGAGATCAAGCCATTGGAGAAGAGGAAAGATTTCATATCCGAAGCAATGATGGATTCCATGACTTTGCTGATAATTGGGAGAAGGCTGATTGGTCTGTAGTTGCTAGGATCTGTTTTTGCACCTTTTTGTGCAAAGCGGTGATGTTGGCTGATTTCCAAGCAGATGGCAGTTGACCTTGAGCAAAAGAGAGGGTGAAGAGAACAGAGAGAGGGAGTGAAAGAGCGGAAGAACAGGATTTTAGGACCTGTGGGCTGATGCCGTCAGGTCCAGTTGCAGAATCAGAGTCGAGGGTTGACAGAAACTTTTTCACCTTGTCAGGAGGAAAGGACACGGAGTCCAGGAGCAGCTGGGTACGACTGGGTACGGTGGGTACAGAGAGGGATGGGTTTGGGACACAAGATTTAGAGGCAAACACAGAGTTGAGGCATTCAGCTTTTTCACGTGCGGGGTCAGCTGTGTAGCCGTTTGGGGTAAGGGAGGGGATGGAGGGGGAACAAACACCAGAAACAGATTTGACCAGACGCCACCAGGATTTGGAAGAGGGAGACAGATAAGAGAGTTCGGTCTTGAGAACGGAGAGATATTGTTTCCTGGCTCTCCTGGGGGCGGACACACACCTGTTTCGGGCTTTGTGAAAGGGAATGAGATTTCCTTCTGTTGGATTTGCTTTCCAGGAGACGAAGGCAAGTTGTTTCTGGGCAACAGCCTCACCACAAGATTCTGTGTACCATGGACGGGAGGAAGGGTATGACAACTGAAGACGAGATGGGATAAATCTGTGCATGAGAGAGAGCAATTTACTTTAATGTCAAGGGAGACAGCTCTGATTTCCTGTCTGACGTTGAGGACCTCCAACCATTATTGAGACAGCAGAAGCAGTCTGTCCAGAGTAGAGTGGCCTGGTCTGAACCCAAATTGCTGATCAGATATCAAGCCATTGCAGAAGGAGGAAGGATTTAATATCAGAAGCGATGGTGGATTCCATGACCTTGCTAATGATTGGAAATAGGCTGATTGGTCTGTATTTTGGGCTTGTGGAGCCATGATCCTCACAGGGGGCCGAAGGATTGATGGTGGGTCACACCCTTGTGGACACTTGTGGGCCTATGTTGTCAATTCGGCTGTTCAACCTACCCGATAGCCCTCACACGGTAAAGGGGGGGGGAGCTGTCATAGCCAAGTGTAGCAGTGTAGTAGAGGTCACCGGAGGAGGTGGATCCACATGCTTGCCAGTGCAGCCAGACAAAAGGAAAAATTTGGGGGAAATTGATTGGCCCAATAAGATAAGGGGTACCTCCCCGCTGCCTAATTGAGGATCACACATGTGTGTAATAACATATATGCCATGGTCTTGCAGGGATTGGAGTGAGTGCTTTTGTTTATTGGGGTTATGTGTGAGTGTGTGGGGGAAGGTCCACCGATCCATGTCACTTAACTGTACCAAAAGGACAGGGCCCATGGAAATTTGGAGTAGGCAAATTGGTCTGCAGGTAACATTGGGCATCGTGGCATCCACCGGGGAACGCGGTCTGTAAATTGGGGTTGTACAAAGGTTATTGAGTTAAAAAAAAAAAATTGTGGTTAAAGTAATTTTTTCGTGTGACCTTTGACATTTTTCTACCCGCCCCAGGAGTTAAGAGCGAGGAACAAAAGGAGACTTGTAAATAGTTGAATTGTTGGTTAAAGGGGTGTAGAACATTAAGGAGAACAGGTAAGTTAGCTACGGCTTGCTTCCCTCAGCCCCTCCTAATTTATTTCATAGGCTAATTAGGTGTGAGTCGGTAAGTGTTAAGGCTGGAACGGTAATGCCTACAGTGAAACCTGTGGGAGATACAGTTCTTGGAGGAGGGGGTGGAGCGGTGTTATCTAGATTGGGGTTAAGTTCGTTTTCCCCCAGTCTGTGATTGCCCCCTGTGGCTTCTCCCTACATTGTTCTTTTTTTACAACGACAACAAGGCCGGCCATAAAAACTCACTCTTAACAACGACACCAATTGCAACAACCTGCCATTAACCAACCATAACTGAAATAACTGCCGACAGAACCACAGCACCTTCCCGATTGGTCTAAACCCCGCCCCACCACCGCCGACAGGACCTGACCATTTGCCAATCGGAAAATAAACCCCACCTCTCAGTTATCGTGGATGATAGGCCACGCCCCAAGCTTCGTCATTGGTCAAGCAAGACCATGGGGGTGTTTGGAGAGAGCTCGGCGATTGGACAGGGGTTTTCTTTTTTGGTTTTTTTGTATACAGGATCGAGGCTCGTGAAAGAGCAAACATTTATCACACAAAAAATCAAACAGACACATAAAACATATAATAAGGGGAGCGGTAGACAAGATGGCGAGAGAAGGGGAAGCACACAAACACATTTGAGAGCAGGGACATCGGGAGATCTGTGGGAGGGAGAGGGCTTAGGGGGAGGAGGCTTGGGAAGGGGTAAGGGGTGGGAAAAGTATAAAACACAAGGATACTACAAGGACTTCCAGGAAAAAAGTTGGGATTTCAAAAAAGTGGCTCTGGGGTGAAATTAGCGGGGGTAAAAAAGATCAAGGTCTGGGATGTGGGAAGATAAGAGATGGTGGTGAACAGCTGTTTTATAGACCTGGAGGGAGGAGTGGGATTGAATAGAGTGAGGGAGTTTGTTCCAGAGGCGGGAGAAAAGAGGTATGAAGGTGAGCAGAGAGTCTTGATTTTGGTAGTTTAACCATAAGAGGGTTGCTGGCAGATCTTGTGCGACCTGTAGGAATATTTGGGGGACAGAGCCCAAAGAGAGCTGGGGGAGAAAGGCCGGAGAGGAGTCGGTGGAAGACAGAAAGTCCACCAACCTGCCTGTGGTGAGTAAGTGAAAGGCCCTCAGAGTTAGCTTCATCGTGGGAGATTCCAATGATTCTGAAAGCTTTGGTTTCAACAGCGTGAAGCCGAGCGAGGAGTGAGGCAGGAGCACCGGCCCAGAGGGGAGAACAGTATTCCATTGAGCTGCGAATGAAAGCCTTGTATGTGGTGAGGAGCTCAGGTGTGCCAAGGAAGGACTTCGCACGACGGAGGATGCCCAGTCGGCAACTGGCTTTGGTGGCCAGTTGGAGGGTGACATCAGAGCTAGAAGGTTCAAGGGCAGGAAGAAGAAGAAGACTCTCTCCCTCTCCCTCTCTCAGTCTGCCTTTTATCCCTGTTGGCCGCTTTTGTGCTGGCGCTTCTGGCCAGCGGGCGCTTTGGAGAGAGGGAAGGAAGAAGAAGAGCACGTCTATGCTCTCGGTGTGGTCTCTCGTTTCTGCACGAACGGGGCAGTTTTCGTCATTGTTTGTCCCTTCGCTCAAACAGACAGCTGGAATTCTTCGTTGCACTGACGCTGAGAGAGAGCGGTGTCGACAGTTTCGATCGTGAGGAAGGGGTGCCCTTGCATTGTTGATCGGTGCTGTTGTGGTGGCTTCAACGCGCGGTCCTTTCGTCATCCTGCACTGCCGACCTGACCAGTTTCGCCGACTGCCAATCACCACAATCCACAAGCACCAATCTTGGACCAGAGTTGAGTGCTGGTCGGCTGAGGGAATTTTATTTTGTTTTATTATCTTTACCCTTGTCTGTTTTTGTGTCTGAATGGAGACGTCTCACCGTAGGAAACAAGCATTACGCCTAGGTCCCCCGTCGGTGAAGTGATGCGAGTTGACAAAGTGGAAGACGCAAGGTGGCCATCTTGGATTTTGACGTGGCGACCCAATTTTCAATAGCGTTCTTCCTTATGCGTAGATACACCCACACACCAGATTATAAGTTAGTTGTTCGTTTATTTTTCAAGATATTTCGTTCACAAGGTTCAGACATATATATGGTGGTGGCCATCTTGGATTTTGACGTGGTGACCCAATTTTCAAAAGCGTTCTTCCTTATGCCTAGATACACCCACACACCAGATTATAAGTTAGTTGTTCGTTTATTTTTCAAGATATTCTGCTCACAAGGTTCAGACATGCATGGCGGCGGCCATCTTGGATTTTGACGTGGCGACCTAATTTTCAATAGGGTTCTTCCATATGCCTAGTTGCACCCACACACCAAATTAGAATTCGGTCCTTCGCTTACGCACATCCGCACGCACGCACGGATGGACGGACGGAGGGAAAAACCATAGTCCCCCTTTCACTCCGCGGTGCGATGGGGGACAATATTAGATTCACCTCCGCATTTCTTTTATTCTTGCATTTACTTTCATTAACATCATTATTGTTGTATTTTATTTGTGCTGTCATGTTGTTTTGTTTGTGGGTTTCGGGAATCAACCCATGTGCTTCGTGCAGGTGAGCACTTTGGTCCGCTCACTCGCGCGAGCCGGACCAACCGCCAGTTTCAGCTACGCGCCTCGGAATTAAGGACCGTTGCGGCTATTCGTCATCCAGCGGTGTTAATCACGGGTAACAGGACAATATGCTCACTTAAATGTGCTCACTTTAATATGCTCGCTTTAATGTGCTCATGTTGGTGTGCTTACTTCAATATGCTCACTGTAATGTGCCCACTTTAATATGCTCACTTTAATATGCTCAATTTAATGTGCTCACTTTAATGTGCTCACTTTAATATGCTCATTTTAATATGCTTACTTCAATATGCTCACTGCAATATGGTCACTTTAATATGCTTCTGTAGCGGTTACCGCTGGATGCACACAATCGCCTTGCACCGGCCAGAACACGGCCAGACGCGCCTCTCCCGGGCACGCCCGGACTCACTGTTCCCGGGCACGCCCGAACCTCCCGGGCACGCCCGGTCTCGTCTTTCCCGGGCTCGCCCAGAGCGTCCGGGCATGCCCGCTATCGCCTTTTCAGGGCTCGCCCAGAGCGTCCGGGCATGCCCGCTATCGCCTTTCCAGGGCTCGCCCAGAGCGTCCGGGCATGCCCGCTATCGCCTTTCCAGGGCTCGCCCAGAGCGCCCGGGCACGCCCAGCCTCGACTTGTCAGGCCGCAGCCAAACACGCCCGGGCAGGTCCAGACTCGCCTTTCCAAGGCTCGCCCTTGACACCCGGGCATGCCCGGTATAGCTTTTGCCGGGCAAACTTCCCGACATAAATGTGTATATATATTGCTGCCCGATAAACGGGCTTGTGAGAATACCTGAGCTGTTTTGTTTCAATAAAGCAACTCGGACGAATTCCGTCTTTGGTCGCGTCAATTCTTTCGACTCGCGTTGGAGCGCAGCTCCTTCACTGGTGACCTACCGACATGGATACGGCAGTGACGCTTAAACTGCCTACCTTCTGGGAGGCTCACGCGGCTGTTTGGTTCGCTCAGGCGGACTCTCAGTTCGCCCTGCGAGGCATCACCGCGGACGACACCCGCTTCCACCATGTTGTGGCGGCGCTCGGTTCCGCCACCGCAGCCCGCGCCTTGAGCCTCCTCGAGCACCCGCCGGCTGCTGACAAATACGACGCGCTGAAGACACTCCTCCTCGACGCTTTCGCCCTCTCACCGGCAGCACGCGCACGGCGCCTGCTCGCTCTGCCCGAGCTCGGCGACACGCGCCCGTCAGAGCGCATGGACTATATGCTCTCGTTGCTCGGTGAGCACTCTCCGGATTTTCTGTTCCGCGAGCTGTTCCATCGCCAGCTGCCTCACCCGGTACGCCTCGCCCTGGCTGGCACGTTGATCACGGATTCCCGCGCCCTCGCCAGGGAAGCAGATAAGATCTCCTCAGCGGGCCAGCACATCGGCGCGGTTATCTGGAGCCCGCCGCCGTCCGAGGCGACGCCCACGACACCCGAGCGCCCTGCGCGGTTGGAGGCCAAACTGCCGGTGCAACTGGCGGCCGCCACGCCGCACCGCCCGCTTCCGACACGACGGCCGGGGCCTCCACCTGACCGTGCGTGGTGTTATTACCACGCCAGGTTTGGACACAAGGCTCGGACGTGCCGGCCCCCGTGCACTTTCGGCAGGTCGGGAAACGGCCGGGCCGGCGTTCATTCCCAGCCATGAGCGCCGGCCACTCGGGCAACTTGCTGTTTATTCGGGACAAAGCGTCTGGGCGGCGTTTCCTGTGTGACACCGGCGCCCAACTGAGCGTCATACCCGCCTCCGAGCAGGACAGGCGGGACGCCGTTTGCGGCCCCTCTTTGGTCGCTGCTAATGGCTCGGCCATACGCACTTTCGGCCCACGCGTCTTCACCCTCTGCTTCGGCAGCCAGCGTTTTCAATGGACTTTTGTGACCGCCTGCGTCCCCATGGCTTTGCTGGGCGCCGACTTCCTCTGCGCGCACGGGCTGCTGGTCGACGTCAAACGTCGTCGCCTTGTCAACGCCGAGACCTTCAGCTCCCTGGCGTGCACGATGAGCAGCTCCGCGCCGACCGAACTGGCATGCGCCCTCCCGGCAGCGAACGAGTTCGCTCGCCTGCTCACAGAATTCCCAGCCCTCACGCGGCCGACGTTTTCGGCCGTCGCGGTGCGGCACGGGATCGAGCACCACATACCCACTACGGGCCCGCCGGTCTACGCCAGGGCCCGCCGCCTCGACCCGGCCAAGCTCGCCGTGGCAAAAGCCGAGTTCGACGCGTTGGAGCACCTCGGCATCGTGCGGCACTCCGATAGCGCGTGGGCCTCGCCACTGCACATCGTGCCGAAGCCGGGGGGCGGTTGGCGCCCATGTGGCGACTACTGCCGCCTTAACGACGTTACCACCCCCGACAGGTATCCGGTCCCGCACATCCAGGACCTTTCCGCCCGTTTGGCGGGGCAGGTCATTTTCTCAAAAGTCGACCTAATACGGGGATACCACCAGGTACCTGTCAGGCCGGCCGACATCCCAAAAACGGCCGTCATCATGCCGTTTGGCCTGTTCGAATTTTTGCGGATGCCGTTTGGCCTCAAGAATGCGGCCCAGGCGTTCCAGCGCTTGATGGATGGCGTGCTGCGCGACCTGCCGTTTCTTTTCGTCTATCTGGACGATATCCTCGTCGCCAGCACGTCCCGTGCCGAGCACCTCCTCCACCTCCGAACACTGTTCGGTCGCCTCAGCGAGCACGGCTTAATTGTCAACCCGGTCAAATGCCACTTCGGCGCGACGACCGTTGACTTTTTGGGCCACCGCATCACCAAGACCGGGGCCGTGCCGCTGCCGACCAAGGTCGAGGCCATCACCACGTTCCCGCGTCCCCGTTCCATCAAGGCCCTCCAAGAGTTCCTCGGCATGGTGAATGTATATCACCGATTCGTGCCCCGCGCTGCTCAGCTCATGCGGCCCCTTTACGAGGCCCTCCGGGGCAAGCTGGCCAAGCATGACATTGTTTGGTCCGCGGCCATGGACGCAGCCTTCGCCAGCGCCAAACGGGCCCTCGCCGACGCAACGCTGCTGCCTCACCCGGTGCTCAACGCGCCCATCGCCCTCACTACGGACGCCTCCAACTACGCGGTGGGCGCCGTCCATGAGCAATGGGTGGACGGGGTTTGGCAGCCACTCGCTTTTTTCAGCCGGCAACTCCGGCCGAACGAGTTAGACTACAGCACATTCGACCGCGAGCTGCTCGGGCTATTCCTGGCCGTTCGCCATTTCCGACACCTCCTGGAGGGCCGCCCGTTCACGGCTTTCGTCGACCACAAGCCGTTGGTCTACGCAATGGCTAAGGTCACGGAGCCGTGGTCGGCCCGCCAGCAGCGCCACCTCTCCGCCGTGTCGGAGTTCACCACGGACATCCGGCACGTCGCCGGCAAAGACAATGCCGTGGCCGACTGTCTTTCTCGGGCCAGCGCGAACGCGGTCCACCTCGGCGTGGACTTCGTGCTCATGGCGGCCGACCAGACCACCGACGCCTCGGTGCAGGCACTCCGTGCGGCGGACACGGGCCTCCGCCTGGCCGACATTCCCTTCGTGGGCACCGTCCTGCTCTGCGACGTCTCCCAGGGCCAGCCTCGCCCCATCGTGCCCGTTTCCTGGCAGCGCCGCATCTACGCCTCCATCCACGGCCTTTCTCACCCGGGCCGGAAAGCTTCTCAGAAGCTGGTGTCGGCGCGTTTCGTCTGGCACGGCCTTCGACGAAACATCCGCGACTGGGCCAACGCCTGCACGGCCTGCCAGCGGGTCAAGGTCCACCGCCACACCCAGGCCCCGCTGGCACCTTTCGCCATGCCTGAACGGCGTTTCGACCACGTCCACGTGGACCTGGTGGGTCCCCTGCCCCCCTCGCGGGGGTTCACCCACCTGCTCACCATGGTGGACAGGACCACCAGGTGGCCGGAGGCTGTGCCCCTCGCCTCCACCACCACCACCGACGTGGCGCAGGCGTTCATCGCCACCTGGGTCGTGCGCTTCGGCGCACCAGCGGACATCTCGTCCGACCGCGGCCCACAGTTCACGTCTGAGATTTGGGGCGCGGTCGCCCGTTCGTTGGGGGTCACGCTGCACCGCACCACGGCCTACCACCCCCTAGCCAACGGGTTGTGCGAGCGGTTTCACCGCTCCATGAAGGCCGCACTCATGGCCGGCCTTCAGGACGACGGTTGGGGCGACCGGCTGCCGTGGGTCCTTTTGGGCCTTCGCACGGCCCCCAAGGAAGACCTCCAGGCGTCCGCCGCCGAGCTCGTCTACGGCCAGCCGCTCCGCGTCCCGGGCGAATTCGTGCCCGACGCTACCAGTCCCTGGTCCGCCGCTCGCCAGCGCTCGGACCTCCAGGAGGCCGCCCGACGATTTGCCCCCGTGCCGACGTCCCGCCACGGTGGCCCCCAGTCCTACGTCCCCCCGGCGCTTCGCACAGCGGAGTACGTCTTTGTGCGTCATGACGCGCACCGGGGGCCACTCCGGCCGCCGTACGACGGGCCCTTCCGGGTCCTGCGACGGGGCGACAAGTCTTTCATCGTCGACTTCGGCGGCCGGCCGGACCGGATTTCTGTGGACCGCCTCAAACCGGCGCACATGGACGTCGACCGACCACCACGGTTGGCCCTTCCTCCGCAGCGAGGCCGCCCCCCGTCCACAGTTCCCCCCGCTCGACCACCCACCACCACGTCGGACCCCTCCCCACGACCCTCCAGGGGTCGCTTCGGCCGGGTCATCCGGACCCCCCTTAAATTGACCCTGCCGGTGCAGGTCGATTCTGGAGGGGCGTGTGTAGCGGTTACCGCTGGATGCACACAATCGCCTTGCACCGGCCAGAACACGGCCAGACGCGCCTCTCCCGGGCACGCCCGGACTCACTGTTCCCGGGCACGCCCGAACCTCCCGGGCACGCCCGGTCTCGTCTTTCCTGGGCATGCCCGCTCTCGCCTTTCCAGGGCTCGCCCAGAGCGTCCGGGCATGCCCGCTATCGCCTTTTCAGGGCTCGCCCAGAGCGTCCGGGCATGCCCGCTATCGCCTTTCCAGGGCTCGCCCAGAGCGTCCGGGCATGCCCGCTACCGCCTTTCCAGGGCTCGCCCAGAGCGCCCGGGCACGCCCAGCCTCGACTTGCCAGGCCGCAGCCAAACACGCCCGGGCAGGTCCAGACTCGCCTTTCCAAGGCTCGCCCTTGACACCCGGGCATGCCCGGTATAGCTTTTGCCAGGCAAACTTCCCGACATAAATGTGTATATATATTGCTGCCCGATAAACGGGCTTGTGAGAATACCTGAGCTGTTTTGTTTCAATAAAGCAACTCGGACGAATTCCGTCTTTGGTCGCGTCAATTCTTTCGACTCGCGTTGGAGCGCAGCTCCTTCACTTCCTTTAATATGCTCATTTTATTATGCTCACATTAATGTGCTTACTTGAATATGCTCACTTTAATGTGCCTACTTGAATGTGCTCACTTTAATATGCTCACTTTAATGTACCTACTTGAATGTGCTTACTTTAATATGCTCCCTTAATGTGTTTACTTTAATATGCTCACTTTAATATGCGCACTCAATGTGCTCACTTTAATACGTTCACTTTAATACGTTCACTTTAATATGCTCACGTTAATGTGCCTATTTTTATGTGCTTACTTTAATATGCTCACTGCAATGTGCTTACTTTAGTACGTTCACTTTAATATGCTCACTTTAATGTGCCTACTTTAATGTGCTTACTTTAATATGCTCCCTTTAATGTGCTTACTTTAATGTGCTCACTTTACGGTGTTCACTTTAATGTGCTCATGCTATTGTGCTTACTCTAATGACCTTCCTTTAATGGCCTCACGCTGTGTTTACTCTAATATGCTCACTTTCATGAGCACACTTTAATGTACTCACTTTAATACGTTCACTTTATTACGTTCACTGGTATGTGCTTACTTTAATGTGCTCACTATAATGTGCTTACGTTAATATGCTCACTTGAATGTGCTCACTTCAATATGCTCACTTTAATATACTCACTTTAATATGCTTACTTTGATACTGTCACGTCTGAAGCTTCCGTTAAAACAGGAACCTCGGCACCGAGTTAGACTCAGGAGATTTACCAACCGATATTGGTTTACGAGTTATCAAGTGACCACTATATTCGTCATGTGTGTGCGTCTGTCTGTGTGTCTGTCTGTCCGCAGCACAACTACCCGATGATATCATCCGATCTTGATGAAACTTGGGTGGGAGGTTGATATCATGATCTAGTTGTGTCCTGCCTAGAGTGGGCGTATTGCGCCCATTGTGAGCGGAGCCACGCCCGAAAAATATATTTTTAGGGGGTAATCGAGTTCGAGCTACATCTTCTCCGAGGGAGTTGATGGAATCTGACAGGGGTTTCGGTATTTGGTTAGGCCAATGTCATGTGTCTAGCCCCACGGAGCTCGATTTTTCATTTCCGCCCCAAGGTCAAGGTCACAAGGTCACGAAATTTAGAAAAGTCAATTTTTGATGGTTTTATTACATTGTTCGCTTCCTGATAGGGTGAAATGTCGTACATGTTTTTATATTATCACATACATCATGAAATACAAGTTTTCCAACAAATTTCAAGAATCTTCGACCTTTGAAGGTCACAAAGGTCAAATTTTCAAAGTTGTCGGAATCGAACCGAATTTTCGGTATTGTGTAGTTAACTAGTCTCATAACAGATAATACATTCCTATCTATATATGTTCAATGTCGGTTTTGACCTTCGTTATTGAATACCGCTCGCTCGTGAACCATCGTCGTCTCCTGACTTGTTTTATTATTTATTTTATTGCGTTTATTTAATTAATTCTAACTTTACTCTTCACCAAGGTGCTTCAATTGGACCGAAATAATGGCGGGAAATGGGCACGGAAACAGTAGCTGAAACACGTGTCTTACCTTTTAAAGGATTTATTTGTAAAATAAATAGGGAAGAGGGTAACAAGACGCTATAAAAAATGGAACAAACCAAGCGAGTCAAATAGACACAAAGAGGTAAATGGGGATACTCAAACTTGTATGTACGATGATTGGTAATAAATCAATTCCTAACCCACTAGGCCCCACATATCACACACATACAACAAAACAATTGTAGTTGAGACTTCCCTTATCTGGTGCGAGTGGTGCGTAGGGTGAACGCAGGCTGAAAACAGATCACTTTGGGGACCAGGTGTGGGATGATTCCGAAGCCAACACGAGCACAATGAAGATGGTGCTTGGTGTAGAATGCCAGCGATGATTCACCTCCTCCACTAGGCCTTGTGGGCCTACCCTGTCCTTTAAGCAAGGCCTCATTCCACACAAAGCTTTTATGCTCTCCTCTCTGAACAACGAGGCCTCTTCTTCTTTGTAACAAAGTCTCTCGTTGTCCTCCTTCCTCAAGCGAGATCTGTCTCGATCTCCTCCTTCACGCATGGTTCTCTCTCATCCCCTCCTACTGGGCGGAGTTCCCTGCTCTGGCCTTTCTGCCCATGGGGGCGGAACCTTTAAAAAATAAATGTTAATGGCACTTCGTCTCCATGGCACATTGTGTCACCATGGCTGACACATACAAGCCAGACAGATTGTGATGGCTAGACAGATGAGAAATTCTCAAAGTCTCTCATAAGAAGTTTGTGCCTACTAATCCTGCCTACCACATGAGGTGTTTACGCCCACATATAATAAGGTCTACCCTGTCTATAAATTACATACGCTGCCTCCTCAGCATCACATGTAACAAACAACTTAACCTGACAGGTCCCTGCTATGTGTCAATCTAACAGCTACTCGAAAGACATGGACCATACCACACTTACCATGGTCTAGCTTTGGATACCCACACCCCCTTCCACATAACAATACTGTATGCTTACTTGTTGTAATAGCTTACTCTAATATGTTTACTTAAAAATGCCTACTTTAATAATGTATTCTTACTTTAATATGCTGGAGGAAGACATGAGGCAGTTATGCCATTGCTGTTGTTTGCGATTGCTCTTCCCCTCGCACCCACCTTTGCGCATGCGCATGGTTACTCAGCAGCTGGGCCTTGGACCAAGTGGTGTTACATCATTTAACCTTTATGTGATAACCTGACCTCTTCGTTAATGGTGCCGTCTGTTTGTCTGTCTGTTTGTAAAGAGGATATCTCAAAACGTTGTGGACAAGTTCGGACGAAACAAGGTGGATAAGATTGTTAGGTGATAAGAACAAGCGAATTCGATTTTGGTTCAGGTCCGAATGCAGATCCGCCCTATCAGTGGGATACAAAATGTAAACTGTTCAACCTGGTGGAGGTAATTTGTATAGAACCTGGATCTCTACCGAGTGCCGATCCAGTTTGTATAGAATATACTACCTCCACTCAGGGCCGGGCTTACAATGGCAGGCACCTCGGCACCGGGCTCACAATCCGAAGGGGCCGATAATAACCAGGACAGATTTTTTTTAAGTGAAGAGAAGAGCGGGGTACCTTGAACATAGGGGCACCTTGAACCACAGGCCTCAATTCCCTTAAGCCCCTGTCACACCTTGACGATTTAGCCAGCGTATGCCGACGTATCAAAATTGAGTGCTGGTGTGAGTCATACGCTGGCATACGTCGACAAATTTTGTGCATGCACGAAATTTGTCGACGAGCTCGGCGTACTACGACGTATGCCAGCGTGCTTCAGCGTGCTCTTAACGTAGCCAAATTTTTCATACGTCGGCATACGCTGGCTAAAACGTCAAGGTGTGACAGCGGCTTTATAGTGGGGGGGCCAATGTTTTCCCGTTGAATTCAAATGTTAATTTGTGGACACTGGTTGGGTTGTCTTTAGGGATGATAGAAGTTGTAGAAAAAATATGTCTCCATTTTTTTCAAGTTCTTTATAGCGGCCATTTTGGATTATCAAAATGGCGTTTGTTGAAAACCGAAATTGTCATTATCTTGGCTTCTAAATGACCTAGAGTGTTAATTTTGGTGTCCAAATGTACATATTTGCGGATACTTAATCCAATAAACACACATTTATACACCTACATATGATCAAAAGGGTTCTTATGGCAGCCATCTTGGATTTTCACGCACTTATGCCAACACATATATATATATTTTTCCATCATTTTCACTTCTAAATCACATAAAGGCTGGACTTTAGTGTTCAAATGTACACTTTTAATGTCTTTGTGCAATATTTTTAGTTGGCAGTGTTCATTGTTACATTGAAGGATCTCCATCCTTGCGTGTAGCTGATTGTGAGCCAGCCATCTGACGGGCTTCTTCAGCAAGCCTACTCAGCTCTGGTGCTGTCAGAAAGAACCTTTCGCGGGCACTGGCATTCTGGGTAATGCCCACAATACCCCCTGTCACCTTCATGATCCTGTTGATGTGCTCCAGTGCATGGTCCACACCTACAGCACAGAAGGGGATTTCATTCTTATGGACACTGAAGTTCCCATCCATGAACTCTTGGTAGATCCCTGGATCTGTCATCTTCAGGGCCTTCATCTCTGCAAGGTACCGGGGAGTCAGCCTGGCATATTTCTGTTTGTCATGTGCAAAGAAGTATATGCACATCTCATCCAGTGAAGACAGGTGAAGCTCAAATTGTCCATCACGGGTGGCACGGATGAATGTGTATATCAGCATTATCATCCGCATGTAGCGTCGCACAAACTTGAACAGTGGACTCTTGGCTTCTTTCCTCTCATCAAACTTTGCCATGGCCTCCAGGACTTCGTTTGACTCGAGGACAGCTAGCATGTTGTTCTGCGCGCTTGTCATCTCCTCTCGGTTGTGTAGATGACAGCTCTGGGCAACCTGTTGTGCTGACTGGGTACATGGGCCCCTCAGATGGGGATGCTCTTGGAAGAATTCGTCCACATAGAGGTCGAAGAGGGCTTGGACAGTGGTGATGTGGGCCTCCAAAGCCCTCTTCATGTGCTTGGCTTCCAGTATTTGTCTGGTCGTTGTTGGGCCATAGATATCAGCCTCAGACCAAGCCTCGTCAAGACCACTGTCCTCTATGGCATTCCCAGCAGCCCTCAGTGCAGCCATCACAGTGTGCATCTCCCCTAGTCGCAGTACCCACTTGCCTTTGCAGTCATCTCTGGTCATCTCCAGCTGTTTGGCTCGCTCATACAGGGCCATGTCTAAGGTGATCACTGTCTTCCTATCGGGACCCATGACCATGCAGTTGATTTGCTGTGTCTGTTTCAAGACTGTTATCAGTGTTTGCCATTCATGGGCTGGTGCTGCTACCAATGGCAGGGCGTTGACCTCTGTCAGAGGCTTCGAAGAGGAGAGCAGTGAGTTGTAGGCTGTCCAAGTTGGGATATCGTGATGCTTGATCCTACTGCCAGGTGGTTGTTTTGGATCGTGGACGAGTGACCCAACAGGGTCAGCATGCTGGGGTTCTGCAGCTTGCAGCTGGTCATCTGGTGGGATGATGTCGTCTTGTACGTCCTCAGCTTCAGCTGTTCGCATGATTGTGCGTGAAAGTAGCCACACTGTGTCCGTCGCAGAGTACGGCTTGGTGACATCTGGGTTTGACCGTGTCTTGAAGCTATACGTGGTACCTGTGGCAGATTGTTTGTTTGGTGCTTGGCAAGGAACAAAGTCTGGAGCAGTCAGAACCTTGAGTGAGCGGTGTCTGGCCTTTCGGTCATGTAGTGTCAGTGTTCTATGTTCATCTGTGGAGGGTGCATGTTCCCGTCGTTGGTAGAGTGCCCAGGCTGTAGCATGGAGTGTCCGCTTCCCATCAGGTGTGTCTTCATTGAAGTCACTGTTGTCCACTGCAAAGAAGACAAACGTCCCTATGCGCATGGTTCTTGGAAAGTATACACCCTGTTCTGTCGTAGACTCTATGACTGAGTTGGCCAGCTGTGTCTCCAACCGCAAGATCCGACTATAATCAACAGACAGACCGAACCCATGCAGGAAATCCAGAAGCTTCTTGTTTCTGGTGGACTGATGGACTACAATGGCAACGGCAAGCTGCTGTGGCCATTCTAAGCGATGGCGGAATGGTGCATCTGGCTCTTTGGGCTTGTACGTGACTTGGCGTTTTGACTTGTAGCCGTACATGATGTTCTGACTGATGGTTATAACATCTCGATGAATAGTGGCTGAGCGCATAGTCTCTGGCTCAATGCTCGTGGCTGGTCCTTCCAGTAGCCAGCAGAGGAAAGCATAGAGTACTTTGGGTACATGCTTTTCAGCATCATCAGTGTTCATTTCTCCTTCAAATTGCCATGGGTGCTTGTTCTGACAAGCAATGGCACTGCGGAGAACAGAGGCACTCTCAAACAGTTGTTCGATGTTTTTTTCATTTGTCTTCGTCATTGCATCTTCGACAGCTGCATCACGCACGGCAGTGGAGAATACACAGTCTGACTCGTTTCGACGTTTTGGTTTCATGAAGTGAACGTCATCAATGTGAGAGTTGATTTTCTCCTTCATGCCTTGGGTAGTAGGTGATGGGACATTGTGCACACCATTATTGTCAAGAATCCTGGAGTAAACCGACTTCAGGTCAGACATGTTGAGAATTTCACCAGCTTGGAGTAGAGAGCGAACAAGGCTGACAAACTCAATGTCTGCGGCTATTTTGATAACATTAGTTTCTTGCAGTATGTGTTCTTTGTCATCACTTGATGTCCCACTCTTGGGAGCACGTTGGACATTCTGCACCCAGCATGGGAGATGATACTTGACGTCGATCGCATGAGCATCATGTGCACTGATGGCAGCACTCAGCTGAACTTTCCACTTGTGGTTGCTGCCTTCTTCAACAGCTTTCTTCAGCTGTTTACCTGCGTTGAACGTGCATACAACATGTACACTTTCCTTAGTGACCTCTTGACAGAAGAAACAAAGGTCTCTGTTGAATGGAGTTGATGATGAACGTGTGAAGCGAAGAGTCTCGTCTTGCGTAGAACCTGAGGTACTTGCAGCGGCAGGTGCAGAAGAAGGACGTCCACACCTCTTATGAAGATGCTGGGTGTCGCCATGTTCGCAGGCTTTCTGGTGGCGAACTCTAGCACGCTCCAGGTGAGCAGTGTTGCATGTAGATCCATAACATGCCCGGTGCCACTTTGCTTTATTGTTCCTCAAGTCAGTGGCAGTGAAACAGCTTAATCGTTCGCTGATCTGTTTGAAGTCGGCATCACCATATCGTGCCCTCTCCTGGATGAACTGGAGAAACTTTGCATATGAGCCCAGTGCTGGCTCAGTCACTAGTGCACCTTGGGGATCCTGGCACTGAATGCAAAGTGTGAAATCAGTTTCTTTCTTGGTTTTCTTGCTTTTTGGCTCCATCATAGCTCAGGGTCACGAATCTGGAACATACAAATAACAAATAACAATTAAGATAGATGTGCATTAAGTTAGATTTTGGACACTGGTTCGGCTGTGCCATAAAAACCTATTTTTATCCCTTGTAGGTTATTAAAGAAGGTTTCATTCAATTCTCTATCCCCAAAAATGTACAACTGGACACCAGAATCGAAACTCTAGGTCATTTAGAAGCCAAGATAATGGAATTTTACGTTTTCGACATCCGCCATTTTGAAAATCCAAAATGGCCGCCATAAAGAACTTGAAACAATTGGAGACATATTTTTTCTAGAACTTATATCATCCCTAAAGACAGCCCAACCAGTGTCCAAAAATTAACAAGCAATTTCACCGGGCATTTCAATCTGCTACATTGGCCCCCCCACTATTAGTATAACTCTCTTCATATAGATGTCTTTAGTGTATGATCACCTTGGGCCAAATCGATAAACTACTATAATCATTAGTGCTTGCCTTTTGGTTTTGCAAGATTACACTTATTTTTTCGATTTAAAATGGCCGAAGTAAATTTCATGGGGTAAGTTCTTTAATCCTATAGACTATAGAGTATAGATAGTAGGGTCATATCCAGAACTCCATGGTCATGGGAAAGCATAAGTTCGTTTGAGGATGGATTTTGGTACTTTGGGGTATTTAGGAAAAAATGAGCTCCTATGCCCCTCCCAAAAGTGTGGGCCAACTCCACCAGAGGGCAAAATCCAAAATGGCCGCTGGCGGCCATCTTGGAAATTACACAATTACATAACTCTTGAGTAAAATAACTTAGACATGAAATAAGTGTCGTTTTTGACTAATTTAATGACCAGGAGTCCATTCCAGTGGTTATTCTTTCATTTCATGGTCATCTTCAATGTGAAATCCAAGATGGCCGCCAACAGCCATATTGAATATATGAATATTTCACATCTTCCAAACCAGTTAACGTAGGAAGACGATTAAGGTATTGTTTTCAAGTAATTATATGGCGGGAAATTCATTCCAGGTGTAACTTGTCAACGTGGAGGTCATCTTCACTATGAAATCCAAAATGGCCACCAGTGGCCATCTTGGAAATTTTAAAAAAGTACATAAATCTTGAGTAAATTAACATACAGGCATGAATTATGGTGTCTTTTTTACTACAAATTAATTCCAGGTGTTACTTGCCCATTTTGAGGTCATCGTCAGACCTGAAAATATGATCTAGTTTGTTTCTAACTCATTTTTATGGTCATATTTGCAGCTTATTCAATTTTGAAAAGAATATAATATGTTCAGCATTAATCCAAAATGGCCACCAATCTGAGAGTTATTTACTGTTGGATTGAAGCATCTTGAATATGGACACCCAACTTGAATTTAATAGCCATCATGGTAATGCGCGCACGCTGTTTGTTCCTACATTGTATATATCACCTTACTGGTCATTTTAATCCGAGAAGAGTACAACCAATGTTTCAAATTTAAAGTTTTATGCATCGCTTTCAGATTCAGAAGTGTCATCTGATGTTTCTGAGTCACTGTCCGTTTCACAAGACGATTCTCCATCAGAATCAGAGTCGATTCCACTGCGAACAGAATGAGCAGATAGAGCTAAAGCTAGTGGTTGAGTGTATCTTACAGGACGACACTTGCCATCTACCAGCTGCCAGCCATGCTGCAGAGGAGACGGATGTTCCTTCAATTCAAAATGCCGTTGAATATATGTCAGGTAGTTGGCTCGAAGCAGGTGATGTGTCAGACTATCATGATCAGGGGGAAGGCGAATGGTGCATTTCTTTTTAAGACTTTTCCACTTCAGAGCTCGAGCCTGACTTGCACTTGTACTTTTCTTGTCGCCATACATGTACTTTAGAACAAAGGCCTTCAGATCTGAGAGCACATCAGCTTTGAGTGGCAGGCTCTCGCCGCATCTCTGAAGAAGTTGTCTGGCTTCTGGGTCTGATACCTTATCAACTACAGACTTCTTACCATGTCCATAGAAGCCAGGGTTACTGTCACAACCGCTAATGACATGCAGAGGAATGATGACATCTGCAATGTCTTTATCACAAAATGCCTTGCAGGAGAGATTATCTTGCTTTCTCCTTATACACAACAACCCTGGAACGTGATGGGAGACATATGCCGCCTGGACATATATATCGGTGTCCTGACAGTCAATGATGACGGGATCCTGATAACCTTGTGTCCGAAGTGTGGTATATGTTGATATTAGGATTGTATCGGCATCTGAGTGTCTCAACTGGAATGCATCCAGGACCTAGTCAGACAGTAGATTGCTGCAACTTGTTCCAACGGAGTATACCACTTCTCTCTCACTATCAGAAGCAGCTTTGCAGAATGCATCTTTGATGAAGTGTTGGAGTCGGATTCTATTACTGGATTTGCTGAGCTGAGACTGGAAATCGCGGGCTGATGGGAATGGCTCATCAGTTTTCATAAATACATTTGGAACCGCTCCGGTTTTCTTTCTGCTGTCCAACTCATCATCCTTGACAGATTCAGGGTGATCATATGGATCGTTGATGCAAAATATCTGTGCAGCTGTAGGATGTCGACTCATCACCAGATGAACAACTTTGTTAGCGTAGTCACCCCAGGTGTAGCAGGTTTCCTGTTTCTCTCGGTCCTCAACAGTTGGTGTAGCCATGCGCCATATTCCCATATCCACCACAGCTGTGTAAGGGGTTGTAATGTTGGTAGACTGCAATGAGAACTTCTCAACAAGCTTGCTCTTCTGTATTTTTCGGTATGTACCGTTGACATTGAAAATTGTGAGGCATTTATCAGTGACACGATGCTCCAGGATAGTTGGTAAATCAACAAAACCACCTTTTTCTGCAAGGCTGATGGCAGCTGCCATCGCTTTACCCTCCATTTCTCCAGCTCACACATTAAGATTCTCACCAGATGGTTTGGGGATTACCATACCAGCAAAATTGAGCCTGGCGTTTCTCTTGATGAGGTCGTGGATAGAGGCTTTCTTTGAGTATACTCTGTTTTAGAGGAAGTCCTCTACCTTGGTTTTGCTGTCCTGGTGAGTAGTCGAGGTCATTAACCAGCTCATCTGAGGCATGGATGCCAGATTGTAGAGTGCAGAGTGTTGGCAGGGAGAGATCGTAGGGATTGCAATCAAATTCATCAAAGCATGAAATCAAATCTTGAACAGCCTGCTCATCAATCCGTACACAAGTTGGTGCACATTCTGAATGTTTCTGCTTCTGTTGTTTGGAATGTGCATGCCACTGCGCACTGGCTCTGATACGCCCCACATTGTTTGAATTTCTCACGTTCACCAGGAGCTGCTTCTCATTCTTCAGAATGGAGTGCCACCCAGCCTTCATCTTGGAACCTTTGTTCATTGTACACTCAATCCAGAGATCTAATGCGAGGTTGGAGAATGGTTTGCCAGTCATAGATTGAGAAATTTGGAAATTTTGTAATTAATTTGTAAGTGTAATTTCCAAGATGGCCGCCAGCGGCCATTTTGGATTTTGCCCTCTGGTGGAGTTAGCCCACACTTTTGGGAGGGGCGTAGGAGCTCATTTTTTTTCTAAATACCCCAAAGTACCAAAATCCATCCTCAAACGAACGTTATGTTCTCCATGGTCATGGGAGTCCTGAATATGACCCTACTAAGATGCAGCAGAAAACTTGGGTGTGTCAATTTAAACCGACAGTGTAAGAAGATTTCACTAATGTAAAGGAAGCCAGGATATGCATTTTAAAGAAAAAAACATTGATGAAGAGGTACGATGCCATCGGCTTCATGAGAAACAAGCCCTACTGAATGTTTTAACTAAAGATGATGCTCTCGGAGTGCGAACACAACTCCGAGTAAAAGGTTTATCTACCTCAGAAACTTGTTGTAAAGAGCTGTTTAAATGAAGATCAAATATTGATATGTCCACATATGTTAAAAAGATTTTAAAAACATTTCACGGGGTGTACTTACTTTTTCCACATGCGAAATTTGCATTTATGTTTATTTAAATTATACAATGGACTACAAAATGTAAATGTTTGATGATATTTGTTATATTATATCACCTTTATCTATCAATATTGTTGAAATGAAGATCAAATAGCTGTATGTTGAAATATGTTGAAAAAGTCAAAACTTTACATGGGGTGTACTTACTTTTTCATGTGACTGTATATATATGTATATATATATATGTATATATGTATATATATATATATATATATATATATATATATATATATATATATATATATATATATATATATATATATATATACTTTTTGGCCCCCTCTCAATGGTGAAC
Organism: Myxine glutinosa; assembly: GCF_964187855.1. NCBI lineage: Eukaryota > Metazoa > Chordata > Myxini > Myxiniformes > Myxinidae > Myxine > Myxine glutinosa. The sequence continues at coordinate 367,652,402 of NC_136261.1, read as the reverse complement.
AACAGCATTATCATATCCGAATCCAGATTTTCACCAAAATCGAATCAATTCGGTATTGTTACAATCCCAACCTGTCCACCAAGTTTCGTCCAAATCCATCCATAATTTCGAAATGTCCTGGCCACTTCCGTATTGTCTACGGATAACATCGCTTAAGATTAACAACTCAAACGACGAGATTTTCTAATTTCTACAAACATACCCGGTCGATGCGTCCTTGGTGGTTGTAGTAATACAAATCGAGATGGTTTCATGCTACACCAATGGCCGAAATATCTGAGGATTTCCAGAAATTGGACAAGGTTTGTCCGAAATATCCAGGTGTGGATGAGGCCAAGAAAATATTCGCTTTTATGTTCGGAACATTTTACAGAGAGTTGTTATGAAACAACGGAGATGTACTCGTACCAGCTCTCCGACGAGCCTCGGCTATGTATACAAAAAAAACCACAAGGTATGTCCCAATAGTACGTAATTCATAGACGTAGTCACAATGTAACTGATGTTCAAACATTACGTAATTAAGAGACTAAACTTGACCCAATATATGCAGATTAAAGGATTTTGTTTAAAATAAAAATTCACCTGTGTTTTACTCAGTGTTCAACAGAAAAGTTTGCGTTTAAAATAGAAATATAACTTTTATTCTTCATGTTCTATAAAGCATGTGGTTAGGTGGAAAGAACTGGGAAGTGGCCGTGTGCTGTGTGCAAAAAGGGTGTCGGAGTGAACTCCATTCAATGCAGAATGTGCGCCGAGAGGGTTCATCAAAAATGTAGTGGTCTGAGAGGGTCATTAACCAGTGTGGCAGCTACATTCAAGTGTAAGGTGTGCACAGAGGGAGCTGCAGATGGAGGAAATGTTGTTGGATCTTGGAGACGGCGTGAAGCTGGAAGGTGTGAAAACATTTTGCTACGTCGGAGACATGCTGAATGGAGAAGGTGGATCAGACTCGGCAACGGTTGCTAGAGTGAGATGTGCATGGAAGAAGTTTCGGGAACTGAGTGGCGCGCTGACGAGGAGGGGTGTCGTTGAAGCTGAAGGGAAAGGTGTATGCTGCATGTGTGAGAAGTGTTATGATTTATGGGAGCGAGACATGGGTAATGAACGTAGAGCATCAATGAAGGCTGGAAAGGGTGGAAATGCGAATGGTTCGGTGGATGTGCAGAGTATCATTGAGAGAGAGGAAGACAAATGATGAATTGCGAAAGATGATGGGAATAGAGCCTGTGATGGATGCTGTGAAGAGGAACAGGTTGAGATGGTTTGGTCATGTGTTGAGGAAGGATGAAAGTGACTGGTTGAGAAGAGTGATGGAAATGAATGTAGAAGGAAGTAGAGGACGGGGAAGACCGAGAAAGACTTGGCCAAAGGTGGTGGAAGAAGAAATGCGGGCAAGGGGGTAAACAAGGGGAGATGCAGAAAATGGGGCCAAATGGGGCCAAATGGAGAAGATTGTCATGGGGACCGCAAGGCTAACCCCCGCTCTAGGAGGGAAAATGGCCTGAAAATTCCTGTTGTTGTTGTTGTTTGTATTCTTCATATTCAATATATAATTTTTGGTTTCAAAAATAAAAACACCGTTTTTAAATAAAGAAAGAAAGGACATTCAATGTTTATATCAACAATTTATTTTATGTTTTTTGGTTTTTAAAAGGGCTCAAATGTAATTTAACAATGTAACAGAAACAACTGGGACAAAATCATTGCCGGTGAACAAGTTCATGGGCTTCATGCAGCACATCAAAATTAGACAAACAATTGCATTCTCAAAGATTTAGATCAATCCTAACCTTGGTAGTCGATTATTTAGAATAAAAGACAAATCAAAATACAGGATAGAGTACACAAATTATATTATTTATTTATTCAAACATCAGGGCACAAAAAAAGAAAACAGGAAATATTTATATAGTTAGGAACAACTTTACTAGTCAAGAACCTTCACTAGTTAGGAACACAAGCAGAGCAGTGGAGCATCTTATACACACACCTGCTCTTGGAAACCTTTACAAGGTGAGTACCTCCTCCGTATGCACTCTTTGATGTCGAACTAAATGCGATGGACGATGGAACGCCATTCTGCACACTGAACACTTGTGGCGTTTCTTCGCCATATGCGTTTTCTGATGTTGATACAAATTTGACAAAAACTTGAAGGACTTCTGGCATTCTGAACACTGGTAGGGTTTCTCTCCGGTGTGCAGAACTTGATGTTGAGACAGGCTTGAACAAGAGGCAAATCCCTTATCACACACAGTGCACCAGTATGGTGACTTACCCGTGTGTGTTTTTTCATGTTGGGACAAATGTGATGAAGAATTGCAGACCTTCATGCATCGTGAACATTCGAAAGACTTCTTGCTGGTGTGTATTTTTTTATGGTCAGATAGATTCGATGAATGCGTGAATAGCTTGTTGCACACAGAGCACTTGTAGGGCTTCTCTCCGGTGTGTATTCTTTTATGTTCACGTAAATGTGATGAATAGTTAAAAACCTTCTTGCAAAAAGAACACTTGTAGGTTTTCCCTCCTTCATGCATTTTTTGATGACAATATAAAGATGCCGAAGAAACAAAAGCCTTGCAGCACACATAACACTCGAAGGATTTCTTTTTGTCATGTGTTTTTTCATGTCGAGATAACGTTGATTTACAAGTAAACGCTTTTTTGCACACAGAACAAATGAAGGGTTTCTCTCCGGTGTGTATTCTTTCATGTTCACGTAAATGGGTTCCCTCATTAAACAGCTTATTGCATACAGAGCACTCGAAAGGTTTCTCCAGTTGGTCGTCATCTTCATTTGCGGAATGTATTTTTTGATGTATGGATAGATGTGAAGAAGAAGTGAATCCCTTATTACACACAGTGCACCTGTGTGATTTCCCACTTGTGTGCGGTTTTTCACCTTTTTGTAAATGCGATGAAGTGGCAAAGTCTTGGTTGCAAGCCGAAGACTTTTTCTGTTTCTTACTTTTATGGCTCTCCCGTCGCAGGATCCTTTTACACCTGCTGCAGTTGCACGGCTCTCCACACGTATTCAAATACCTGCACCCTGAATAAAAAGTAGGTGCATGAAAATCTGTAAAGCTGGGAACATGGGGGCCACCAAGGCCACCAGCAGCTGGAGGTATCCAGGTACTCTCCCACTCTCATGCATTCCCAGCTATTTTAGGCAACAAAATTTTCAACCCGTCAATATTTATAGATGTAAATTCATAAATGTCAAGGTATATGGACACTACAAGTAATAATAATAATAATAATTAGAATTGCCACTTTACAACTGCTGGCATTGATGGTCGGGTAATACAAAACTTCCCACTTTGATCGGACTTCCCACTTACAGAACTGAGGGAAGATCTACTGTAATCTATATACCCCACATGGGTTGGGTACTGTACCTTATTGTATTGTTGGAAGAGCCGCAACGCCGATGCTTTCAATATTTGATGGTCATTTTAACAATCGGTTTGTTTGTGTTTCACACAAAATGAAAAATGTAAAGGTAGAGCATGGCGATTGTGATACATATGACAGGTTCGACGATATGTTCGGCGTATAAATCAAAATGGCGGTGTGTGGAGAGTCAGCCGCCGTACGCCGTAATGACATCAGACAATCACATCACCCTGTCATGTGACCAAATCCTCACCACTGATTGGTATACATTTGAGGGGACATACATACATACATACATACATACATACATACATAGACGTACAAACACTGTTCTAGATGGCTTTGCCCTATGGGCTATGCCGTAAAAATACACGAGGGGTCCTCGGGGCCTTTGGTGGTCTTACCATTTTTTCAAAACGGGTACTTTTGCTAGTTATACTATAACAGAGAATTGCCATATTTTAAAATGGTTTGTAGATCAAGCGATAGAAAAGTAATTTGCATCAGACGTTACCAAAGCAACAATAACCCAGAGCTGGTACAGAGGCAGGTAGGGATGTCAACCGTACTGTACTCTTTTGACTGACCCTCTAACACGTCTGACTACATACACTACCGGTCATAAGTTTTAGAACACCTCAATTTTTCCAGTTTTATTGAAATTTACGCAGTTTAATGTCTCAATGTACTCTTAAATTAAGCATAGAACAAATAAACAATGAGATTAAAAAAAAAAAGAAATCATAGAATCATTTTGTTTAACAAAATTTAATTTAAATTTTGGACTCAGCAAAGTAGCCACCTTTTGCAGATATAACTGCTGAACACACTCGTGGCATTCTTTCTACAATGGAAATCAAATATTGTTTGGGAAACTCTTCCCAACACTGTAGCAGAAGTTCCCACAAATGTGTTGCACTTGTAGGTTGCTTTGCTTTCACCCTTCTGTCCAGTTCATCCCAAAACAGCACGATGGGGTTTAAGTCTGCAGACTGTGCTGGCCATTCCATGATTTGAAGCCGACCGTCTTGTTCTTTTCCTCGAAGGTAGTTTTGACATCGCCTGGAGGTGTGTTTAGGGTCATTATCTTGCTGTAGGATGAACCCCTGACCAACTAGGCATATACCAGAGGGTATTGCATGGCGCTGCAAAACGCTGTGGTATCCCTTTTGGTTCAGGGTGCCAGTCACTCTGTGCAAGTCGCCAACTCTGGATCCAGCAAAAGAGCCCCAGACCATCATGCTTCCTCCTCCATGTTTGACAATTGGTGTCACACACTGAGGAACCATCCTTTCGCCTACTCGTCAGCGTACAAAAACCTGCTTGATGAACCAAAGATTTCAAATTTTGATTCATCGATCCATAAGACCTTCTTCCAATCTTCAGTAGTCCACTGGTGGTGCTTCTGGCCCAGGCAAGCCTCTTTTCTTTCGTATTTTGCCATCTTGGCAATGGCTTTCTTACTGCTACTCGACCTGTCAAACCGGCAGCTCAAAGTCTTCTCTTCACAGTTGAAACTGACACTTGCTTATTTCGACAAGTGTTAAGCTGTGCTTGAAGCTGTTGTCCTGTGAGCCGCCTATCACGCAAGCTGTTGACTCTCAGAAACTTGACTTCTGATTCTGTTATGGCTTTGGGTCTGCCAGACCTCTTCCTGTCAGAGTTTCCTCCAGTTTCCAATATACTACTTCCTGCAGTGCAATATTGTCCAAATAATGCTTCAGAGGGTGTAATAACAGTCTGTTTCAATACTGCTTTTATACAGACAGGGGGTTTGTAATCAAGTATTCAGCAGAGGTTGGGACACCTGTAGGAATTGTTTGCATCAACTTTCAAGGCTTAATTTACTTACATTGCTGCAGAACAGCTGTACGTTGTTAACCCATTACTTGTTCCCTGAAGAATGCCTTTTTTTTACAATATAACTGTGCAATTTACATTACTTTCCCGTTTTTGCCAACCTAAACCTTTTTTTTTTTTTACCTCGAGCAGTTTACTGCTTACCTTTGTACCATTTCAGGTTATTCACTGGACATTAAACTGCGTAAATTTCAATAAAAACCGCAAAAATTGAGGTGTTCTAAAACTTTTGACCGGTGGTGTAGGTCATGAAAAACATCAGTCGTACCAACACTTACTTCTAGATCTACAGGAATAATCCTTAATTTCAGGATGCATGTTCAGATGCCCATCAACATTTGTAATAACAAAGAGATGTCCATTCATATCTTCACATTATCTCTATGAATGTAAGTGCGTGTTGATAACTGATCAATTGAATCACAGCCACCGTTCATGGAGAATGTGCACATGCCGACATACACGTTCCCCACGAACGTCTATGAGGCCAAAAAAAAAAGTTTTGGTTTCTTAACGAGCTGGGTGTCAGAGTATCTACATATCACGTCATTGCCTGCAATCTGGTCACAAATTTGACTTTGATGGGACCCGTGTCCGAGACGAGACGGCCAATAAATGACACGGCTCTTCACATGCCATGCTTCCAGTACCAGCAGAGGGTCAATTTGTCCAAAGCGGCCTGAAGGACAGGCATGATGCCTAAAGCTTTCGATATTTGATGGTCATTTTAACAATCGGTTTGTTTGCGTTTCACACTGAATGAAAAATGTAAAGGTAGCGAGCATGGCAATTGTGATATATGACAGGTCCTACGATATTTTAGGCCTGAACAGCATGTAAATCAAAAAGGTGGCACATGGAGTCAGCCGTCGTACGACGTAATGACAGCACAGACGTAATCACATCACCCCTGTCATGTGACCAGATCCTTAGCTCTAATCGGTGTATGTTTGTGAAGGACATATATACAGTACATTGTTTGAGAGTCTTGACGGCTTTGCCCTACGGGTTGTATAAAAATATGCTTTCTTACAATGTTATCATTGTTGTTGTACACCGCACCTTTCCTATGCCATCTCCAGGTGCTGCATAACGTCATTGCCAAGCACCGAAGGGGGCTCGGCAATGACGCACGCTGAAAGGGAGTACTCTGTTTTCACTCTGGTTGTTACTTGCCGGAAAAGATTCCGGCAAGTATGTTGATCGGTTGGTTTGTCTGTCTGTCTGCAGTACTACGTCTACACCGTTGCATGTAGAATCACCAAACTTCACACACATTCGTCTTGCCCTGGAATAGACTGTGCCCAATTGATGACGTCATCGGTCACGTGGTTCGGCCGCCATCTTGGAAAAACCGAAAAACTTTGCACCTCTATATCTCCGAAAGTGCTGAATATAAAAAAATTGAGACATGGCTCATTGTAAAGAACTCTCCATGGGGAATAAAATATGTTAATGATGATGTGATAGGTGCCTCCATCATGACGTCATAATTCGACAAGTACAAAACTTCATCCAATCAAGATGAAATTTCTTGAGTATCATCAAGGAATAAATTAGTTTAGAAAACAAATAATGATGACATCATCGATCACGTGGTTCGGCCGCCATATTTGTCCAAAATGGCCGATAAAAAAGTACATACCGACAAGTCCTCGGTCTGACCGATTTTTCATTTGTTTGTTTGTTTTCTTGTTTGTTTGTTTGTTTGTTTGTCCGGGTGATATCGCAGACATCCTTTGAGCTAGGAAGCTGAAATTTCAGCACAATAGTGAGCAAGTACTTTGTTTAAAAACTGTATTTTTTTTGGTTTTTTTGATTAATCAATTAATTCGTTATTTAATTATTAGTGATTAATTAAGGACTAAAACATTTCCTTTCTCTTCTGGCCATTATCTCGGGCACCTTTTTGTTGGGAAGATGATATTTGGACATGCCAATGACAGTGATTTGGCTGTAAAAGAATTTTTTGATTTATTGACTAATTAATCAATTAATTATTTAATTATTCGATTAATGGCTAAAAAAAATTTTTGTTAGCTTACAGATTCTGATGAAATGGTGGTGGTTTATGTGTTCTATTAGCGAATTGATTAATTGTTTCATTTTTTAAATGATTGTTATTTATTTATTTTCATTATTATTTATTTATTTTCATTATTATTTATTTATTTATTTATCATCTGGGCAATATCTCAGGCACCTTTTGAGCTTGGAAGCTAATATTTGGACATGACAATGACCAAGTGATTTGGCTGTGAAGGATATTTTTGATTTATTGATTAATCAATTAATTATTTAAAATATATATTAATGACTTATTTAATTAGATTTCTAAAAGATACATCTTCGGATGAAGCACTGGTGGTTTCGTAATGCTATTAGCCAATTGATTAAGAAAATATTTTATCATAATCTGACCGATTTTAATTATGCAATTCATCAATCAATTATTGTATCCCTCTCCCTCCCAATGCAGTTTCTATAAGCTGCACTGCGGTATTGCCGGGCGCCAGAGGCGCCCAGGTAATGCCGCGCTGGAGGATATTTAATTACTTGGCATGGGGGCGGTGTACTTTGAATGTATCTGTACTTGTTATTACCCTCGCCTGAGGAGAGGTTATTGCATTTGAGTCCGTTTTTTTGTCTGTTTGTCCGCACAGAATAAATATGATTTTCTCTGCAACCGTTGGTCCGATTGACAGGAAATTTTCACCATAGGAGCAACTCCACCTGTATAATTTAAATAATTATGACGTCATAGGTCACGTGGTTTTGGCCGCCATCTTGGAAAAACCGAAAAGCTTTGCACCTCCATATCTCCGAAAGCACTGAATCGAAAAAATTGAGACCGCTCATTGTAAAGAACTCTCTCTCCATGTGCAATAACATCTGTTAGTGATAATGTCATGGGTTCCTCTATTATGGTCATAATTTGACAAGTACAAAACTTCATCCGATGAAGATGAAATTTCTTGAGCATAATCTTGGAATAAATTAGTGGAGAAAAAAAAAACAACGATGTCATCGGTCACGTGGTTCGGCCGCCATATTTGTTTGAACAAAAAAGCTTTAAAAACCACTGAAAATACATCCTGGCGAAGGTTTGCAATATCTGCTCTTTCTTGTTTATTTTGTAATTGGAATGCCATGCCGTGGAAGGACATGGCACGTTTAGAAACATGGCACTTCTTCTGGAATATTTGTAATTAATTATCCTAATCAACTGAGGAGATCATGACAGTCATTTTGATGGATCACATTCCACACCAGAAAGCTCCAATAGAACGCAATAAAAAAAAAAAACATGACTGACACACGCACACAGAGCCGCACGCGCACACATAGCCGCACGAGCACACAGCCGCATGCGCACACAGAGCCGCACGCGCGCAAAGACACACGAGCGCAAAGACACACGCGCGCAAAGACACACGAGCGCAAAGACACACGCGCGCAAAGACACACGAGCGCAAAGACACACGCGCGCAAAGACACACGAGCGCAAAGACACACGCGCGCAAAGACACACGCGCGCAAAGACACACGAGCGCAAAGACACACGCGCGCAAAGACACACGAGCGCAAAGACACACGAGCGCAAAGACACACGCGCGCAAAGACACACGAGCGCAAAGACACACGCGCGCAAAGACACACGCGCGCAAAGACACACGCGCGCAAAGACACACGCGCGCAAAGACACACGCGCGCAAAGACACACGCGCGCAAAGACACACGCGCGCAAAGACACACGCGCGCAAAGACACACGCGCGCAAAGACAGACGCGCGCAAAGACAGACGCGCGCAAAGACAGACGCGCGCAAAGACAGACGCGCGCAAAGACAGACGCGCGCAAAGACAGACGCGCGCAAAGACAGACGCGCGCAAAGACAGACGCGCGCAAAGACAGACGCGCGCAAAGACAGACGCGCGCAAAGACAGACGCGCGCAAAGACAGACGCGCGCAAAGACAGACGCGCGCAAAGACAGACGCGCGCAAAGACAGACGCGCGCAAAGACAGACGCGCGCAAAGACAGACGCGCGCAAAGACAGACGCGCGCAAAGACAGACGCGCGCAAAGACAGACGCGCGCAAAGACAGACGCGCGCAAAGACAGACGCGCGCAAAGACAGACGCGCGCAAAGACACGCGCACAAAGACACACGCGCACAAAGAGACACGCGCACAAAGACACACGCGCACAAAGACACACGCACACAAAGACACACGCACACAAAGACACACGCACACAAAGACACACACACGCACACAAAGACACACACATACACAAAGACACACACGCACACAAAGACACACACATGCACACAAAGACACACACACATGCACACAAAGACACACACACATGCACACAAAGACACACACACATGCACACAAAGACACACACACGCACACACACACACACACACACAGACACTTATTCATGGCTTTCCAAGCCAAAAGTATCTCAAAAGCTGGAATATGCTGATCTCGGCATTTGAAAAGATCCATCAAAAGACTACAGTTCAAAACTACAATGCCACTCGGTTGAATGTATTATACCTCCGCCAGGCTGAACAGTTTATGGTTTCTATCCCACTGATAGGCCGGATCTGGATCCGGACCTGAACCAAAATCTAATCGGCTTGTTCTTCTCACCTAACCAACTCGCCCACCAAGCTTAGCCACAAGTCGTCCACAAATTCAAATATCATGCAAGGTATCGTTTTTGGCTCCATCTCTCAAAGGTGAAGAATCACCTTCAGAAAAAAAATATATATTTATATAAATATTGTATCCGGATCCAGGCCTTCACCAAAATCGAATCGATTAGTCCTCATCACATATGCAACCTGTCCACCAAATTTTGTCCAAATCCGTCCACAATTTTGAGGTATCCTGCTCAGACAAACAACCTGACAGGGGTGAAAACATAACCTCGGTGCATCTTCTGTGGCGGAGGTAACTCCAGCTTCAAATAAAATTGCAAGCACTTCTCACAAAACGATAATCTTTAATCTCTCGGTTCTCACCTGCCCCCTGCCAGTTTGAGAATCTGACAGTTCGCACTTTGACGACCATCCACTTTTGCATAGAATCGGAAAGAGCTGGTCTGCGGGCCATTGACGTACATGTTTAAGAGTAAATATGCCTCCGTCGACTGGCATTATGTCTTCAGGTTGTCCGTCCGACTGTCTGTCTGTCTATCAATCTGTGATATGTTTTCGTTACCGCGATAACTTGAGAACGACTGAAGGGATCTTGGTCAAACTTGGTGCAGGTATGTATGAGGTAAAGATGAACCGATTCGATTTTGGGGTCACGAGGTCAGAGGCTAAAGGTCAAAGGTCATTAGGTTATAATCCTGTTACCACGATAATTTGTCAACCAGTGATGGGATTCTGACCAAATTTGATAGTTATATAGCATGATGTAAAGATGAAGTGATTAGATTATGGGGTCAAGAGGTCAAAGTCTGTAACATGTCTGTAACTTGAGAACGGCTGAAGTGATCCAATTCAAACTCGGTACAGGTATGTATAATGATGTAAAGATTAACTAACTAGATTTTGGGGTCAAAGTTCAAAGTCCGTAATAGGTCCATAACCTGAGAAAGGCTGAAGAACGGCTTCTCACCACTTAGAAAGTTTTTATCCACAGCACAATAGAATACTGCTCTCCCCTCTGCGCTGGTGCTCCTGCCTCACATGTACAGTGTATTCAGAAAGTATTCAGACCCCTTCACTTTTTTCACATTTCGTTATGTTGCAGCCTTATGCTGAAATCGTTTAAATTCATTTTTTCCCTCATCAATCTACACTCAATACTCCATAATGACAGAGAAAACAGGATTTTAGAAAGTTTGCAAATTTATTAAAAATAAAAAACTGAAATATCACATTGACATAAGTATTCAGACCCTTTGCGATGACACTTGAAATTTAGCTCAGGTGCCTCCCATTTCTCTTGATCATCTTTGAGATGTTTCTACACCTTGATTGGAGTCCACCTGTGGTAAATTCAATTGATTGGACATGATTTGGAAAGGCACACACCTGTCTATATAAGGTCTCACAGCTGACAATGCATATCAGAGCAAAAACCAAGCCATGAGGTCGAAGGAACTGCCTGCAGAGCTCAGAGATAGGATTGTGTCGAGGCACAGATCTGGGGAAGCCTACAAAAAAATCTCTGTTGCATTGAAGGTTCCCAAGAGCACAGTGGCCTCCATAATTCTTAAATGGAAGATGTTTGGAACAACCAGGACTCTTCCTAGAGCTGGCCGCCCGGCCAAACTGAGCAATCGGGGGAGAACGGCCTTGGTAAGAGAGGTGCCCAAGAACCCGATGGTCACTCTGGCTGAGCTCCAGAGATCCTGTGTGGAGATGGGAGAAACTTCCAGAAGGACAACCATCACTGCAACACTCCACCGGTCTGGGCTTTATGGCAGAGTGGCCAGATGGAAGCCAAACAGTTCAATCTTGGTCTCATCAGACCACAGAATCTTGTTTCTCACAGTCTGAGAATCCTTTAGGTGCTTTTTTGCAAACTCCAAGCGGGCTTTCATGTGTCTTTCACTGAGGAGATGCTTCCGTCTGGCCTACGTCTGGCCACTCTGTCCCTCAAATATTCCCACAGGCCACACAAGATCTGCCAGCAACCCTTTTCTGGTGAAACTGCCAAAATCAAGACTCTCTGCTCACCTTCACTCTTTCATTCCTCTTTTCTCCCACCTCTGGAACAAACTCCCTCACCCTCTTCAATCCCACTCCTCCCTACAGGTCTTTAAAATAACTGTTCACCACCATCTCTTATCTTCCCCCACACAAAACCTTGATCTTTTCTACCCCCGTTAATACACCCCAAAACCGCCTCTTTCAATCCCCAACTTATTTTCTGAAAGTCCTAGTAGTGTTCATTTGTTTTATACCATGTCTGCCTCCCCTCTCCCTTCCACAGATCTACCGACGTCCCTGTTCTCCACTGTTCTGCTTGCATGCTTCCCTCCCCTCCCCCCCCCCCCCCCCCCCACCCCTCTTTTGTCTCCTGCTCCCTTCATTGTATGTTTAATGTGTTAGCTCTTACACGAGCCTCGATTCTGTAAACAAGTGATCCAATTCAAACTTGGTACAATTATGTATAATATTGGAAAGATTAACCGATTATAATTTGGGGTCAAGAGATGAAAGGTCAAAGTCTAATAGGTCTATAACTTGAGAACGGTTAAATTGATGCAATTCAAACTTGGTACAGATATGCATAATGATGTAAAGATTAACTGATTTGATTTTGGGGTCCCAAAGTCAAAGGCCAAAGGTTAATGTCAGGTAAAAATGTGATAACTTGAGAAAGCTGAATGAATTAAAATGAAACTTGGTACAAGTATTATAATCTATATAATAATACCGTAAGGACTCGACTTTGTTATCCCTTTTACGCCGCACCCAGTGACCCGATGCCCACGGCACAAATGGATTTACGATCTACGAACCGCGCTCTTTGCTTATCACGTACAGCCATACTCGAAAAATCTGAATTAGCCGACGTTGGGACCCAAAAGCATCCGATTAACTGCCGATACGACGCCATCGTATTGGCGTCTGCTGGGCGAAGGCGAAGCGAACCGTCCGCTGATTGGACAGTCGAGTGGTGTGATCATGGGTGGTGTGAACCAAATGGTCTTTTTATTCCCTTGAACATTTTAAATTAGGATATATAAGGAAACGTCTTTATCGTCATTTTAATAAAGTTAAATGGAGTGACGTTGGGATACTCGGGGTGCGTTGCATAAATCCTCGTAACTCAGAGAGGTGTAGCAGGTGGCGAGACCTAAGGAAGCTTAAAGATAACGAGCTGAAAACAGACGAACGATATGTCAATCTCTTTCTACACCGAACGGAAATAAAAGTATGAGAGCGGGAAGGCATGGCCTGAGCACTTCGAACAGAGAGGACTGATTGGACTTAACATAAGGAGAAAAAATTGGAGCTTAACGGAAGAACAAGATCCCATGAGCGCTCCCCTATGCCATCCATAATGGTACACTCTATCCATACACCACATCCTCCCTTCCGTGGATGTTCCACGGGTTTCACGTCTTTATCGTCATTTTAATAAAGTTAAATGGAGTGACGTTGCGATACTCAGGGTGCGTTGCATAAATCCTCGTAACTCAGAGAGGTGTAGCAGGTGGCGAGACGTAAGGAAGCTTAAAGATAACGAGCTGAAAACAGACGAACGATATGTCAATCTCTTTCTACACCGAACGGAAATAAAAGAACGAGAGCGGGCAGGCATGGCCTGATCACTTCGAGCAGAGAGGACTGATTGGACTTAGCTTAAAGAGAAAAAATTGGAGCTTATCGGAAGAAGAAGATCCCATGAGCGCTGCCGTCACTTATCGAGGTGTGTTGAGGTCTGAAGAGATGAGGTGGTTTCTAGGAGCGATTTGCACCTTTTTGCTGCTTGAGGTGAGTTCGGTTCGTGTTTTGTGACTCGTAGATTTATTATTCAAAACACGGTCACAGTGGCGTCAGGCACTGTGACCGTGTTTGTGACTCATATTCGCGATTACCACAGAAGCACATCGACGGGGAGTATCTTATATAATAATAGCGTAAGGACTCGACTTTGTTATCCTTTTACGCTGCACCCAGTGACCCGATGCCCACGGCACTAATGGATTTACCATCTATCCCCTATGCCATCCATAATGGTACACTCTATCCATACACCACATCCTCCCTTCCGTGGATGTTCCACGGGTTTCGGCTAGTGATGTAATAATGTGGGTGGAGGCATATCGGTCTATGTTGTGACGTCAGAGTGTCGTTGGAGTTTATGTTTCTTGCTCTTCCATAACCGGTGGGTACCCTGGTTTAGAATAGGTACACCGTATCCCTGCGTGTCGTAAGAGGCGACTAAAGGGGTTGGCGTCAGGAAGGGCATCCGGCCATAAAAACATTGCCTCAAAAGGAGAACCATGACAATTACGACTACATATGGGCAGGGTACAGCCCTAAGTACCCGGTGGGGGACCCCACTCCCCCTCGTCAAAACTCAAAGTGGGGAACCCGATCGAAGCAAGGGTCGAAATCATTCCATTTATGATGACGAAACGTCTGATGCACGACGTGGAGATCGGTTTCTGAGGTTTGGGACATGGAATGTAGGGACAATGACAGGGAGATCAGGAGAAGTGGTGGAAGTATTGGTCAGAAGAAGAGTGGACATATGTTGTGTGCAGGAGACGAGATGGAAGGGAAGTGGTGGGAGAATGGTGAAGGGTAGGCAGGGAAAGAAATACAAGTTTGTGTGGCAAGGGTGCCCGGAGGGCATGCATGGCGTTGGTGTCCTGTTTTCTGAGGAGTTTGTAGACAGTGTGGTGAGTGTGACTAGAGTGAGTGATAGGTTGATGATGGTGAAAATGATGATTGGAAAGCTCTTGGTGAACATCATCTCGGGATATGCTCCGCAGGTTGGTCGGAGCGATGAAGAGAAGGACAAGTTCTGGTGTGCTATAGAGAAGCTGATGGAAAACGTGAAAGATGAGGAAGTTGTTGTGGTCGGAGGAGACCTAAATGGACATGTGGGAAGGAGCATGGACGGTTTTGAGGGAGTTCATGGGGGTTACGGATATGGTGTGAGAAATGGAGAAGGTGAAAGGATTTTGGAGTTTGCTGTTGGAGATGATTTGTTGATTTGTAATACTCAGTTCCAGAAAGAGGATAAAAAGCTTGTTACATACACGTCAGGTGGGTCGTCGACGACAACGGTTGACTACCTGATGGTGCGTAGGCGAGATAGGGGGCACCTCCGGGACACAAAGGTGATCCCGGGGGAGGAGGCTGTTTCACAGCACCACTTGGTTGTCTGCGACATAAGGGTGAAAGGTGCGAAGAGAGCTCGGCGGGTGAAGTACCAACCGAGAATGAAGGTGTGGAGGTTGAAAGAGGTGACAGTGAGGGAGGCATTAAAAGAGAGGCTGAGTATGGTAGAGGGTGATGTGGTTGAGCTTGAAAGTGGTTGGATGTCAATGAAAGCTCGTCTGTTGGGAGCCGTTGGTGAGGTATGTGGATGGACAAAAGGACCACCGAGGCACTCGGAAACATGGTGGTGGGATGATGAAGATGGAAAGAAGATTGACGAGAAGAGGAAGAAGTTCAAGGAGTGGCAGAAGGCGAAGGGTATGGGGGCAGAAAAGGCAGAGAATGAAAGTTATAAGGCAGCCAAGAAGGCTGCAAAGAAAGAGGTAGCAAAGGCACAGGAGGCATGTAGGAAAATGTTCGGAGAACGCTTGGATTTGGAAGAGGGTCAGAGAGGTGTGATGTGATGGGGGTGAGTTGCATGAAGGATGAAGTGGGACAAATCGTTGTGGACCCAGATGGAATTAAAGGAAGATGGAAGAGATATATGGAAATACTGTTGAATGCAGAGAATGAATGGGATGACAACATGGAGAGTAACCCAGTTTTAGGACCGGCAGAGAAGATAACCGAGAAGGAAGTTGAGGAAGAGATAAAAGCAATGAAGAGTAGAAAAGCGGGATGGCCGACGGGAGTTGTAGGAGATATGTTGAAGGCAGCGGGAAATTGGGGTGTGAAGAGAATGACAGAGATCTGCAATCTGGTGGTGAAAGAAGGCGCATTCCAGTGGATTGGGAACTGAGTACCCTCGTCCCTCTATACAAGGGGAAAGGTGACCCTCTGGACTGCGGCTCATATCGAGCGATAAAGTTATTGGAGCATGGAATGAAGGTATTGGAAAGGGTGTTGGAGAGGAGGATAAGGAAGAAAGTGAAGATTGACGAAATGCAGTTTGGATTTATACCAGGAAGAGGAACGACGGACGCACTTTTTATTGTGAGGCAATTGCAGGAGAAGTACATGGAGAAGAGGAAGAAGTTGTTTCTTGGGTTTGTTGATCTGGAGAAAGCATTCGATGGGGTTCCACGTGAAGTTGTGACATGGGCATTTAGGAAGTTCGGAGTGGAGGAATGGTTGATCAGAGTAGTGATGGCAATGTACAAAAGAGTAAGCAGTAAGTATAAGTATGAAGCGGTAAGCAGTAAGTACACAGCGGTAAGTACGGTAAGTACGAAGGTAAGTACACAGCGGTAAGTACGAAGGACGGGAACAGTGGTGAGTTTGAGGTGAAGGTGGGAGTGCATCAGGGGTCGGTACTAAGTCCACTACTATTTGTAGCTGTGATGGAGGTGCTGGCTCAGAACGTAAAGGAGGGTTTACAGTGGGAGTTGTTGTATGCAGATGATCTGGTGTTGATTGCAGAAAGTATGGATGGACTGAAGGAGAAGATGAACAAGAGGAAGGAATGTATGGAGACAAAAGGTCTGAAGGTGAATATCGGAAAGACGAAGGTGATGGCAAGTGGTAAAGCATGTGGTGAGGTGGAAAGAACTGGGAAGTGGCCGTGTGCTGTGTGCATGAAGGGTGTCGGAGTGAATTCCATTCAATGTACAATGTGCGCTGAGTGGGTTCATCAGAAATGTAGTGGTTTGAGAGGGTCATTAACCAGTGTGGCAGCTACATTCAAGTGTAAGGTGTGCACAGAGGGAGCTGCAGATGAAGGAAATGTTGAGTTGGATCTTGGAGATGGCGTGAAGCTGGAAGGTGTGAAAACATTTTGTTACCTAGGAGACATGCTGAATGGAGAAGGTGGATCAGACTCGGCAACGGTTGCTCGAGAGATGTGCATGGAAGAAGTTTCGGGAACTGAGTGGCGTGCTGATGAGGGGAGTGTCATTGAAGCTGAAGGGAAAGGTGTATGCTGCATGTGTGAGAAGTGTTATGATTTATGGGAGCGAGACATGAGTAATGAACGTAGAGCAGCAACGAAGGCTGGAAAGGGTGGAAATGCGAATGGTTCGGTGGATGTGTGGAGTGTCGTTGAGAGAGAGGAAGACAAATGATGAATTGCGAAAGATGATGGGAATAGAGCCTGTGATGGATGCTGTGAAGAGAAACAGGTTGACATGGTTTGGTCATGTGTTGAGGACGGATGAAAGTGACTGGTTGAGAAGAGTGATGGAAATGAATGTAGAAGGAAGTAGGGGACGGGGAAGACCGAGAAAGACTTGGCTAAAGATGGTCGAAGAAGAAATGCGGGCAAGGGGGTTAACAAGGGGAGATGCAGAAAATAGGGCAAAATGGAGAACATTGTCATGGGGACCGCAAGGCTAACCCCCGCTCTTGCAGGGAAAAAGGCCTTAAAATGCCTGTTGTTGTTTGTTTGTTGCTCTTCCATGAGCTTCGGTCTTATCGGAAAATGAAGATAAAATTGAGGGATGGTCGATTGTACCAGAAAGATTGATAATACACAACCAAAGAGTAACTGGAACAGCAGCTGCTCTTTTCAACCACCAGGTTTCCTTGGAAGAGTAATTTATTTAATTAAATACATGAACCACAGGTTTTGAAGCACAAACTACACATTTTGAGCTTGGCCATCAAGGTATTCATGCATGCCCACTTCAACACAAATCCATTTCACAAATATATTTGTTTGCAAAGGAAAAACAGAAAATACTTCATACCTCGTTCTACATCCACAGGGTCCAAATGTTCAGGCTCAATTGTCACTGTTCTCACCACTCCTGAAGAGAAATTGCAAATGTGTTTACAGACAACATTGACAAAGTTTATGAATTTTTTTTTTTTTTTTTTTGTATAACAAAGTCGAGGCTCGTGTAAGAGCTATTGCATTAAAAAAAACAAAAAACAGAAACACAAATAAAATATATAATAAAGGGAGTGGGAGACAAGAGAGGGAGACAGAGGGAAGCACAGCAACAGTAGAGAACAGGGACAGTGGTAGATCGGTGGAAGGGAGATGGCTGGGGCGGGGTACACGGGATAAAACAAATGGACACTACTTGGACTTTCAGGAAAGAAAACTGAATTTGAAAAATGTGGATTTGGGGTGTATTAACGGCGGTAGAAAAGATCAAGGTTTTGGATGGGGGAAGATAAGAGATGGTGGTGGACAGCTGCTTTGAAGACCTGGAGGGAGGAGTGAGATTGACGAGCGTGTGGGAGTTTGTTCCAGAGGCGGGGAAAAAAGAGGAATGAAAGCGTCTGAGGGCATAGTCCAGAATCACAGAAATGTTGCTCCGTGATATACTTTTCGCCGAAGACTGCGCACCCGGCAGTCATAATCTCCAAAGATATGCAATTTATTGTCAACTCATTTCAGAAATCTGCTTGTCGCAATGGCTTTGCGATTAGCCTCAAGAAGACCGAGGCCATGCTTCAGCCGAGGCCAGAAGCAGACCAGACTCTGCCATAAAGCCCAGATCGGTGGAATGTTGCAGTGATGGTTGTCCTTCTGGGAGTTTCTCCCATCTCCACACAGGATTACTCGAGCTCAGCCAGAGTGACCATCGGGTTCTTGGTCACCTCTCTTACCAAGGCCTTTCTCCCCCGATTGCTCAGTTTGGCCGGGCAGCCAGCTCTAGGAAGAGTCCTGGTTGTTCCAAACTTCTTCGATTTAAGAATTATGGAGGCCACTGTGCTCTTGGGAACCTTCAATGCAGCAGAAATTTTTTTAGGCTTCCGCAGATTTGTGCCTCGACACAATCCTGTCTCTGAGCTCTGCAGGCAGTTCCTTCGACCTCATGGGTTGGTTTTTGCTCTGATATGCATTGTCAGCTGCGAGACCTCATATGGACAGGTGTGTGCCTTTCCAAATCATGTCCAATCAATTGAATTTACCACAGGTGGACTCCAATCACGGTGTAGAAACATCTCAAAGATGATCAAGAGAAATGGGAGGCACCTGAGATAAATTTCAAGTGTCATCGCTAAGGGGATGAATACTTATGTCAATGTGATATTTCAGTTTTTTCTTGTTAATAAATTCGCAAAACGTTCGAAAATCCTGTTTTCTCTTTGTCATTATGGGGTATTGAGGGTAGATTGATGAGGAAAAAAAATGAATTTAAACGATTTCAGCATAAGGCTGCAACATAACAAAATGTGAAAGGGTCTGAATACAATATCTATATATCTATATATATATATATAGATATATATATATATATATATATATATATATATATATATATTGTTGTGGATATGAGGATTGTATTTTTTTTATTGTGTGTTTTATTAATATTGCTTTATTCTGGACCCTCCTGCCTCCAGTTATGTATAAAGGTCAAAGGGCGTCCCATAATTAGTCCATAAAGCATACACGTCAGCCAATCATAGATTTCCCCCTGGTTGATAGTTATATCTTTATTATGTGTATTAGGGTAAGGCCTTGTCTCCCATTAAGATGACACTCCATTGCACCAAGTGAAATAGAGTAGATTCCTTTCACATTCCCCCTTCATCATTGCCAAGCCTCGATTGCCAATTACATCCCCTCCAAAACCACCATTGAACATGTGCTCGGGTCGGGGAAGAAAGGCGTGCCCGCCCGTCGTCATCAAGGGCGGAGCCAGAGGGTCGCGCGACCAACCAGGGCCGAGGTGAGCACACCGATGGGCGTGTCCTGAAGGCCGGCGGCTTGATCGCCGGAGGCGCTATAAAAGCGCGCGCGCAAGGACGTTGTGGAGTGGAGTAGTTGCTGAGTTGTGTAAAAAGATCATCCAGAGAGAACCAACTGTAGGAGAACCAACTGCGAGAGTACATTGAGATCATCCAAGGAAGCTTTGTACACAGCAACGGCTGATCAAGTGGGCCGATGGTTGTTCCGGAGCTGGTGCTTTTCCGAGCAGAGTCCGAGGCTGGCATGTGAGCAAAAGAACATAGAGAACATTAAGGAGATCATCATCCAGGGAAGCACAAAGCCTGTTGTAGTCCTGGCAAAGCACGCGACGTCCACAGCAGCAGCAGCAGCAGCGGCGGCCACAGCAGCAACAACACTCAACAGCCGCTTGGGGCCTGGACGGCGGTTTTGAGCAGGGCCGCGAAGGAACGGCGGCTGCCAAACGCGCCGATCGTGCTGCAGGACCCCTAGGACCTTCCTTTCCCTCCAGCCATCCACCTCCTGCCTTTCCATCCTTTTGGTGTACGTGAGTTTGTTCTGTTTGTTTTGTCCCTGGGTAGTTAATTAAGCTCGTATAAGCTAGCGTTGCACTGTCTCTAAAATCTTCTGTATATTATTTTCTTATCTTTCCTTCTCCTTGGTTATTTTTGGGTGTAAATAGAAATAAATTATATTCGTATTTCCAACCTTTGTCTTCTTCTTCTTCACATCCGCGTCGCCTTAGTCTTTTCCCTATTGAATATCTGTGGCGCGATCCGGCCAACGTTCGGGGATCGGGTTAATCGGGGTAACTGTTAGGCCGCGGTGCCATCCGCTCGGCAAACCAACATCCTTATCCGCGGGCCGTAACAATATATATATATATATATATATATATATATATATATATATATATATATATATATATATATATACACACGATGTTTGTGGTCGACGCTGTGGGTCCCGTGTTGGACAACACAGTCATCGCACAACCCATAATCCTTGGTGAGCAGGCCAATGAAAAGAGATTTGTCAAAAATGACGACTCACACCATCTATATATATATAAAACACAGTTTGCTTGTTTGTGTGTTACCTATAGACTCCTAAACGGAGGCTCGCGTACTTGATTTTTGGCATAGACATGGCCCACCTAAAAATGACCTCCGATGACAAGATCCATTTTTTTATTTATTCATATTTAACTTCGCGCATTTCAGCGAGGAACATTATACACTGAATTGCAGCCTGTTCTACAGCAGCGCGCTGATTCGCTCAGAGCGATCACGTGATGTTCCATCCTCGCCGCCAGACGTGCTCACGTACTCAATTTTTGGCATAGACATGGCCATTGGGCCTGGGAAGGACATGGCCCACCTAAAAATGACCTCCGATGACGACATCCATATTTTTTATTCATATTTACCTCAGCGCATTTCAGAGAGGAACATTATACACTGAATCTCAGCATGTGCCAGAGCAGCTCGCCGATTCGCTCAGAGCGATCATGTCATGTTCCATCCTCTCCGCCAGCCCACTGAACTGAAAATATATAGAATGTCCATTGCCATTCACACCACACAGGTGAAGATGCAGCTACCGGGCGCCATCTTGGTTGGCACTCGATGCTGGGCGATGATTTCCGTCATGTATTTGCACGTAATTCAGAGCGCAAAGCGATTGCGTTTTTTCACCTTTTGTGTGATCGTGTTTTGTGTCGATTTTGTGCGATATGAATTCAACTTCTTTGAATGAAACAGCTGTGAAACGTCTTTCCACAAGACTTCCGTAACCGATTGGAGCAGTTTATTGCCGCACAAAATGGCATTTTAACAGTTGTCTGGCTTTTAAAATCTGGGACCCGTTCAAAACAAACGAGATCCGCGAAGCGAGTCAGTCGAGTCGTGCTAACCAAGATGGCGACACGGCGGCTACACTTTTCACTGAGTATGAGCGTTCTATATATTTTTAATTCAGTGCGCCAGACTCGCTCACGTACTTGATTTTTGGCATAGACATGGCCATTGGGCCTGTGCCAGAGCAGCTCGCTGATTCGCTCAGAGCGATCACATGACGTTCCATCCTCGCCACCAGACTCGCACCATATATCACGGTGTAATTTGTGCGAGGCTTTTGTCCGAGTGAGCTTGAGTCGAGAGGGCGAATGTACGGGTTGGGAATTTACGGGTCTCCCTTCCCCCGCCCGGCAACGCCGGTACTGGAGGGCGTCATAGGATCAGTGAGTCTCCGAAATCCACTTCGTGCTGTTGTCGCGAAGATGCAGAACGATGTCACGATTGTTGTACTGCTCTCCTACCATGAGAACTGCAACGTCATTGTTGACTGGCCCTCCCCTCCCCTTCCCTTCCCTTCCCCTCCCTTCCCCTTCCTCCTCCTCCCCCCCTCCTCCTTTCCCCCCCTTCCCTCCTACCCCCCCTCCCCTTCCCTCCTCCCCCCCCCCTCTCCTCCCCTTCCCCCTCCCACCGTTCCGTTCCCCTCCCCTCCCCCGCCCGGCAACGCCGGGTACTTCTGCTAGTCATCAATAATTCAGCCTTCACCTTTGGCACAACCAAGGACCAAAACATAATAACTGTGATTGTGTAAAGGCACAGAAAGGATGTTGGGCAGGATAGCTTAACATGTGAAGGTATAGAAGAACCACCTTTAGAGGCCATTTTTCCCTGTAGAGCGGGGGTTGGCCTTTTTTGGGCACCATGGGTCCCCTTTTTGAAGCAATGTTTTACGGCCGGATGCCCTTCCTGCCACCAACCCTGTTAGTCGACTCTTGCGACGCACAGGGAATTACCAGTGAACTGGTGCTCAATTTGCCGACCTCGGAAGGATGACAGGCTGAGTCAACCCCCCTGGTGTTAATTCAGCGATCGACCGGGATTCAAACCCAGGATCCTAGGATCCCGAGCCGGCACCCTAACCACTAGGCCAACACCAGGCTATCTTAACATGTGAAGGTATGAAGGTATAAATTGCTGATGGAGTAGTTTACCATTACGCCTTACCATCCTCTTGGTCTATTGCCTCCTCTTCCAGACCACCTGAGTCCTCATCCTCTATCACCACTCCTGAAGAGAAATTGCAAATGTGTTTACAGACAACATTAACAGCAAGTTTTTGAAATTGTGTTTTTATTTTATTTTTATGAATAACAAAGTCGAGGCTCGTGGAAGAGCTAATGCATTCAAAAAAACAAAAAAACACATGAAATATATAATAAAGGGAGTGGGAGACAAGAGAGGGAGAGAGAGGGAAGCACAGCAACAGTGGAGAACAGGGACAGTGGTAGATCTGTGGAAGGGAGTGCTGGGGTGGGGTACACGGGATAAAACAAATGGAAACTACTTGGACTTTCAAGAAAGAAAACGGAATTTGATAAATGTGGATTTGGGCAACGGCGGTAGAAAAGATCAAAGTTTTGGATGGGGGAAGATAAGAGATGGCGGTGGACAGCTGCTTTGAAGACCTCAAGGGAGGAGTGGGATTGAAGAGGGTGTGGGAGTTTGTCCAGAGGCGGAAAAAAAGAGGAATGAAAGCGTCTGAAGGCCAAGTCCAGAATCACAGAAATGTTATGTTGCTCCATGATCCACTTTTCGCCAAAGACTGCACACCCATCAGTCATAATCTCGAAGATATGCAATTTGTCAAATCATTTGTGCAATCTGCTTGTCGCAATGGCTTTGAGATTAGCCTCAAGAAGACAGAGGCTCTGCTTCAGCCGAGACCAGAAGAGTTATACCATCCCATCCATTACAGGTCAGTCATGTGTGTCCTTTGGAAGATCGACACATTGCCTTCGGCATGAACGTGACATTTGCCTGGACACCAAGATAAGTGTCTGCAGTACTGTTGGCTTATTGACAATCCTGTATGGATGCAAATCCTGGACATCCTATCGTCAACGTATCAACCACCTTGATCAAAAACATGTGATGCCTTCGTAAGATTATTGGCTTCACCTGGGGAGAAAGAATACCTAACGCCTCAATCCTAGATTGTTGTCGTATCCAAGGAGTATTTCCTGATGCAAGCCCAGCTTCGCTGGTCAGGACACCTCACACACATGAAAGACCATAGAATCCCAAAAGCGCTTTTCTATGGACAACTTAAATTTAGTAAACGGTCACATGGTGGACAAAGAAAGCGCTACAAGGACATCCTTAAGTCTGAACTCAAGTCTTGTGCCATCCCAGTTGTCACCTGGGAACATCAGGCCACAAACAGGTCAGCTTGGCATAACATTTGCTGCAAAGGCCTGGACCACTTTGAATGTGGGAGACTTGCCATCGAGAGACAGCAGAGGCAAGAGAGGAAAACCTGCCAATGTCCATATCTGCAAGGACCAGTATGTGTATGTATGTATGTATATATATATATATATATATATGTATATATGCGATGCTTGTGGTAGACGCTGTGGGTCCCGCATTGGACTACACAGCCATCGCACATCCCATAATCCTTGGTGAGCAGGCCAATGAAAAGAAGAGATTTGTCAAAAATGACGACTCACACCATCATCAATAATTCAGCCTTCACCTTTGGCACAACAGAGGACCAAAACATAAAAACTGATTAAGTGAAGGCACAGAAAGGATGTTGGGCAGGATAGCTTAACATGTGAAGGTATGAAGGTATAAATTGCTGATGGAGTAGTTTACCATTATGCCTTACCATCCTCGTGGTCTATTGCCTCCTCTTCAAGATCATCCTCTATTTTGATGAGGTCCTCATCCTCTATTGTGATCTGCAAAATTTTAAATCCTTCCATCTTTTCACCATCCTCGGCACAATCACCTGCAAAAGGAATACCAGAAGCGCAATCAACACTGTCGGACTACAAGCAAGCCTGTTCAGTCTTGGGGGAAAAAAAAATTGGTTAACAAATTCCAAAATTCACCAAAACAACAAACACCATGACCAAGGAAAAGTTTTATTATATGAACAATGGCAGTTTCAATGGTAAAATTACACCAAGGGTAGGTTGTGTTACATTGTTTAGATTTCAGTATGAACTCAAGAATGCAGCCTTGGAGGGACATTGGAGTTTTTATGAATAACTAGCAGAGTTACCTGGCGCTACCCAGAAAATAAGTAGTCAGGTGTGTGTAGTGCAGGGGTCGAAATTATCGACGGCATCGACGGCAAAGGCCGGCGTGCCCAAGCTATTTGCCGTGCTGCCCCCCAACTTTTCATGATCACTATGGCAGAGAGTTGCAGTGCCCTTTTTCTTCAGTTGCTGCTGTGCCCTTTTTGTCAATAAAGCATAATAATAGAGACCAAAGTATGAATAAAGTAATGACGAAAACAACAAACTGACTTCGTCGGCTTTCGTTTTCTCAGTGCATGTCGGAACATTAGCGTAGTAAGCATATACATTGTCTGGGCTACCTCGTTTCCCGTTCTCTTACTGAATACAGAACGTTGCAGTCCTACTATCGTCCTTGGGTACGGGAAACGAGGTTCAAGGGCATCCCATAATTTATATTGGCCCCGCCTACGACCATTCGTCATCCAGCATAATCAATGAAACGCAAAGCATTATGTGCTACTATGAGCGCATAAATTACAGCGTGGCTATTATTGCCGATGTTTGCACACCCACGTCGTTGCCTACCAACCGCGCTGTATTAGCGGGGGTAATACTCATGGTTGGGACGGCCTTCCGATTGCCTCCGTCCCGACTATAGGTATGTTACACCCTCCGTATGCTTTTTGACGACCTGGGCTCTGGTGAGAGAGAAGATACAACTGCAACGGTGTCTGCCACCATGAAGGGGCGCATCAAAGACTTGAAAACCCATAAATTTGCATTGTATCTGGCAGTGTACCAGGACTTGTTGCAAGAACTTTCAGTTCTGTCGAATAGATTCCAGGCAGAGGACATCCCCATCACCTCTGTGAGAGCCAGTGTTGAGGTTGCTGCTCTTGCCCTGAAGGCACAACTGGAAACTCCAGGCACTCATGTACAGAAGTTTGAGAGGGAAGTGCAGGAAGCCAACACTGACTCTAACACTGAGGATGGGGACAATCAGACCAAGAGGCTGAAGTACAGGGATCTGGAGCTTTATGGTCCTAGAGTACCATCTGTTGAGGAGTTTCAGGCTGGACCCTTGAAAACTGTAGTTGACAAAGTGATTGATTGTTTGGACAAGAGATTTAACGAGTTCTATGAGAATGAGGTCCTGATTGCGTTTGAGGTGTTTGACCCCAGCAACATGCCAAAGGGCAAGGACACCCTTGCTGCCTATGGCAATGCCAAAGTCACTTACCTTAGCAATCACTTTCAGCAAATCATTGAAAGAAATGGTTGTGATCCAAGTCAAATACAAAGAGAATGGCTGTCCTTGAAGCTTGACATCAGCAGAAATCATGGAGAGGAGTCCAATTTCCTAGGTCTATGGAAGACCATTCTGACAGAAAAGGGCCACAATACCCTAATATACTTCATCTGGTGCAGATCTGCCTTGTGTGCCCAGTGGCCACATCACATGTAGAGAGGCAGTTGTCAGCAGTGAAGCGTATTCTTGGGGATTGGAGGCTAAAACTGGGGTTGGGTATGCAGGAACACCTTCTGCGCATCAGCACAGAAGGGCCCGACCCCGACGACTTTGATCCTACACGAAGCGTTGCCAGGTGGCATTCTATGAGTGCATTTGGACGTAGGCCTGATACTACACCCCTCTCCCCCAAGGGTGATTGAATTGTAATCATGTATAACTGACTCAAGACTGAGTCAGTATTGAGTAAAGATGATGTCTGATGATGATGATGAAAAAAGTTCAACTCTGTCAAACAAAAGTTAAACTTTGTTACATGGACATGATGACAATGCAGTTCTGACTGAGTTGAGTTGAGTTTTGAGAGAAATCAAATCTGAAACTGTTATTGAGATTCAAATTCTAAAAATACATTATTAAAAAGTTTAAGTTGATTTACTTGTTCTGTCAAACAAAGGTTAAACTTTGTTACATGGCCATGATGACAATGCAGTTCTGAGTTGAGTTGAGTTTTCTGAAACTGTTTATATTCTAAAAATACATTATTAAAAAGTTTAAGTTGATTTACTTGTTCTGTCAAACGAAGGTTAAACTTTGTTACATGGCCATGATGACAATGCAGTTCTGAGTTGAGTTGAGTTTTCTGAAACTGTTTATATTCTAAAAATACATTATTAAAAAGTTTAAGTTGATTTACTTGTTCTGTCTAACATTTCCCTGCCTGTTTAAGTTACCGACACACTTTGCCTTTGTGCCCACAAGAATAATTCTAGATTGCCTTGGTGCCCCCCAAACCCAAAAGAAAATGCCTTGGTGCCCAAAAAAATTTGAAGTCATCAAAGGCTAACATTGCTGTGCCCTCCCTACAGAGTAATTCGACCCCTGGTAGTGGGCTTTTTATAGTCAGAGGAAGCTACGTCCCCAGTCTATATCTGATGCGCCCATGTTTTTTGTTGTGAAAAGGTCCCCCCATGTACCCCCTCTCCCCTCTCTAAGTCACTTCCTTAGCCTTTCCATGAGGCACAACCGAACAAACAGAAGTTTACAAATGGGGTTTTATAGATTTAAAATACAACATATAACTAGAACGGCACTCAGTAGAGAGCATACCTCCGCCTGGTTGGCCACAGCACTCAATGGTGAAGAATCACTTTAAAAATTAAACTAGCCGGATCCGGATCTTCACCAAAATCTAATCATTTCGTCCTTGTCCCATACGCTGCATCTCTGCCAAATTTCGTCCGAATCGGTCCACAACTTTTTGAGATATTTTGTTCACAAACAAAGACAGATAGACAGACACAGGGGTGAAAACATAACCTCCATCCACCTTTGGTGCGGAGGTAATTAGAGTTGGATGACTTGGACAAATAACCTGGAATGACTGTGCAGAAATTATACGATATTTTTGGGTGACGGATAAAGCATTACTCAAAGAAGTCAGTTATAACCCAAAGGAGTCGGACAATAGCCTTCAGCCTGTTAAATATCTCGGTCATGATTGAAACAATGAGAGATGAAGAAGAAGCAAAACTTGTATCGATTATGGTTTGGACTTGAAATAAATATTGAGCCACAAGGGGAATAAAAAGGATTCTGCCATGGAAGCTCAATGAGTGAATAATACCGGGATCCATCGGAGAATGAAACAATTTGTGGAGGAAGAAGAACCGGGATATCCAGGTGATGCGCTCATGATTCTAGCGAACAGAGTCGATTGATGCGTTATGGAAATGTGAAGCGTCGGGGAGCCCGTATCCGGGGATGGCAAACCAGGCGCTCTGTCGTGATGTCATGCTGCTCCGAACGGAGCGGGAAGGTCAATCTAGCGAGTGTCACCAGAAACCGAGTACGGGCGGGATCGCAAGGTGGAGGGATAAGATCACGTGGTCAAGATTGCACACGTTGAGTTAATGAGCTCAGGAAATTTGACTTTCTCCTCCAATTAGATTCTGGAGGATGCGAATTTCTTTACAACATCTATAGTATGCAATTCACATTTGAGAGAATGGTCGTGAAAGCGGTGGGGCTTTGGTACGCACGACGTCACTTCCGCCAAATACGGCGATTTGAGAATACACCGTATTGCTTGTGGCTGTCATTTTCACATCACACGACCTTTCTTTCTTCTCCATACCTTTTGTGTTTGGCTCACATAATGGGTAGATAATTCCAAACTTGCAATTAATTTCCGCCGTGCAGCACATATAGAGACAGTATTGGGAGGGAGAGGTGTACAATAATTGATCACGTGACTATTGTCACGCTTCTTCACTTCCAACATCTGCCGTGTATAAGGCGAGTGGATTCTCACAGAAACGTCGGCTCTACCCACTTGGAAATCCAGCTTTTTCCAATTATAAACTTTTACTGATATATTTATTTGACTGGATGAATCATAACCTGCATCAATTTCTTTTAAAAAGAGGATTGTTTAGAAAGAACATGGGAGGGTTTGAACATGGGAGGGTTTGCCATGCGGTGCTTTTGGAGAGAAATAGTGAGTGTGAGATTTGTCAGTATTGAAAGACATATCACAAGTATTTGACCATCTTGTGATTTATCAAGGTCTGAATCGAGGGAAGGTGCGGCACTGCGGCAGCCTGCCTGTCTGAAGGATGAGGGATGTCAAGGCAAAGAGTGGAGTCATTAGCAAATAGACAGAGGATTTTCCAGAGAGTCAGAGATCATTGATGAAGATCAGGAATAGGACTGGGCCCTGAATACTGCCTTGGGGCACACCAGCCTTGACAGGGAGAAGAAATGAAGAGATTCCGTTGAAAGCCACACGTTGGCTATGACAGTAGAGGAAGTCCAGCAAGTCATGTGTGGAGTTGGCCTTGCATGCAATGGGCAGAGAGCTTGGAGAGCAAGACAGTATCAAAATAAGATACATGTCAAGAGACCAATCTGATCTCGTGTTTGACATTAAGGGCTTCCGTCCATTGTTGTGCGAGAATAAGCCGCATGTGCAAGGTGGAGAGACCTGGTCTGAAACAAAATTGGTGATCTGAGACGAGGTCATGGGAGAAAAGGAAGGGCTTCATATCAACTGCAATGATTGCATGCAAGCTGATAGGTCTTGTAGTTGAGGGATCCGTTTTTGCACATTTTCATGAAATGCAGTGATGTTGGCTGACTTCCAAGCAGAGGTAATATGACCGAGGGCAAATTATAGGGTGTAAATGGCAAAAGAGAGAGTCCAAGCGCAGCAGAGCATGATTTTAGGACTTGCGAGCTGATGCCATCCGGTCCAAATGCTGAAATCAGATTTAAAGGGTGCCAGAAATTTCTCCACCTTCTCAAGTGCAAAGGGGAGGGCCAGAGAAAGACAGCGCAAATGTGACTGCCTCCAACGAATGTCAGGACTGAAAAGAGACCAAGATGGCGAGAACGCATCTTTGTCCTCCAGCTCTCGACTGCAACAGGCTGATGTCACACTCTGTCCAATCATCCAGCACTACTCAATCATCACATCGTGCCTCCACCAATCACGAAGGCCAGGGTGTGGCCTCCTCACAATGAGTCGTCGGGGGGCGGAGTCCAGTTGTCGTTCGGGAATGTTCAGATGACGTCGTGGTTTCCTTGCCGAATGGCAAATGCTGTTTCTATCGGCCCTGGCGACGCTGTGAGCGAATGAGTCATTTGTCATAGTTGTTGTTTGGCGGGCTTTTATTGTAATGAAGACGGAGGGAAGATCACAGGGGCAAATTACACACTGGGGAATTAATCTTTCAGGCCGAGAATTACTTAGCACAAAGCACGCTCCTCATGGCGACATGCAAACGCTCTTACCCAGACAGACGGCCTACTTACGTACAGAGAGATGGTTTCACGTGGCATACAGAGCATTATAATCTACACATTCTGAACTTTATTAAGCTACCCCCCACAAATGTAACAATATAATAAAGGGTGTCGGAGATCAGACGGGGGGGGGGGGGGGGGGGAGAGAGAGAGAGAAGCACAGCAACGGTAGAGAACAGGGACAGTGGTAGATCTGTGAAAGGGAGATGGCTGGGGCGGAAACACAACTTGGACTGTTGGACTTGGCGGAAACACAAAACACATGGACACAACTTGGACTTTCAGGAAAGAAAACGGCATTTTAAAAAATGTGGATTTAGGGTGTATTAACAGCTGTAGAAAAGGTCAAGGTTTTGGATGGGGGAAGATAAAAGGTGGCAGTGGACAGCTGCTTTGTAGACCTCGATAGGCCTCAAGCTGAGGTCTGAAATAGTGCCAAAAAAATGAGTTTCGTTCCGAACTCGTGGGACTACGATTTCTATGCATTTTTTAATTGTATATAACATGCCTGACCTTGTGTTAAAAGTTTAACTCTGAAATCCTGCCAGTTTCCGTGAACGACCACGTCAAACTAGGTCATGTAGAGTCAAAAAGGAGGATTTTTAGCTCCGGTGCCGACTTTGCGGCGTGGTATCTCCGTCAGTACATACAATTCAGCCTAAGAATTTATGCTAGGCACAGACCTCCAATGGTTCTGTGGCCCTGTCAGTTTTGAAGGCTCTTACTTACGCACGCATCATACAGCGGAAATGTAAAAAATGGACTTTTGTCGTACGTACCTACTCTAAAATTCAATGAATTTCTCCGAAATTAACCCAAAATATTTTCGAAACCATCAGAGATATCCTCTCGAAAATGGGTAAGCTTGGCATATGGAAGGGATACTGCTTATTGACGACGTTTCGTGGTTGTCTGGAAAACAACGGATGAAGGGGGCGACACTAAAAATGCCTCCAGATGCATATGGGGACCGCATGATGACCAGGGATAGCATAGTGAATGTAGAGTAGGGAAGCTTGGTATTATGGTCGGTGGTATGAATACATGAAAATCCATTGATACAATAAGTATCAATCCATAGATAATAATAAGGCACACACCTGAAGTAAATCGCATGATAGTTTATTCACCGTCGTGTCAATACGCCAAGATACAGGCTTCGATGTATGCGAAAATTCTGAATGTCCACGGGCTCAAGTAGCACAAATCTTCTTAAAATTTCAAGGCAATCGGATGAAAAGAGGATTTTAGAAATTCGACAAAGTTGGTGAACTTTGGCCGATGTTGACCTATTGACCTTTTGATCCCAAAAACAATAAGCTTCTTACTTTTGACCAACTCTACCATTTGGTGAAATTTCGTGAAGATCGGTTGAAAATTGTGACCTGCAGGCGCCTGACAGACACAGACAGACAGACAGAAAAACAGACAGACAAATAGACAGAATAACGCACAAGATCAAGCAATATACTTGAAAAATCTCAGGTAGAATTAATCAGCAATTATTTCGCTCAGGTAGAACAGCAAGGTGATCGTGAGTATTTTATTATTAAAATTAGTATACAGTGCACGTTTTTATGCTTCCGCAGGACGGTTGTCCGTCCGGTTGTCCGTCCGGTTGTCGGTCCGTACCAGACTTCCGTTTCCAGAATAACCGCTTATGTGATTGGCTTATTGGTATGAACTGTAATAATTGGTATGATAACAAAATTGGTATGAACTGTAATGCAAAGATGAACTGGTTCGATTTTGGGTTGAAAAGGTCAAAGGGACCATGGTCATGTGACCTTTAATTTAAAATCTTGGTTACCACAACTTGTGGACGAGAGAAGGGATTTCAATCAAACTTGACAGTAAATATGGCGGATGCTTCTTCATGGTGGTCGAACCCTTCCCGCTCCCCCCCCCACCCCCCCAATGCAATTCGGGGGCAAAATCTTCCCCATTCTGTCCTGCTGCCCGGATTCGTCAGGTCAGCACTTTATTAGGGTCAGAGTGCCGATTGGTCCCCATGGACCGTCCCTTTCCCTCTTGTCCCTGTTTCTCTCTTTCTCCAACTCTGACGTGGCCCTGACTTCGTGAAGGTGGGTCACACCATCCTCAATGTGGGGGATCTCTGGGTCGTTTCTGGGAGATCGATCCGCTGTCTTTGTGTCACGGGCTTGTTCGAGAGAACTGTCCGAAGTGATACAACAACAACCAAATTTGACACCACAATGGCCTGCTGTGCAAAGATGGACAGATTAAATGTTTGGGTGTAACAGGACTTGTGCCCTTTGAAAATATTTTTGCAGATCATAACTCGAGTTTGAAACATCTGAGGTTTTACCTCTGTCATGTGACCTTTAATCGAGATCAAACGTAAACAGTGGGTTGACCGAACGCAGGCGGACGCATATCCAATATCACCCACCGATGCAGACATTGTACAACAGAGCTCGTTTTGTCCCACCCTGCACAATAACTTGGGGTATAATTAGCAGTGTAGGTGGATCCTAGACTCGTGGACGTAGATCCTAGACTCGTGGACGTAGATCCTAGACTCGTGGACGTAGATCCTAGACTCGTGGACGTAGATCCTAGACTCGTGGACGTAGATCCTAGACTCGTGGACGTAGATCCTAGACTCGTGGACGTAGATCCTGGACTCGTGGACGTAGATCCTGGACTCGTGGACGTAGATCCTGGACTCGTGGAGGTAGATCCTAGACTCGTGGAGGTGTATCCTAGACTCGTGGACGTAGATCCTAGACTCGTGGAGGTAGATCCTAGACTCGTGGAGGTAGATCCTAGACTCGTGGAGGTAGATCCTAGACTCGTGGAGGTAGATCTTAGACTCGTGGAGGTAGATCCTAGACTCGTGGAGGTAGATCCTAGACTCGTGGAGGTGTATTGTAGACTCGTGGAGGTGTATCATAGACTCGTGGAGGTGTATCGTAGACTCGTGGAGGTGTATCGTAGACTCGTGGAGGTGTATCGTAGACTCGTGGAGGTAGATCCTAGACTCGTGGAGGTGTATCATAGACTCGTGGAGGTGTTGGCGAACTCGACGTTGACCAGATGCTGGTGTCTGTTGGCAAGATTGTGACACTCACCGTCCAATTGCAGCCACGTCTGCAGGCATTCACGATATTTACTCCATCTAAGAGGCGTAAACGGCGAAGTTATGTCATTCACGACGTGTTCAAAGTGCATGAAGCACTTTAAACGCGATTTTCCCGAGGCCATGACTAAACATTCAGCGCGACATGGGCGCCGCCATTTTGTATGTCATGTGACCCAAGCAAGTGTTCTGATAGGCCTAGATTCAACATCAGTGCCTTCGATGCAAGACAAAGTAGTGCGACATAAACGCGTGGAAAACTTTCAAACTGGCAGGATCTGTTAGTTAAACTTTTTGTATGTGCTACAACTCGGCACGTACTCAGATTACCAGTGATTATTTTTTAGTCTCTCTGACCTCGGAACGGGATTGAACGATACACGATGTCAGTTTGAGGCCTACGAGGGAGGAGTGGGATTTAAGAGGGTGTGGGAGTTTGTTCCAGAGGCGGGAAAAAAGAGGAATGAAAGCGTCTGAAGGCAAAGTGCAGAACCACAGAAATGTTGCTCCGTGTTCTATTTTTCGCCAAAGACTGCGCACCCGGCAGTCATAATCTCAAAGATTATACAATTTATTGTCAAATCATTTGCAAAATCTGCTTGTCGCAATGGCCTTGCGATTAGCCTCAAGAAGACCGAGGATAAGCTTCAGCCGAGAACAGAAGGAGTTATACCATCCCATCCATTACCATCAATTACAGGTCACTCATGTGTGTCCTTTGGAAGATCGACACATTGCCTTCGGCATGAACGTAACATTTGCCTGGACACCAAGATAAGTGTCTGTAGTACTGTTGGCTTATTGACAATCCTGTATGGATGCAAATCTTGGACATCCTATCGTCAACGTATCAACCACCTTGATCAATCCCATATGTGATGCCTTAATAATATTTTTGGCATCACCTGGGGAGACAGAATACCTAACACCTCAATCCTAGATTGTTGTCATATCCAAGGAGTATTTCCTGATGCAAGCCCAGCTTCGCTGGTCAGGACACCTCACACGCATGGAAGATCATAGAACCCCAAGAGCGCTTTTCAATGGACAACTTAAATTTAGTAAACGGTCACATGGTGGACAAAGAAAGCACTCCAAGGACGTCCTCAAGTCTACACTCGAGTCTTGTGCCATCCCAGTTGTCACCTGGGAACATCAGGCCACAAACAGGTCAGCTTGGCATAACATTGGCTGCAAAGGCCTGGACCACTTTGAATGTGGGAGACCTGCTATCGAGGGACAGCAGAGGCAAGAGAGGAAACCCTGCCAATGCCCATATCCGCAAGGACCAGTCTATACATGGGATGTTTGTGGTAGACGCTGTGGGTGTCGCATTGGACGACACAGCCATCGCACAATGCACAATCCTTGGTGAGCAGGCCAATGAAAAGAATAGATTTGTCAAAAACGACGACTCACACCATCTTACTATAAAATAGGCGTAGGTGATTCTGTCCGTCTGTCCGGGGGTGTGGCTTAGTCCGTTTGCAGAGTAGCTCCACCCATTCTTGGAGAGGCTTCATGTAAACAAATATCCACCATTTTATTACCTCAAATGGCTTTGAGGCCTGTTTAGTTCGGCCCATGCTGTCTTTCTCTCTCACACAGGTTTATTTCAATTCTAATTCGATATATCATTTCATTTTTAACAGTCGCAAACATCGTTTTAGACTCGGTTGAAAAAAAACGGGAAGAGAATCCCATGAAAGTTTCCGTTTATAGAACGAAATGAATTCTCAAAGGCCTGTAAGCAGAAGCCCATTCATTGAGTCACCCTCATGATTTTATCGAATTCACCATCTGATTTAATTTTTATCGATGGTTTTAGACTCGGTGTCAGAAATAATTGCGAACATTCACGCACGCACACACGGGAAATTGCCGAGATATATTTATAAAAATCGCGCCAAGATGATACACGAAAATACACCGCCTAAAATAACAGTCGGGGAAAATTTCGACATATCTAAAAAATTCGCTTTTTATTTTCTGTTAAGATATATGACTTTTACGTTTTATGACAGTCGGCACAAAAACGACATATATATATCTTCGTTCTTATTTCATTCAACATTATTATCCGGAAGTAAAATATGTGTCAGGAAATTACCGAGAGATATTTCTTGGTTTTTTTTTTTTATTAGTTATGTCCGCATACACTTTAAATAGGTTTATTTGAAATCTTTAATTTTCACAATGTAATTTACTTGCCATTTGTCATTTGATGATTACGAGACACTTCCTCTTGAGGATCGTGACAATTCATGCGTTGCGTGGAAACTTCCATTTCCAAAATGAATGCGACGGTCGATGAAGAACGCAGACTTGAACAGGATGCAGCAAGAAAACTAATGAGACGGGCGAACGAGTCCGTCGACGAACGTCAATGTAGACTTGAACAGGATGTAGCAAGAACCGCACAGAGACTGCACGAGACGGGAGAACCGCACAGGATGCTGCTGCAACAACGATGAGGAGGGTTGGAGAGGCGCGAGGGGTTGGAGAGCGAGGAGCGAGGAGTTGGAGAGTGAGGAGCGAGGGGTTGGAGAGCGAGGAGCTAGGGGTTGGAGAGCGAGGAGCTAGGGGTTGGAGAGCGAGGAGCTAGGGGTTGGAGAGCGAGGAGCTAGGGGTTGGAGAGCGAGGAGCTAGGGGTTGGAGAGCGAGGAGCTAGGGGTTGGAGAGCGAGGAGCTAGGAGTTGGAGAGTGAGGGTCGATTGGAGCGGAGAGTGAGGGCCGATTGGAGCGGAGAGGAGTGCGAGGAGGTATTGGAGAGGAGTGCGAGGAGGTATTGGAGAGGAGTGCGAGGAGGTATTGGAGAGGAGTGCGAGGAGGTATTGGAGAGGAGTGCGAGGAGGTATTGGAGAGGAGTGCGAGGAGGTATTGGAGATGAGTGCGAGGAGGTATTGGAGAGGAGTGTGAGGAGGTATTGGAGAGGAGTGTGAGGGGGTATTGGAGAGGAGTGTGAGGCGGTATGGGAGAGGAGTGTGAGGGGGTATTGGAGAGGAGTGTGAGGGGGTATTGGAGAGGAGTGTGAGGCTGGTATTGGAGAGGAGTGAGGAGGTGTTGGAGAGGAGTGTGAGGAGGTGTTGGAGAGGAGTGTGAGGGGGTGTTGGAGAGGAGCGAGTGGTTGGAGAGTGAGGAGCGATTGGAGAGACGAGTGAGGAGCGATTGTAGAGGAGAGTGAGGAGCGATTGGAGAGGTGAGTGAGGCGCGATTGGAGAGGTGATTGAGACGCGATTGGAGGGGAGTTTGAGGATTTGAAGACGAGTGAGGGATTTGAGAGGAGCTTGAGGGATTGGAGAGGAGCGTGAGGGATTGGAGAGGAGCGTGAGGGATTGGAGAGGAGCGTGAGGGATTGGAGAGGAGCGTGAGGGATTGGAGAGGAGCGTGAGAGATTGGAGAGGAGCGTGAGGGATTGGAGAGGAGCGCGAGGGATTGGAGGAGTGCGAGGGATTTGAGGAGTGCGAGGGATTTGAGGAGTGCGAGGGATTTGGGGAGTGCGAGGGATTTGAGGAGTGCGAGGGATTTGAGGAGTGCGAGGGATTAGAGGAGTGCGAGGGATTTGAGAGAAGTGCGAGGGATTTGAGAGTGTGAGGGAGAGGAATGTGAGAGGAGTGTGAGGGATTGGAGAGGAGTGTGAGGGATTGGAGAGGAGTGTGAGGAGGTGTTGGAGAGGAGCGAGGGGTTGGAGAGGAGCGAGGGGTTGGAGAGGAGCGAGGGGTTGGAGAGGAGCGAGGGGTTGGAGAGGAGTGTGAGGGGTTGGCGAGGAGTGTGAGGGGTTGGCGAGGAGTGTGAGGGGTTGGCGAGGAGTGTGAGGGGTTGGCGAGGAGTGTGAGGGGTTGGCGAGGAGTGTGAGGGGTTGGCGAGGAGTGTGAGGGGTTGGCGAGGAGTGTGAGGGGTTGGCGAGGAGTGTGAGGGGTTGGCGAGGAGTGTGAGGGGTTGGCGAGGAGTGTGAGGGGTTGGAGAGGAGTGTGAGGGGTTGGAGAGGAGTGCGAGGGATTAGAGAGTAGTGCGAGGGATTGGAGAGTAGTGCGAGGGATTGGAGAGGAGTGCGAGGGATTGGAGAGGAGTGCGAGGGATTGGAGAGGAGTGCGAGGGATTGGAGAGGAGTGCGAGGGATTGGAGAGGAGTGCGAGGGATTTGAGAGGAGTGTGAGGGAGAGGAGTGTGAGGGATTGGAGAGGAGTGTGAAGGATTGGAGAGGAGTGTGAAGGATTGCAGAGTTGTGTGAGGGATTGGAGAGGCGTGCGAGGGATTTGAGAGGAGTGTGAGGGAGAGGAATGTGAGGGATTGGAGAGGAGTGTGAGGGATTTGAGAGTGTGAGGGAGAGGAGTGTGAGAGGAGTGTGAGGGATTGGAGAGGAGTGTGAGGGATTGGAGAGGACTGTGAGGAGGTGTTGGAGAGGAGCGAGGGGTTGGAGAGGAGCGAGGGGTTGGAGAGGAGCGAGGGGTTGGAGAGGAGCGAGGGGTTGGAGAGGAGCGAGGGGTTGGAGAGGAGCGAGGGGTTGGAGAGGAGTGTGAGGGGTTGGCGAGGAGTGTGAGGGGTTGGCGAGGAGTGTGAGGGGTTGGCGAGGAGTGTGAGGGGTTGGCGAGGAGTGTGAGGGGTTGGCGAGGAGTGTGAGAGGTTGGAGAGGAGTGCGAGGGATTGGAGAGTAGTGCGAGGGATTGGAGAGTAGTGCGAGGGATTGGAGAGTAGTGCGAGGGATTGGAGAGGAGTGCGAGGGATTGGAGAGGAGTGCGAGGGATTGGAGAGGAGTGCGAGGGATTGGAGAGGAGTGCGAGGGATTGGAGAGGAGTGCGAGGGATTGGAGAGGAGTGCGAGGGATTGGAGAGGAGTGCGAGGGATTTGAGAGGAGTGTGAGGGAGAGGAGTGTGAGGGATTGGAGAGGAGTGTGAAGGATTGGAGAGGAGTGTGAAGGATTGCAGAGTTGTGTGAGGGATTGGAGAGGCATGCGAGGGATTTGAGAGGAGTGTGAGGGAGAGGAATGTGAGGGATTGGAGAGGAGTGTGAGGGATTGGAGAGGAGTGTGAGGGATTGGAGAGGAGTGTGAGGGATTGGAGAGGAGTGCGAGGGATTGGAGAGGAGTGCGAGGGATTGGATAGGAGTGCGAGGGATTGGATAGGAGTGCGAGGGATTGGATAGGAGTGCGAGGGATTGGATAGGAGTGCGAGGGATTGGATAGGAGTGCGAGGGATTGGAGAGGAGTGCGAGGGATTGGAGAGGAGTGCGAGGGATTGGAGAGGAGTGCGAGGGATTGGAGAGGAGTGCGAGGGGTTGGCGAGGAGTTGGCGAGGATTGCGAGGGGTTGGCGAGGAGTGCGAGGATTTGGCGAGGAGTGTGAGGGGTTGGCGAGGAGTGTGAGGGGTTGGCGAGGAGTGCGAGGGGATGGCGAGGAGTGCGAGGGGTTGGCGAGGAGTGCGAGGGGTTGGCGAGGAGTGCGAGGGGTTGGCGAGGAGTGTGAGGGGTTGGCGAGGAGTGTGAGGGGTTGGCGAGGAGTGTGAGGGGTTGGCGAGGAGTGTGAGGGGTTGGCGAGGAATGTGAGGGGTTGGCGAGGAGTGTGAGGGGTTGGAGAGGAGTGTGAGGGGTTGGAGAGGAGTGTGAGGGGTTGGAG
This sequence comes from Myxine glutinosa, assembly GCF_964187855.1. Taxonomy (NCBI): domain Eukaryota; kingdom Metazoa; phylum Chordata; class Myxini; order Myxiniformes; family Myxinidae; genus Myxine; species Myxine glutinosa. The sequence continues at coordinate 367,613,613 of NC_136261.1, read as the reverse complement.
AGGAGTGTGAGGAGGTTTTGGAGAGGAGTGTGAGGAGGTTTTGGAGAGGAGTGTGAGGAGGTATTTGAGAGTGTGAGGAGGTATTGGAGAGGAGCGTGAGGAGGAATTGGAGAGGAGTGTGAGGAGGTATTGGAGAGGAGTGTGAGGAGGAGTGGCATTGGAGAGGCGTGAGGGTGGAGAGGAGTGAGGGGTCACATATTATGTGAAATAAAGAAAGTGTTCATTACACCATTTTAACCATTTTGTAAAATTTAATGTGCAGCATCTAAATCAAGATGTCCAAATGTCACACGTCCATACGCGTGGGATTCCCACGGGTGACCCCACTAGTCTTACTATAATTCACCAAATGTCCGTCTGTCCATCTGTCCATCTGTTCGAAGGCATCGCAAAAACGGCTGAACCGATCGCAACGATATTTTGGGTGGGTAATCCTGGGATCTCCTGGAGGAAAACAGGTTATTGTAGCGGTTACCGCTGGATGCACACAATCGCCTTGCACCGGCCAGAACACGGCCAGACGCGCCTCTCCCGGGCATGCCCGGACTCACTGTTCCCGGGCATGCCCGAACCTCCCGGGCATGCCCGCTCTCGCCTTTCCAGGGCTCGCCCAGAGCGTCCGGGCATGCCCGCTATCGCCTTTCCAGGGCTCGCCCAGAGCGCCCGGGCACGACCAGCCTCGACTTGCCAGGCCGCAGCCAAACACGCCCGGGCAGGTCCAGACTCGCCTTTCCAAGGCTCGCCCTTGACACCCGGGCATGCCCGGTATAGCTTTTGCCGGGCAAACTTCCCGACATAAATGTGTATATATATTGCTGCCCGATAAACGGGCTGGTCAGAATACCTGAGCTGTTTTGTTTCAATAAAGCAACTCGGACGAATTCCGTCTTTGGTCGCGTCAATTCTTTTGACTCGCGTTGGAGCGCAGTTCCTTCATTATATTGTTTTTCCAATTTTTCCAAACACGATGGAATAATATTTACCGATATGAACAGTGATGTGGCTTTTATTGAAATTCTACAAATACTGTTTAGATTTTGATTTAGAATTATGAACCTGCTGCGAATGCGGAAGTGGACAGATTACGGAAATGCGTGGGTTTGATAATATCCCAATACAACCGTCATTCGTAATGTTAAATCGTTAAACTTTAATCGTGTTAATCATTTTGTTAAAGTATCAATTGATGATTGGAATCGAGTAAATACAATTACGATTTTGAATTTGTAATTGTATTCACCCAACCGTACGGAACTTCACATCAGGATTTAAATATTTGTTTATGTCACGAATGTTGTTAAAAGTTTATTTTTTGTATTAATGTTATTTAATTTGTGATTGGAGTTATGCTGTTTGGAATGAAAAAAGATATCGAGTTCAAGTGAATGACGTAAACGTGAAACGCAACAAGATCAACGTGAAACAAGTGTGAACGTGAAATTCGCGGATCGCCATTTGCAGATTCGCCACGGACCCACGATCGATGTTTCGATATGTGAACAAACGGGTACGTTTTTCATGGAAGTCCTTCACGAACTTGCTGTCCATGTCTGACGTACGAATGATGGTGCTACAGGAATGTGGAATTTATTGGTTTCATGCTTTAGCATTCGCCGTTTCTGCATTGTCTGTTTGCTTCTGGCCTCCCACCCGTGCGTAGCACAGGTACCTCACTAGTCATCAATAATTCAGCCTTCACCTTTGGCACAACCGAGGACCAAAACATAATAACTGTGATTATGTAAAGGCACAGAAAGGATGTTGGGCAGGATAGCTTAATGTGTGAAGGTATGAAGGTATAAATTGCTGATGGAGCAGTTTACCATTATGCCTTACCATCCTCTTCGTCTATTGCCTCCTCTTCAAGATCATCGGAGTCGTCTTCCCCTATTGTGATTGGCAAAATTTCAAATTCTTCCATCATTTCACCATTCTTTGCACCATCACCTGCAAAAAGAACACCAGAAGCTCAATCAACACTGTCAGACTACAAGCAAGCCGATTAAGTCTTCAAAAAGAAAAATTGGTTAACAAATTCCAAAATTCACCAAAACAACAAACACCATGACCAAGGAAAAGTTTTATTATATGAACAATGGCAGTTTCAATGGTAAAATTACACCAAGGGTAGGTTGTGTTACATTGTTTAGATTTCAGTATGAACTCAAGAATGCAGCCTTGGAGGGACATTAGAGTTTTTATGAATAACAAGCAGAGTTACCTGGCGCTGCCCGGAAAATAAGTAGTCAGGTGTGTGTAGTGGGCTTTTTATAGTCTGAGGAAGCCACACCCCGAGTCTAAATTTGATGCGCCCATGTTTTTTGTCGTGAAAAGTTACCCGCCATAGACCTGCTCTTCCCTCAGCTGTCCATGAGGCACAACCGAACAAACAGACGTTCACAAATAGGGTTATATAGATTTCAAATACAACATATAACTAGAACGGTACTCAGTAGAGAGCATACCTCCGCCTGGTTCGCCATAACACTCAATGGTGAAGAATCGCGTAAAAAATTCTACTAGCCGGATCCGGATATTCACGAAAGTTGAATCGAATCGTCTTTGTCACACACACCTGTCCACCAAGTTTCGTCCAAATCTATCCATAACGTTTTGAGATATCCTGCCATGTATCGTTTTTGGCTCCATCTCCCAATGGTGAAGAATCACTTCAAATTTCGTCGAGCCAGATCCGAATCCGGATCTTCACCAAAATCTAATCATTGTGTCCTTTTCACATACGCTACATCTCTGCCAAATTTCGTCCAAATCCGTCCACAACTTTGAGATATTTTGTTCACAAACAAACATACAGGGGGGAAAACATAACCTCCGTCCACCTTTGGTGCGGAGGTAATTAGAGTTAGATTACTTAGACAAATAACCTGGCATGACTCTGTGCAGAAATTATATGATATTGTTGTGAATATGAGAATGTTTTTTTATTTTGTTGTGGTGGTAAAATGTTGTAAAAGGTTGTTGTAAAAGGTTGTTGTAAATATCACCCCTCCTCCCTCCGTTGTGGTTGTATAAAGGTCAAAGGGCGTTCCCGTAGTTAGTCCATAAAAAAACATACATGCAGGACACGATATATCTTTTCTTTTGATAGTTATCTCTTATTCTGTGTTTTAGGATAAGGCTGTGTCTCCCATTAATTAAAAGTACTCCATTGCACCAGTGAAAGAGAATAGATCCCCTTTCATTCCCATCCCCAAAAATCCCCATTTCCTTCACATCCCCCTTTCGTGATTGCCGACCCTTGATTGCCATATTACATCCCCTCTCGTCATTGATGAGCCCTCGATTCCCAATCACCTCCCCTCCAATAACCGCCATTGACCACGAGGCTCGAGTCAGGGAAGAAAGGCGTGTCTCCACCTCGTCAGAGGAGGGGAGGGGCGCGCCCGCCCGTCGTCGTCCGGGGCGGAGCCCGAGGGTCGTGCGACCAGCCAGGGCCGAGGTGAGCGCCCCGATGGGCGTGTCCAAAGCGCCGGGGGCGTGATCGCTGGGGGCGCTATAAAAAGGGCGCAACCGGAAGTGGTTAAAAAAGAAGAAGAAAGAGAGATGCACTCTGGGTTGGAAAAAGAAGGGTTGTGAAGAGAGGAGGAGTTGGTTGCAAGGAGTTGGTCACAGTCGGTTGCCAGAGAGAGGAGTCGGTGGTGAGAGGTGAGAGAAGCAAGAAAGAGTTGAGGGTTGAGGGACCAGACCAGTGAGACAAGTCCTGGGAACGCAGCGGACGGAGGCCGCCGCAGCAGCGACACCCGGCAACCGCAAAAGGGGGCCTGAACGGCGGTTTGGAGCAGGGCCAACAAAAAGGAACGGCGGCTGCCAAACGCACGATTGAGCTGCAAGACCCCCCCCCCCCCCCCCCCTGGACCTTTCCTCTCCCGCCAGCCATCCACCTTCTGCCATCCCTGGCATTCCCCGCGTGAGTCAGCGTTCTGTTTGTTCTGTCCTGGGATATAAGTTAAGTCTGTAGGTAAGCTAAATTTGCACTGTGTCACCTGCGTCTTGTGCTTGTAAATAAACGTGACATCTGTCTTTTTGCTTGTGTGTAAATAGTAGGAATAAATGTAGTAGTATTTCAAACCTTTTTTTTGTCTCCGTTTTCCTCTTGCATTGCGTCGCTTTTGTCTTTTCCCTCATTGAGCAGCTAGGGTGCGATACAACCAACGTTCGGGTGGAATCGGGTGAGTTTTGTTAGGTCGCGGTTTTAAACCACCGCTCGGTCTATAACATCCTAACCGCGATCTATAACAATTGGTTGTCAGGAGTTGGATTCGAACCTGGGACTAAATTTATTTAGCCCAAATTTTGGACACCAATTGTGTTAGTACTATAACAATTGGTGTCGGGGAGTGAGATCGACCCGGAGCGCGCTTCACGCGCTCAAAATTATAAAATACCGAAATTTGTTTTGTTTTAAAGGAAAAGCCCGAATTTTGAAATCGCGCCATGGCTGTCCAAGGCGACGGGATGCCGGTGGGAGAGATAGAGGGGTTAGAAGTAACCCAGGACTTCGGGGAAGAAAGGGAGGAGGAAAATGGCAATGTGGTTGCGGGAATATCAGGCGCACAGAATGGCGCCCTCGCGCACGTGGTTGAGGGGGCCACGGTCGCGGCACCAATGAGCGCGGCCCAAATGCAAGCCTTCATGGCCCAATTCATGGTGGAAATGCAGAAAAAAAACGACAGTATAGTACAAATGCAGGCGTCCCTCAACCTGCAGAGTGAGCAAAGGAGGGCTGATAGTGAAAAAATGGAAAGCAGAATTATGGGGCAAATGGGGGTAATGAGGGACGAAGCGAGGGGTACTGGTGAGGGGTTAGACAGGAAATTTGGGAAGTTAGACAATAATTTTGAGGAGTTAGACAAGAAATTTGGGAAGTTAGACAATAATTTTGAGGGGTTAGACAACGGGATAAAAGAGGTAAAGAATGGGTTAACGGGGGTGGAAAACAGAATGGCTGCCCAGGAGAATCAGTTAGAGGGGTTGAAAAATGGGTTAATGGGGTTAGAAAATAGGATGGAGGACAAATTGCGGGAAATAGGGGAACAATCCGCCCGGGAAATCGAACAGATGGGGAACCAGATGGAGGAAATACGACGAGGGGTGAGTGAGGAGGTCTCGGGGCTACGCGAGGAGGTAAAGCGAGGCGAAAAGCGTATAGAGAAAGAGGTAAGGAATAATACGGCTAAGTTACAAGGGGGAATAGAAGATCTGACGGAGGAGGTGGAGCAGCTGACAGAGGGACAAACTAAGTTAGTGGAGCAGGTTCAAAAGAACACTGCGGTACTAGGAGGGTTAAAGGCGACACAAAAAGAAATTAAAAACGAATTAATAGCGACGCAGAGGCAATGTCAGATGGTACGGGAGGAACTGACAATGAGGGTGGAGGAGGTGACAGAGATAATGGAGACAAAGGACCGGCAGGTGAGGATGCACATAGAGACGGTCACGGTAGCCTTAGAGGACGAACTTGAGGGGACGCACCGAGAAATAAAAGAGGTTAAACAAAAACTAGAGGAAGTGGGAGAAGAGGTGAGTGAAATTAAGAAGGGACGGACAGAAACTAAGAGGGAGATAAAGGAGGAAGTCATGGAATATGTACAAGGTCTGTGTTCAAATCATGATGTGATGCTCACTAACCAAATAAAAAGTTTGCAGGTGGCAGAGGAGGTGAGACGAAGTACGGAGGTGAGTGGCAATGTATATGATGTGAGGAAAGCTTCAGTCGGCTTGGGGATTGGTTTGGATCCGGGTGTTCGTGAAAGGCCGTTGGTGAAGTGTGTGACAGGTCAGGTGTGCGGAAAAAGAGGTGTGCGAGAATGTCCGACCATGGGGTGTGTGAGGAAAAAGTGCACGCCGAGGAGTGAGTGTGCCGTCAAGAGTGAGTTGGTCGGAGCGCGTGTGCGAGGGGGTACATGGAAGCGCGGTGTGGTGAGTGTTACGGAGGAAGTAACGAGAGAGTGTACACCTGTGGTGAGTGTTACGGAGGAAGTAACGAGAGAGTGTACACCTGTGGTGAGTGTTACAGAGGATGTAACAAGAAAGCGTACGTCTGTGGTGAGTGTTACAGAGGGTGTAACGGGAGAGTGTGCGCGAGAAAGGTGTGTAACGGACAGGTGCATGAGGAAAGAGTGCGTTGTCAAGAGTGGAGGTGAGAGTAGTGAGAGTGAAACGGAGCGTGAGTTGGTTGTGACAGGTGAGCGAGGATGTACACCTGGGATGGAAGGATGCACACCTGGAATGGTAGAGCGTGAGTGGGAATGCACGCTGGAGTTGGTGGTGAGGCACGTGGTTGGGTGTGCGAATGAGGGCACACCTGTGATTGTCACAGAGGAGGTGACCGAGGAGGGGGCGCGAAGCGGTGTATTGGTGAGGTGTGCGAGCAACGAATGTGTGCCAAAGTGTTCGGTGGTCAGGTGTGTGACCAAGGCTGTGAGTGGAATGGGTGTACCTGGGTGTGTAAGAAAAGGTACGAGGAGAATGGGAACGGCTGCATGTATGAGCAAGAAAGAGGTAGCGTATGCATGTAAGCCTGCAGGTGAAGCGTCGACGGTAACCGGGTTAAAGGTTAGGTCGACTTTTAGCCGGATCGGGCCCTCGGTGCGTGCCGGGCTTCGCGTGCCGCGAGAACCAGCGGAGATCCGAGCCACGGCGGGTTCGAAAGGACCGCCGTGCGCGATCCACGCTGGGCCTCGCGTGGAGCGGCCGCGTCCGGGCTCCACTAGGCGGAGCGGGCAGCCCGATAGGAAGGGTCGTCATGGCGACCACTTTCTATTGAGACGTGCCGGCAGGTCGAGATCGGGACATTGGATGGCTCCACGCCGAGGTGGTGCATGGGATCTCGGCCCGGGTAAGCCTCCGTCCCTGCCCCGAATGCGGGACGTATCCAGCCGCTGGCACAAAAGAACCCGCGTTCATTGCTCGGCTGTACGAAGCCGGGCTGTAGATGTGAATTGGCGCACCGAGAGGATGTAATAAGTAGACGGGTGATGGTGATAGTGATAGTGATTTAAAACGAAATTTAGAAAAGTGAATAGAATTGGCAGTAAATGGAAAATTTTTGAATTGTTGGATTTGGACGAGCGAAATTGGTAGAGACCCCCGATGTGGTGGGATGGCAAATCCACCATCCTTCCCATGTGGGGGCAAAGGAGCTATAGATTATGGGGTGTATGGCAGTGAAAACTAGCCCGGGTGGGTTAGGTTATATTGATAGGGCCCTAGAAGATGACATTAGGTGACGTTAAGGTTAGTTAGTGACTGATACCTGTAGTGGGGACGCAGGTAGATTAGTGTGGATGATAATGACGTGGGAGCGCAATAGTTTAAAGGGACGACTGGGAAGCGCAAGTTTCAGAGGGGAGTAGTCAGCTGAGATGATGCCGTGTGTGTGAGGATTGAACAGGTGTGATTGCACAGGTGTGCAACTGAACAGGTGTGTGGAGCAGTGTATGAGGGAGTAGTGGTGATTGTGTGTTGTGTTGACCAACTGGTCCAGGAAGAGGAGGAGGGTGCAGGTGGCACCAGGTAGGATTGCACAGGTGTGCAACGACAGGTGAATGAAAGACAGGTGTATGGAATAAATGGTCTGGAGGATTGGAATGGATGGTCGTGGAGTGAGAATGGTGGAAATTGTGGAGTGGAGTGGATGGTGCGAAGGTGTGAATGGGGGAAGAGTGGACCCCCATCACGGATACCCGGGGCGGGTAGTGTAAGTGTTAGGTAGAGGGTACAGGTAAATTGTGGTTGGATATTGGCATCTGTGGTGCGAGGTGAAAGAATGGTATTTGGATGGGTGCATTAGTGTTGTGGAAATGGCTGGGCGTGTAGCCTGTTAGTGTGTGTAGTTGGTTTGGGCACTCCACCACTGTAAGGATGTCGGCCAGGTGAGGCCGCAGGTGGGCTCTGGGAGCCGGTAGTAGTTGTTGTGGATGGGGCCCGAGGATCCGGAGGACGGACCCGGGTAGCCCAGTGCCAGAGGGCACCATGGGGTGACAGAGCCAGGAGAGGGGCTGCCCCCAGTTAGATAGGTTAGGGTGAGGAGCTAGGTAAGCTCGGGTGGCAACTACAGTGGTGGAGGTGTGCAGGTGGGTAGACCTGTTGGGAGAGCTACACGTCGCGGCCCAGAAATTGTGCGAGGGCACCGGGAGATGAATCGGGGGAGTGAGACCCCAAATTGAAAAGCACCACAGTTTGGCCAATGGGAATTGGGTTTTAGAACCCATAGTGTAAGAGGGCCAATGGTTTGGCCGGAGAAAGACCCCGGGTAGTGTAAAGTGTGTTAAAGTCATTTAGAGGATAGTTAGGATGAAGGATCTCCTCGCACCATCTGCACCCACTCACCGGAGGTGACATGTAACTCCACACCATGCCATGTTTTATTATTTTTTATTGTGCAAATGTTTGGAATGTGAGACGCATCATGACGTGGGTGTGACATTGTGCTTTGATGTTCCATCTCTGCCTCCTTATGAGGATTGATGATGAATTGATGATGGCAAATTTTTGAAGTAGAGGGATTGTGGTGACGAATTTGATATAGGGGAAATATGGGGAAGACGTGACAGTAGTGACGAATTGGTAATGTGTAGGTTTTGTACATATGGGGTAAGGGCAAGGGTGGGCTAGGTAACAGGGGGGTGACGTACGGTAGGGACGAGCTTTCTCACTTCGCCCTCCGTACGCATTTCGCCTTGCATTGCCTTTTTGATGTGTACCCTTGAGACCTTACCCCTCGCTCATCTGTCTTGTCCCCCCTTTTTGTCTCCCACATGAGGACCTGAGCGCCGTTGGGCGCCGAGGGGAGCGTGCGTGGGTCGGCCATTGTGCGCCCGAAATTCCCAGAACCAGCTGTCTGCATCGATGCACCACATTATGGACCACATGTCTGTGGCCGAGCACCACCTATGGACCCCATGGGTTGGGGCATGGCCCCTCTGCTGGAACCGGCCATGAGGGCCCGAAATCTTGCTGGCGGACCTTGGCCACAGGGCACCGATGCCCCACAGGTGAACCACACATAGTCGGCCCTGTGGGCCATAAATAAAGCAAATAAATAAAATGGACACGTTTGGGCAAGCTTTATTGCAAATAGGCCGCCAGTAAGCAAAGCAAATGAAAATGACAACAACTGGAAGAAATAATGATAACCAGCAGAGGGAGCCGAAGAGCAAGAGACACCTGCAGGGTTGGGTTTGTTGGTTTTATTTTATTCATTGAACAATGGGGACTGCACCGATTGGTGCTTGGGTGTGTATTGGTGCGGTTTTGGGTGCTTTAATGGTGCATTGATGCAGAGCAGACTGTCCTCCCCCCAGAAAGAACAATTACAGGTCCTGGGTTAGTTTTGTAAATAAAATTAGCGTCAGTGTAAATAATGCTCCCCACCGTCAGTGTATAGTTTGAAGACCATTCCGCAATTCGGTTAACTGTGGGCGTAAGTCTGTTAGGCAGGGTGCAATGGAGCAGCGGGACACATTTATTTATGTTTTAAAACTGTCGCACTCAGGGTCAGGTTAAAAGTAGAGGGAACTACACCTACATGCCACACTAAGGTAAAAGTAATAGGCCCGGGACGTGCCTAAGGGGAGGAGGGTGCAGTGTTGTGAATATGAGAATGTTTTTTTATTTTGTTGTGGTGGTAAAATGTTGTAAAAGGTTGTTGTAAAAGGTTGTTGTAAATATCACCCCTCCTCCCTCCGTTGTGGTTGTATAAAGGTCAAAGGGCGTTCCCGTAGTTAGTCCATAAAAAAACATACATGCAGGACACGATATATCTTTTCTTTTGATAGTTATCTCTTATTCTGTGTTTTAGGATAAGGCTGTGTCTCCCATTAATTAAAAGTACTCCATTGCACCAGTGAAAGAGAATAGATCCCCTTTCATTCCCATCCCCAAAAATCCCCATTTCCTTCACATCCCCCTTTCGTGATTGCCGACCCTCGATTGCCATATTACATCCCCTCTCGTCATTGCTGAGCCCTCGATTCCCAATCACCTCCCCTCCAATAACCGCCATTGACCACGAGGCTCGAGTCAGGGAAGAAAGGCGTGTCTCCACCTCGTCAGAGGAGGGGAGGGGCGCGCCCGCCCGTCGTCGTCCGGGGCGGAGCCCGAGGGTCGTGCGACCAGCCAGGGCCGAGGTGAGCGCCCCGATGGGCGTGTCCAAAGCGCCGGGGGCGTGATCGCTGGGGGCGCTATAAAAAAGGGCGCAACCGGAAGTGGTTAAAAAAGAAGAAGAAAGAGAGATGCACTCTGGGTTGGAAAAAGAAGGGTTGTGAAGAGAGGAGGAGTTGGTTGCAAGGAGTTGGTCACAGTCGGTTGCCAGAGAGAGGAGTCGGTGGTGAGAAGTGAGAGAAGCAAGAAAGAGTTGAGGGTTGAGGGACCAGACCAGTGAGACAAGTCCTGGGAACGCAGCGGACGGAGGCCGCCGCAGCAGCGACACCCGGCAACCGCAAAAGGGGGCCTGAACGGCGGTTTGGAGCAGGGCCAACAAAAAGGAACGGCGGCTGCCAAACGCACGATTGAGCTGCAAGACCCCCCCCTTGGACCTTTCCTCTCCCGCCAGCCATCCACCTTCTGCCATCCCTGGCATTCCCCGCGTGAGTCAGCGTTCTGTTTGTTCTGTCCTGGGATATAAGTTAAGTCTGTAGGTAAGCTAAATTTGCACTGTGTCACCTGCGTCTTGTGCTTGTAAATAAACGTGACATCTGTCTTTTTGCTTGTGTGTAAATAGTAGGAATAAATGTAGTAGTATTTCAAACCTTTTTTTGTCTCCGTTTTCCTCTTGCATTGCGTCGCTTTTGTCTTTTCCCTCATTGAGCAGCTAGGGTGCGATACAACCAACGTTCGGGTGGAATCGGGTGAGTTTTGTGAGGTCGCGGTTTTAAACCACCGCTCGGTCTATAACATCCTAACCGCGATCTATAACAATATTTTTGGGTGATGAATGAATGAATGATCGTTTTAAGGCCATTTTCCCCGCTATAGCGAGGGTTAGCCTTGCGGGCCCCAAGACAATCATGGTTCTGTAGCGGTTACCGCTGGATGCACACAATCGCCTTGCACCGGCCAGACCACGTCCAGACGCGCCTCTCCCGGGCATGCCCGGACTCACTGTTCCCGGGCACGCCCGAACCTCCCGGGCACGCCCGGTCTCGTCTTTCCCGGGCATGCCCGCTCTCGCCTTTCCAGAGCTCGCCCAGAGCGTCCGGGCATGCCCGCTATCGCCTTTTCAGGGCTCGCCCAGAGCGTCCGGGCATGCCCGCTATCGCCTTTCCAGGGCTCGCCCAGAGCGTCCGGGCATGCCCGCTATCGCCTTTCCAGGGCTCGCCCAGAGCGCCGGGGCACGCCCAGCCTCGACTTGCCAGGCCGCAGCCAAACACGCCCGGGCAGGTCCAGACTCGCCTTTCCAAGGCTCGCCCTTGACACCCGGGCATGCCCGGTATAGCTTTTGCCGGGCAAACTTCCCGACATAAATGTGTATATATATTGCTGCCCGATAAACGGGCTTGTCAGAATACCTGAGCTGTTTTGTTTCAATAAAGCAACTCGGACGAATTCCGTCTTTGGTCGCGTCAATTCTTTCGACTCGCGTTGGAGCGCAGTTCCTTCATTGGTGACCTACCGACATGGATACGGCAGTGATGCTTAAACTGCCTACCTTCTGGGAGGCTCACGCGGCTGTTTGGTTCGCTCAGGCGGACTCTCAGTTCGCCCTGCGAGGCATCACCGCGGACGACACCCGCTTCCACCATGTTGTGGCGGCGCTCGGTTCCGCCACCGCGGCCCGCGCCTTGAGCCTCCTCGAGCACCCGCCGGCTGCTGACAAATACGACGCGCTGAAGACACTCCTCCTCGACGCTTTCGCCCTCTCACCGGCAGCACGCGCATGGCGCCTGCTCGCTCTGCCCGAGCTCGGCGACACGCGCCCGTCAGAGCGCATGGACTATATGCTCTCGTTGCTCGGTGAGCACTCTCCGGATTTTCTGTTCCGCGAGCTGTTCCTTCGCCAGCTGCCTCACCCGGTACGCCTCGCCCTGGCTGGCACGTTGATCACGGATTCCCGCGCCCTCGCCAGGGAAGCCGATAAGATCTCCTCGGCGGGCCAGCACATCGGCGCGGTTACCTGGAGCCCGCCGCCGTCCGAGGCGACGCCCACGATGCCCGAGCGCCCTGCGCGGTTGGAGGCCGAACTGCCGGTGCAACTGGCGGCCGCCACGCCGCACCGCCCGCTTCCGACACGACGGCCGGGGCCTCCACCTGACCGGGCGTGGTGTTATTACCACGCCAGGTTCGGACACAAGGCTCGGACGTGCCGGCCCCCGTGCACTTTCGGCAGGTCGGGAAACGGCCGGGCCGGCGTTCATTCCCAGCCATGAGCGCCGGCCACTCGGGCAACTTGCTGTTTATTCGGGACAAAGCGTCTGGGCGGCGTTTCCTGTGTGACACCGGCGCCCAACTGAGTGTCATACCCGCCTCCGAGCAGGACAGGCGGGACGCCGTTTGCGGCCCCTCTTTGGTCGCTGCTAATGGCTCGGCCATACGCACTTTCGGCCCACGCGTCGTCACCCTCTGCTTCGGCAGCCAGCGTTTTCAATGGACTTTTGTGACCGCCTGCGTCCCCATGGCTTTGCTGGGCGCCGACTTCCTCTGCGCGCACGGGCTGCTGGTCGACGTCAAACGTCGTCGCCTTGTCAACGCCGAGACCTTCAGCTCCCTGGCGTGCACGATGAGCAGCTCCGCGCCGACCGAACTGGCGTGCGCCCTCCCGGCAGCCTTGCACCGGCCAGAACACGGCCAGACGCGCCTCTCCCGGGCATGCCCGGACTCACTGTACCCGGGCACGCCCGAACCTCCCGGGGACGCCCGGTCTCGTCTTTCCCGGGCTCGCCCAGAGCGTCCGGGCATGCCCGCTATCGCCTTTCCAGGGCTCACCCAGAGCGCCCGGGCACGCCCAGCCTCGACTTGCCAGGCTGCAGCCAAACACGCCCGGGCAGGTCCAGACTCGCCTTTCCAAGGCTCGCCCTTGACACCCGGGCATGCCCGGTATAGCTTTTGCCGGGCAAACTTCCCGACATAAATGTGTATATATATTGCTGCCCGATAAACGGGCTTGTCAGAATACCTGAGCTGTTTTGTTTCAATAAAGCAACTCGGACGAATTCCGTCTTTGGTCGCGTCAATTCTTTCGACTCGCGTTGGAGCGCAGTTCTTTCAGTTCCCTGTTTTGAGGCAATGTTTTTATGGCCGGATGCCCTTCCTGCCGCCAACCCTTGGTCACGCTCTTACGATGCGCAGGGACACGGTGTACCTATTCTAACCGGGGTACACACCGGGATCATTCATCCCAGCAAGCTGGTACTCAATTTCCTCTGCCGTCTGGGTCTGGGAACTGGGTGATGGATAAAGTATTACTCAAAGGAGTCAGTTATAACCCAAAGGAGTCGGACAATAGCCTTCAGCCTGTTACGTATCTCGGTCATGATTGAAACAATGAGAGATGAAGAAGAAGCAAAACTTGTATCGATTATGGTTTGGACTTGAAATAAATATTGAGCCACAAGGGGGAATTAAAAAGGATTCTGCCATGGAAGCTCAATGAGGGCGAATAAAAATACCGGGAGCCATCGGAGAATGAAACAATGTGTGGAGGAAGAAGAACCGGGATAATCCAGGTGATACGATCATGATTCTAGCGAACAGAGTCGATTGCTGACGGGAGAGGAAGTCAAGTAAGCCATGTGTGGAGTTGGCCTTGGATGCAATGGGCAGAGTTTGGAGAGCAAGACAGGATCAAAATAAGATACATGTCAAGAGACCAATCTGATCTCGTGTTTGACATTAAGGGCTTCCGTCCATTGTTGTGCGAGAATAAGCCGCATGTGCAAGGTGGAGAGACCTGGTCTGAAACAAAATTGGTGATCTGAGACGAGGTCATGGGAGAAAAGGAAGGGCTTCATATCAACTGCAATGATGGATTCCATGAACTTGCTGATTGCACGAAAATCGATAGGTCTTGTAGTTGAGGGGGATCCGTTTTTGCACATTTTCATGAAATGCAGTGATGTTGGCTGACTTCCAAGCAGATGTAATATGCCTGAGGGCAAATTATAGGGTGTAAATGACAGAAAGAGGGAGTCTAAGCGCAGCAGAGCATGATTTTAGGACTTGCGAGCTGATGCCATCCGGTCCAAATGCTGAATCAGAGTTAAAGGGTGCCAGAAATTTCTCCACCTTCTCAAATGCAACGGGGAGGGCCAGAGACTGAGAGACGAGGCAACTATACAGGAGAGGTGATTTAAAACAGACCACATCAACATACCTGCGATGCGAGTGCAACATGCCTTGTCCTTCCGCCTCACCGTGAAATATTCCAATAATGCTTAGCGCTTTCTATTCCACAGAATCCAGAGGATGTGATGCTGGAGTCCCAGCCTCGACGGGAAGATGAATTTTTTTTTTTTTTGTATACAGAATCGAGGCTTGTGAAAGAGCTAACATTTATCACAAAAAAAAAAATCAAACAAAATATATATATAATATAAAATCAAAAAACAAAATATATAAAAAGAGGGAGCGGTAGACAAGATGGGGAGAGAAGGGGAAGCAGACAAACACAACATTTGAGAGCAGGGACATCGGGAGATGTGTGGGAGGGAGAGGGCTTGGGGGGAGGAGGTGTGGGAAGGGGAGGGGGGCGGTGGGAGAAGTATAAAACACAAGGACACCAAGGACTTCCAGGAAAGAAGTTCTCAATTTTTGAGAACAAAAAATGTTCTCAGGATTTGCCACCATTCGCGGATTTTGCTTCGCTATTTGCGGTTTTTGTTCCTCTCCGTTCTCGGATTTTCGCGACTCGGAAACCTAGTCCCCCTTTTTCCATTGAAACAATGCCTCGCTAATCGCAGTTTCGCAATTCGTGGATTTTCCAGGAACATATCCCCCACAAATAGCGGGGTCCCACGGTATATATATATCTCGACAAAGGAAGGAAAGTCTGCAGCTGGCTTTTGAGGCCAGTTTTGCTACCTGAACGACTAAGAAGACGCCATGACTGACGGTGAGGCCTAAATATTCAAAAGACAAACTCTTCCAGCAACTTACCATGTGAATAGATCAAGATAGGAGGGTTCGTTTGACGATCCTTTTAGAGCAATAAGGTGAGATTTCATTCCTGCAAAATGTCAGGGACATGGTCCCTTTGTTAAACCAGAATTAAACGAGAACGGTAATCGGTAAAGCGCATACCTCCGCCAGGCTGAACAGTTTACGTTTTGTATCTCATGGATAGGCTGGATCTGGATTCGGACCTTAACCAAAATGCAATTGCTTGTTCTTGTTACCTATCCGACTGATCAACCTATCGTTGTTATAATCCATCCACAACTCTGAGATATTTTGTCAGACAGACAGAAAAAGGGTGAAAGCATAACCTCCGTCCACCTTCGGTGGTGAAGGTAATAAGTTTGAAATCCACAGAGAGCGAGAGAGACGCAGCTGCTGAAGTCGAGTGTGCATCAATGGGATGGGGTCCAGTGTGGAGTCCTAATACCTCAAATCCCATAATAATGACATCATCAACCACTACACTCAAAGTAAGCATTATAATATTCATAAAATATGCAAATATTAATTATATCATACTTTCACACTTTCCTCAATTAAAACAACTTATGATGAAATCTGAATTATTTAAATAGAGAGGTGCTAATTAGAGTACAAGTTTAACTCTCGATGGAGTGTAAGATTATTAATTATTGTGATAGATTATCCGAGAAAAACGAACCACGTGATCTCGAAACTTCGCGATTTCTCAGCTGCCGATTCGCCATCAGGCATCACTCAACCACATCGCCTGAGGAGAAACGTAAAGCACATTTCGGGGATCTTCGATCATTTATCTTCACATTATGTTAACATGATAAATATTTATACAATCATTTTGGTTTACACAGAATTTTGGCAAAAGTAGTTTCTTCAACAATCCTACCAAGTAGAAGTACCAGGGCCGAATCGAATCAAATTCCAAGTTACGATTTTTGGATCGTCATTACGTTCAAGCCGATTTAAATTCAGAATTATTATAAACACAAAACACGAAGTTATCCATGTAATGAAACTGATGTATAATAAACACGAAACTGATGTAATGCTTGGAGCAATCACTGTTAAACCCAGAGAGTCCGCAGACAAGCCTTACCCCATGCAGTCCTGAGGCAAAGAGGACCTGCGCTACGTCCGTAGGCGGTAATAATTGATTGGTCGTGTAACGTAAAATGCCGTAAGGTTTTGTCCAAGTCATGCTAAATAAAATGGCTTTGAAAGTGGCAAAACTTATTTTCCGCAATGTTAAAGTATATAATTCAATTGAAATAAAATAAAGATAAAGTAATAGAGTTTACCGCCGTTGCCGCAGCCTCTTTTACATCGCCCTATTATCCCATCCCTGTGCAGCGGGAGACAGGTTTTTGCAATCACGTGTGTGTGTGTGTTCTTGTGTGTTTGTTTGTTTGTATATATATATATATATATATATATATATATATATATATATATATATATATATATATATATATATATATATATATATATATATATATATATATATATATATACATACATACATACATACATACATACATACATACATACATACATACATACATACATACATACATATATATATATATATATATATATATATATATATATCTATATGTAAAGGAGGAGTGTCTGTCTGTCTGGATGTCCGCTTATAACTCAAGAACTACACATCGGAGAAAAGTTTTAGACACAGATTCGGAATCAGCAAAAAATTCCGGTGGTTATAGGCTACTTTTTATTTTAATATCAATGGTTTAAAAAACCGGGCCAACTGCAATTCCACGGTGTAGTTTGTGGCAGCGAAATTGCCCCTTTCCGATCCCATGACGCATTGCGGTTCCGATTCGCGATAAGGTCTATGTGCTATCACTGACACTTTTCCACCTTTTCCATACCTTTTAATCAGATTTACCTTATCGTCCATCGTAACTACATTACGCTTGGAAACACTAGCATTATCCTTCTTCGGACCCATGGCTAACACAGACACAGTAAAGGAATACTGTACGTCGCCTCTGTTTTGAATGAGAATCAGCGGTTGCGCGTACGTACAGTATACTGTACGTACATATTTATATTTTTTTAATGTGCTTTTTATTGTATTTTAAATTGTTTTTTAGCTTCTTTTATTGTTAATTTATGTACTATTTTATTTATTTTAAATATATTTTTAAGGAAAACAAATGTTTTCACGTCCGTAGGAGTGACGTAAAGTCACACATAATGACGTTCGCTGCCCGGTCATGAAAGAAATTATGATTCTCTTGACAAAGTGACATGCAGATCAGGCAGTAAACCTCCCAACTGAGTTTCTCAACAGTCGTCAGCCTCAATTCTAAAATCCTTAATTTTCATCCTATTGACTTGAACTTTGAATAGGATTTACATATCGGCTTACTGAATTAAACCACCAACTATTTTTGAGATCGGCGTAGGCCAAAAGGTCAACGTAGGCCAAAGGTCAACCACTTTTGTTTTTAGTTTCTAAAATCCTCAATTTTCATCCGATTCACTTGAAATTTGAATGGGATTTACATATCAGTAAACTGAATTCAACCAACAATTATTTTTGAGATCACCATAGGCCAAAAGAGCAACATAGGCCCCCCCCCCCTTCCCACGCCCCCTCCCCCCAAGCCCTCTCCCTCCCACACATCTCCCTGCTCTTAAATGTTGTGTGCTCTCAAGTGTTTGTGTGCTTCCCATTCTAATGTCTTCCGCTCCCTCTTTTTATATATCTTGTTTGTCTGGTTGATTTGTTTGTGAAGTAAATGTCAGCTCTTTCACGAGCCTCGATTCAGTATACAAAAAAAAAAAAAAAAATTCTAATTTCTAAAATCCTCAACTTTCATCTGATTGACTTGAAATGTGAAGAGGATTTGCATATCAGGTCACTGAAATTGAACCACCAATTCTTTTTGAGGTCAGCATAGGCCAAAAAGTAAACATAGGCCAAAGGTCAACAACTTAAGGTGAAGTTTTTAAAATCCTACATTTTCTTCCAATTGACTTGAAATTTGGATAGGATTTGCATATCGGGTCACCTAATTCAACCACCAATTATTTTTGAGGTCTAAAGGTGAAAATATCAATATGGGCCAAATTTCTAAAATCGTCAATTTTCATCTAATTGACTTGAAATTTGAAGAGGATTTGCACATCAGATCACTGAATTAAACCACCAATTATTTTTGAGGTTAACATAGGTCAAAAGGTCAACAACTTATTTCAGGAATATTTCAAGACATATTTCTGTCGCAGGGGCAATCAATGAAGGTTGTAGGCCTGAACTTCACAGAACAAGTGTTTGCCCATGGCCAGCTGTACGTGGGCTGCTCGAGGGTTGGAAAACCAAGCAATCTTTATGTCTTGGCACCACGTAAGAAAACCAGAAATGTTGTATACCCAGAGGTTTTGAGAAATAGAAAATTGAAAAAACGTCATGTAGGAAATGTACTGTGATATTGCTCTAAAATATACATGTTCTTTTCATCATATATTTGTATTATTCTTATTCAACCCGGGCGAAGCCGGGTACCTCAGCTAGTATATATATATATATATATATATATATATATATATATATATATATATATATATATATATATATATATACTGTATATATATATATATATATATATATATATATATATATATATATACACACTCAACCCTCGGCTATCGCGAACTCGGCTATCGCGTTTCTTTGCTGTCGCGGCTACCTAAAAAACTGCACAACACACGACTATCGCACCCCAAATACGCGCTATAGCGCACCGGAAATGGTGGAAAGGGTGCTACGTCATCACCGAGCGTGGGGAAAGAGAAATCAAGGGAAATCAAGAAGAGGAAGAACTTAACTTACGCTCAGAAATTCGAAATTGTGCAGTTGATAGACAATTGTGAAACAAAGCGAAGTGTTGGAAAGAAATTTGGGATAAATGAGTCAACAGTGCGAGGTATTTACCAAAACCGTGATTATTGTAGAAACGTAGATAAGATTTAACATTCAACAGTGAAGCAAGGTGCTCCTTTATTAATACGGCACTGGCAGGTTACGAGGAGCAGTATCATGCCCACGTCAACTCCCTCCGCCAACGCCAGATCACCGAATTCTTACGGCCAGACTCGGCGTCAGAACAAGTCTAACCGGGGGACATTAGGATAACCGCAGGGGGGGGGGGGGGGCACAAACTGTCGTTCGAGACCTCAATCTATGATGTAAATGCTTGATAATAAGAGTTTGCCGTCAACAACCAGCACACCAACCCAGTTCCAATTTTAAAACATGCTGCAAAGTCTCTCTCTTTCACACAAACACACACACACAAACACACACACACACACGCACGCCAGCACATGCACATGCACACACACACACACACACACACACACGCACGCCAGCACATGCGCACACACACACACACACACACACTGCACAAAATATAGCCGACGTGCAAGTTTGGCGCCAAAGGCTTGGCCTGCGGGTAGGTGTGGGGGGGGGGGGGGGAACAATAACTCATTTGGGTGGGCATGGCCCGCGAATGCCCCCCCCCCCCCCCCCCATGACGCCGACCCTGCTTACGGCGTTGCAACGAGGCACAGCCCTCTGTCTTTGACGAGCCCTCTGACGTTGAGCGCTTCTCTGGTGCTTCAGCTGACGCAATCCTGGACGAGATGGAGGCACGTAGGGGTGGTCAATAAGACTCCACCCAAGCTTCGGAACCTACCCAACCACCTAAGCCCCTCATCGTTCCCAAAAAGGTAAATAAAATGGTAAAAAAGTACTTTTTTACCATTTTATTTTTATTTACATATTGTGATTCTTGTTTTCATGTTTCTTTATATGTTAATGTTTCTTTATATGGTAGAAACACTTGGTAAAAAAGTGGCAAAAATAGGTTAAATATGTGGTCAACTTGGGGGTCCTGGCACCAATTAGAATTATTACCATACGTTCTTCAGTTCGGCTATCGCGAATCCGGCTAACGCGCACCGATAGCGGCACCAATTAGGCGCGATAGCCGAGGGTTGAGTATATATATATATATATATATATATATATATATATATATATATATATATATATATATATATATATATATATATATATATATATATATACAGACTTGGCATTTAATATGGAATATTTTTTTGTGGGGGTGAACTTACTTTTCAAGATGACTTAGAACCAAAAGTTCATTGGAATTGTGTTGAAATTATTCTAGATTTTGTTAATGTGACCTTTAAAAGAAACAAAACCACATTTGACATTTCGAAGCAAATAAATCGATCCTTGAAAGTGATGTAAACTGATATCGAAATCAATTCATGGACAGTACTGTGTTAAACTTCTGTACATTTTCCAGAAGTATCTCTTTATTTTGCACATGAGCCAAATTTTTTTTTAACAAAAACAAAAGTTAAATTATGACTGGGATTACGGACAGTAAAATTACAGTCCAGTACTTCGTGTAACCCCCACGAGCATTCAGGAGAGCACGTACACGTCGAGGCATGCTGTTCAAGAGATTTGCCAAGGTTTGGACAGGAATCGCTTGCCATGCAGTGACAATAGTCTGCTGCAATTCACGCACAGAGTTGGGCTGCTGGTCCAAGTTGTCGATTTGACGCGTTAATTCTGCCCACAAGTTCTCTATGGAATTCATATCCGGGGACATGGCAGGCCACTCCATATGCTCTACACCACGGTCAGCAAGAAAGTGTTGGATCATGCGAGCACGATGAGGCCGTGCATTGTCATCTTGGAGACAAAGTTTCCTCGAAAGGCTGCACGAGCAAATGGAAGCAATGTTTCTTCCAGAATGACCCTGTACTTGAACTGGTTCAGGTTTCCATTCAGAACAACCATGTCAGTTTTGCCCCCTGCATGAAAAGCAGCCAAAACGGTCACCCCACCACCTCCAGCTTGGACTCTTGGCACTATGCAATCTTCGTTGTGGGCTTCATGCACTTGTCTGCACACTCGGACGCGGCCATCTTGACGATAGACCAGAAATCTAGACTCGTCACCGAAGGTCACGTGATTCCAGTGTCCTGGCTGCCATTGACGGTGCTCTCTGGCCCACTGCAATCGACGCTGGCTGTGTTGTCTGGTCAGGCGTGGCTTTCTCAGGGGACACCTGGCACGACAGCCTGCTTGAACCAGTCGTTGGTTAACTAGCCTTCTGGATACAGGCACATTTGTCAGTTGCTGCCACTCAGCCCTAAGCCGATTAGCTGACTTGGTACGGCCATTGCAGACTAACCGGTGATGCTGGCGATCATCTCTCCTTGTGGTTCTGCATGGACGTCCTGTCCTCGGTATTGGAGTAGGGACACCCTTCTGAGCATTTCGTTTCAGGATCTTTGACACCTGACCTTGAGTGATGCCAACTGTTAGCATGCTGTTGAGCATTAGCATGCAGTTTCATGCCAGAATTTCGTAAAGCCACCACTCCATGACAAACAGCATTGTCAAATTGACGGACCATCTCCAGAGGAAGCGGCAATAACGTTTGTAGAAGTGCAGCAGTTGTTTTCCACTAATACAGAACGCAACAACCCTTATATACCCGATTGTGAAGCCAATCGTCAAATGTACCTGTCCTTACATTTTGTCACGCCACCTGTGATATAATCCTGTTATTGACTTCTTGCTGCGAAAGACAATCAGTGACATGGTTCTTTCAACAAAGACATCACCGAAGGGTAAAAGAAACTCACCAGATTGATATACTGAGTTCAGTAAGTAAACCCAAGTCAAGAAAGAAAAAAAAATTCCATATTAAATGCCAAGTCTGTATATGTGTGTGTGTGATTGTGAGACATGAGTGTGTGTTTGTATGTATGTATGTATGTGACGTGTGTGTGATTGTGATTGTGTGAGACGTGAGTGTGAAATGTGAGACGTGTGTGTGTGTGTGTGTGTGTGTGTGTGTGTGTGTATGTGTGTGTGTGTGTGTGTGTGTGTGTGTGTGTGTGTGTGTGTGTGTGAAATGTGAGACGTGTGTGTGTTGGAGTGTGAGATGTGTGTGTATGTGTGTATATGTATGTGTGTGAGACGTGAGTGTGTGTCTGTGTGTGTGTGTGTGTGTGTGTGTGTATGTATGTATGTGAGACGTCTGAGTGTGTGTGAGATGTGTGTTTGTGTGTGTGTGAATGTGAGACGTGTGAGTGTTTGAGTGTGAGGTGTGTGTGTTTGTATGTGTGTGTGTGTGGTGTGTGTGTGTGTGTGTGTGTGTGTGTCTGTTTGAATGTTGTGTGTGTGTGTGTGTGTGTGTGTGTGTGTGTGTGTGTGTGTGTGTGTGTGTGTGTGTGTGTGTGTGTACGAGACGTGAGTGTGTGTACGAGACGTGAGTGTGTGTGTGTGTTTGTATGTGTGCGTGTGAATGTGAGACGTGTGAGTGTGAATCCTGTGAAACGTATGTGTGATTGTGAGTGTGAATGTGTGTGTGTGTCGTTGGTTTTTATCTCCATCATTTGGGTTTTAGAAGGTGGGACCGAGTCCTCCCAGGACTCAAAGTATCCACCCCGACTTCGGTGAAGGATTGCGATCCATGGACTAAGTTGTGAAGTTGTGTGGGTGTGTGTGTGTGTGTCTGTGGGTGTGTAAATGTGTGTCCGTTTATGTTCGAGGAACAACTTATTTTAATCGAATTATATATTTTGAACATGAATTGGAACATGAATATAAAGACAAGTCTGCTGTTTCACCGTATATTGCCTGTGAATTTGTCCCGACCACACATACGCAGAGAGCATGTTATTTACCCAACCCTTGTGAGGTATATAGATTACAGTAGATCTTCGCTCAGTTCTGTAAGTGAGACCGACCTCAGGGATGTCGGGAGTCCTCCAAATTTCATTGTTTAATGTTATAAACAGCATTAGCGACTGTTTAAAAAGCTAATCATATGTGTTTGTGGTTTATAATATTTTACAAGCTGTTCGACTTACAAGCTACGCCGCTGTTCGACTTCCGGTCTTGTTTTACTCTGCCTGCTTCGCAGTCAATCAAAATTGAAAATGATTCCAACCAGGAAACGTACTGATTTTAAGGACATTATAAAGGACACTGTGGTGCTATGCACACACAACTCGTTTGCCAAGAAGGTAAGCCACCACGCGTTGAACAAAACCAAACACTTTATTCCATGCTTGCACGTAAGCACTGGGCGGGCTCGACTTTCGAGCCCACGTATATGTCCCGAGGCCACGCCTTGCCCTCGGGCGTGGCCGGTCGGCCGAAAGGCAGGGCATGTATTCCAGTTCAACCCTTGGCCTCATGACTCCTTTGCTCCGGGTGTGGCTCGAGCCTTGCTTCCCCGTCCGGTCGCTCGCGTCACCCACTGGTGCGCGGAATTCTGACCCGCTGGCATTGTGTCCGCCACACGCGCCCCCCCCCCTCCCCCCCAGAATTCCCGCGCACCTGAAGGGTGAGCTTGCGGGGAGGCCGGATGACCCGGCCGAAACACCCTCTGGCAATGCGTGCAGGGCTGGGGAATGGCGGGGATGGGGGGTGCCGGCGGTCTGCCCACCGGGGGGCGGCCTCGACGCGGAGGCAGAGCTGCTTGCGGGGGGTGGTCCAGGTCGAGGTGGGCCGGCTTGAGGCGGTCTACGGAGATGCGATCTGGAGTACCGCCGATGTCCACGGTGAAGTGCTCGGCCCCGGTCTCCAGCACGCGGAAGGGCCCGTCGTACGGTGGCCGCAGCGGTGCCCGGTGGGCGTCGTGCCGGACAAAAACGTACTCCGCCGTGCGAAGCTCCGGGGCGATGTGTGAGGATGGGCAACCGTGATGTGCCGTCGGCACCGGGGCGAACCTCCTGGCAGTCTCCTGAAGGGTGGAGCGCTGTTGCGTCGCGGACCAAGGTGCCGTGGAGTCGGGGATGAATTTGCCCGGTACCCGCAGCGGTTGTCCGAAGACCAGCTCCGCCGAGGACGCGCGCAGGTCGTCCTTGGGCGCCGTCCTGAGGCCCAGCAGGACCCAGGGGAGCCTGTCGGCCCAGCTGCCGTCGCGGAGGCTGGCCCGGAGCGCGGCCTTCATCGAGCGATGGAAGCGCTCGCACAGGCCGTTGGCCTGGGCTGGGTAGGCCATGGTGCAGTGCAGCTTGACGCCGAGCCCTTGCGCCACCGCTCCCCAGAGCTCCGAGGTGAACTGGGGGCCGCGGTCGGACGAGATGTCCAAAGGGGCGCCGAACCGGGCAACCCAAGTGGCGATGAAAGCTTGCGCGACGTCAGCCGCAGCCGTCGCCGCCAATGGCACGGCCCCCGGCCACCGAGTGGTACGGTCCACCATGGTGAGGAGGTGGGTGAAACCCCGCGAGGGGGGCAGAGGTCCCACCAAGTCGACGTGTACATGGTCGAACCGACGTTCGTGCACCGTAAACGGGGCCAACGGGGCCTGGGTGTGGCGGTGGACCTTCACGCGCTGGCACGCGTGGCACGTTCTGGCCCAGTCGCGGACGTTCTTCCGGAGGCCATGCCAGACGAACTTTGCCGCGACAAGCTTCTGGGAGGCATTCGTGCCCGGGTGGGACAGGCCGTGGATGGCGTCAAAAACCGGGCGCTGCCAGCCAGCGGGCACGATGGGGCGAGGCCGGCCGAGGGAGACGTCGCACAAGAGGGCAGTGCCCACGACGTCGAACGGTACCTCGGTGACGCGGAGGCCCGTGATGGTAGTCCGAAAGGCCTGGACGTCGGGGTCGGTGGTCTGGTCCGCCGCCATCCGGGCATAGTCGATCCCGAGGTGGACCGCATGTGCGACGGAACGGGAAAGGCAATCCGCCACTGGGTTGTCCTTACCCGCGACGTGTCGGATGTCCGTCGTGTATTCGGACACGGCAGAGAGGTGATGCTGCTGCTGGGCCGAACACGACTCAGCGACCTTGGCCATCACGAAAACAAGGGGCTTGTGATCGACGAAGGCCGTGAACGGGCGGCCCTCGAGAAGATGGCGGAAGTGTCGGACCGCCAGGTGGAGCCCGAGAAGCTCGCGGTCAAAGGTGCTGTACCGGCGTTCGTGCAGGCGGAGCTGCCGGCTAAAAAACGCCAGCGTCTGCCATGCACCATTCACCCACTGTTCGTGCACCGCGCCCACCGCGTAGTCCGACGTGTCTGTGGTGAGGGCGATTGGTGCATCGGGCGCCGGGTGCGCCAGCATGGTGGCGTTGGCCAAGGCCAGCATCGCGCCCGCAAACGCCGCATCCATCTGCTCCATCCAGGCGATATCACCTTTGCCCGGGTTCCCCTGGAGGGCCTCGTGCAGGGGGCGCAGGAGCTGGGCGACGCAGGGCACGAAGCGGAGATAAAAATTCACCATGCCCAGGAATTCCTGGAGCCCCTTGATCGTGCGGGGGCGTGGGAAACTCCTGACCTCCTCCACCTTGGCCGGTAAAGTGATGGCCCCGTGCCTGGTGATGCGGTGCCCCAGGAAGTCGATGGCGGTGACGCCGAACCGGCACTTCGCGGGGTTGATTTATCAGGCCATGCTGGCCCAGGCGTTCAAAGAGCGTGCGGAGATGGAGCAGGTGCTCCTCCCGGGACGCGCTCACGACTAGGATGTCGTCCAGGTCGACGTAGACGAAGGACAAGTCGCGCAAGACGCTGTCCATGAGCCGCTGGAACGCCTGGGCTGCATTTTTCAACCCAAAAGGCATCCACAAGAACTCGAAGAGGCCGAAAGGTGTTATAACGGCTGTCTCCGGTACGTCTTCCGGTTTTACGGGGACCTGGTGGTAGCCCCGGATGAGGTCCACCTTGGAAAAAATGGTCGTTTTCGCCAACCGGGCGGAAAGGTCCTGAATATGCGGGAC
Organism: Myxine glutinosa; assembly: GCF_964187855.1. Classification (NCBI taxonomy): domain Eukaryota; kingdom Metazoa; phylum Chordata; class Myxini; order Myxiniformes; family Myxinidae; genus Myxine; species Myxine glutinosa. The sequence goes on along the minus strand of NC_136261.1, from coordinate 367,587,684 downwards.
CGGGTAGCGGTCGGGGGTGGTGGCGTCGTTGAGCCGGCGGTAGTCACCGCACGGCCGCCATCCGCCACCGGGCTTGCGCACAATGTGCAGAGGTGAGGCCCATGCACTGTTGGAGCACCGGACGATGCCCAGCTGCTCCAGCGTGGCGAATGCCGCTTTCGCAACGGCGAGCTTCGTTGGGTCGAGGCGGCGCGCTCGGGCGTAGACCAGTGGTCCGACGGTGGGAATATGGTGTTCCACCCTGTGTTTGACGGCCACCGCTGAAAAGGTGGGCCGCGTGAGTGCCGGGAAACTGGCGAGGAGGCGGGTAAACTCGTCTGCTGCCGGAAGCGTACAGACCAACCTCGCCGGGACGGAACCGCTCAGCAAGCCGCTTGGTAATCCGCTCGGTGAGCCGCTCAGCGAGGAAGCGAGCGAGGTGAAGGTTTCGGCCTGGACGAGGCGTCTGTGCTTAACGTCCACCAACAGCCCATACGCACAAAGGAAATCCGCACCGAGCAGGGCCATTGGCACGCTGGCGGTGACGAAAGACCATTGGAAGCACTGTCCCCCAAACCGCAGCGAGAGACAACGCTTCCCGAATGTGCGGATGGGAGTTCCGTTGGCGGCGAGCAAGGCGGGGCCCCGGCCCGCGGCTTGCTTGTCGGACGCGGAGGCAGGGAGGATGCTTACCTGCGTTCCAGTGTCGCACAGAAATCGACGACCAGACGAGGTGTCTGTGATGAAAAGGAGGCTGCCGGAATGGCCGACGCTCATGGCCGCAAGTGAGCGCCGGCCCGCCCATTTCCCGACCTGTCAAAAGAGCACGGCGGGCGGCACGCTCTGGCCTTGCGGCCGAACCTGGCATGATAATAGCACCAGGTTTGCCCCGGTGGTGGCTGCCACGTCGGTCGTGACGGCGGTGTAGCAGCGGCCACGAGGGGATCAGAGGGCGCTGAAGCCTCCGCACCGGGATCCATTATGGCAGCGCTATACGTCGGCCGCGTGTCGCAGGCCGCGAAAAATTTGTCCGCCTCTCTGGCCAGGGTGCGGGGTTCCGTTATGGCCGAACCGGCCAGCGCGAGCCGCACCTGCGCAGGTAGCTGGCGGAGGAAAAGTGCTCGGAAAAGGAAATCCAGGCGGTTGTCTCCAAGAAGGGACAACATACAGTCCATCCGAATGGATGGTCATGTGTCGCCGAGGGCAGGAAGGTCAAGTAGGCGGTCGGCGCGGTCGGCCTCCGTGAGTCCGAACGTGGTGAGGAGAAGTCGTTTGAGCGACGCGTACCTGTGGGCGCCCGGCGGGTGCCGAAGGAAGGACACGACGTGGGCGGCAGTGCCGGGCCCGAGGGCGGCGACCACGTGAAAGTACATGGTGTCGTCCGCTGTGATGCCCCGGAGCTGGAATTGGGCCTCGGCCTGCACAAACCAAACGTCGGCCTGTGCTTCCCAGAACTCCGGGAGTTTGACGGCGACAGCGTTGGTAGCCATGGCGCGTTCAGGGGTCAGCTATGGCTGAACCAGTCGGGGTCACCAGTGTGGTGCTATGCACACACAACTCGTTTGCCAAGAAGGTAAGCCACCACACGTTGAACAAAACCAAACACTTTATTCCATGCTTGCACGTAAGCACTGGGTGGGCTCGACTTTCGAGCCCGCGTATATGTCCCGAGGCCACGCCTTGCCCTCGGGTGTGGCCGGTCGGCCGAAAGGCGGGGCATGTATTCCAGTTCAACCCTTACCCTCATGACTCCTTTGCTCCGGGCGTGGCTCGAGCCTTGCTTCCACGTCCAGTCGCTCGCGTCACCCACTGGTGCGCGGAATTCTGACCCGCTGGCATTGTGTCCGCCACAACACAAATAACAGGCACCTAGAGAATTATTTTATTTGTCCACCTTCAAATCTCTTTAAACCTTCATTTAAATTGAATTATATATATATGAACACTAAAGAACTCAAATTGTGTGTGTGTTGTCTCTATATCAATATACAGCACGAGAGGGCATGGCATGTGAGAGGAACAATATTGGGTTGAAGAAGAGGTTGCCATGCAGCTGCATTCTCTGGTAATCAATACAGCCTCCATCTCCTAAACTGCGACTCAAGGTCGTCTTCTTGCAGTGTATAAGGTTGACATATAAGACTGCTTCAGTTGTGCTAAACTTCACATTTTAAACGATCTTTAAAATCATTTTGTTGTTAAAATTGAAGTATATATTTTAATATTGCATGGGGTATCATGTTCTATGAACTATAGTTTTGTGCAGTGTTGAGGCTCAGGGAGGAGCTAAAACACAGAATGGATCAGGACGTAACAGTAGAAAGAGGGGTGGCTGTGGAGGGAGGAGACACCCACAGCAGAGTTGAGGGACAAAATTGAAACAGTCTTGGAGAAATAAGGGATGTTGGGATGATTGATGGCTTGGGGAGGTTACAGCCTCAAACTTTCAAAAAGGAAAAACTGGAAACTTGTTGAGTGGACTCAGGGATGGTTCATGGAGATAGAAAAAAAATATCCTTGCTGTGGATGGGAATGATCTCTGGCTGGGGAAAAGGTTGGTTCCTTCGGCCATAAAAGAGGAACAAATGAATGAATCCATGGAAGTGAGGAGTGATTCTGGACTGTGGGAGTTTCACCAGAAGTGGGTTAATACTGGCAGACGGATTGCGCCCTGCAGAAACCTGGGGGGAACAGAGCAACGAAACGGCAGAGCGTGAGACCAGAAAGGAGGCGGTTGAAGACAAATTAACTGCCTGCGATGTGAAAGTGATAGGCCGAGAGATTCCACTTCATCGTGGGAGATTCCAAAGGCCTTCGTTTTCATGGCATCAAGCTGAGTGAGGTGTGAGGCAGTGGTGGTATTCAGATGGGTGAGAAGTACTGTACTGCAAGCTGCAGATGAAGGCTATATGGACGTGGATAAATTCAGGTCTGCCAAAGACTTTTGTAAAGTTTGGAAGTTGTGAGGTCAGCTGTTCCAAAGACAGAAGTTGTGAGCACTTCCACACCGTCAAATCCAAAGTTTAATGTTGGATTCAATCTATCCTGTCTGAATGGGTGAAGCGTACATTACATTGTTCTACATCTATTTCATTCATTGTCCTCAAGGCAAAACAATATTTCTGATGCACAAACTCGATTTATGAAGTTAAGACATCATTCTCCTGGTAGTAAAGGCAACTTTCATCGACAATTATGTCAAAACGATCACTGATTGGTGTGAGCGAAGGTATTCACCGCATCTGTTGAAGAAATACTGAACATTGCAGGTTTCATTTCACAATCTTTACTAAGTACTAAGTAATACGAAAGAGTGGCAATTTTAGAATGGCTAACCATAATTGTTGTCCTCACTGTGAATGGTAGAACTTCCTCTCCTTCAGTACTAACAGGAATAGTTTTCACTCCACAAACCTTGGAAGGAAATCGGACTTCACCTCGCAAGTGACCATGGACCAATTTGAGCTCATCATTGCTGGTTTGACTTTGCAACTCAAGAAGGATGTTGCACTCCAGGAAAACTGGATATTCAGACAGTTGATTGTTCCACACATTGTCAGCAGCTACTAAGAAGCTTCCTCTGAGATCCTGGCCCTTCACTTTAATAGGCACTTCCACATAACCTTCGATGGGAATCGTTATCCCTCCCGCACCTATCACATTCAAGAACACTCTAGGGGCTTCGCTCAAATGACCAAGCTTCCCCTTCAGTTTACTATGGTACACCGATTATTGTATTATCGACGTCTCCACTCCAGTTTCCAGGATGCAGCCCAGCTCTACCCCACCTATCTTCACCGTTGAAGTAGGACTCTTGGCGATGAGCCTAGTCAGTAGTTGCTTTCCTTCCTGACGAGACAACGTTGTTGGAGCATCTACCAAGCACACCTCTGCATGGGGAGTGTTGGCAGCAATTGACTGGGGAACTCCTGCAGGAGAGGTACCTCTTGGTACCTTCTCTATGGACAATCTTTGCAGACGTGTCCCAGCTCCTTGCAGTGATGGCAAATTACCTCCAGTTTGCAGTCCTTCTTTATGTGGCCCTTCTAACCACAGTGGTAGCAGGTAGGTGGTTCTCATTGACGATATCTACGAGAATCCTGCACTGCACTAATGTCGATCAGATTTTTGACATGATCACAGAGCTTGGAGAACTCCTTAATGAAGGAGGAGAGCTCATCTTTGATCTCCTTCATCTCACTTTCTGGCTGGGCCAAAACCTGCATTACTTCAGGTCCATCCGTCAAAACCTCAGATGGGACTTTTCCTCTTTGGCTCTTGGTCTCTGAAGAACAGTAGAACCTCCTGTTGCATCTCCAGGAAAATCCTCCCGCCCATTGACGTCTCTATACGTCAGAGCTCCCGCTGCACCCACTGCTCCCTCACTCCTCTTACAAACCATTCCTTGAGCATGCCATCTTTCAAGTGGCTTAATGCGTCCTTCTCCACCAATGACTATGCTGCACTTTCTATACGAGCATATAACCTCATCAGCCCGCGACTGAAATCAGCAAGGGACTCAGCTTCCAATTGAACACAGTTGTGAAATGCAACGCTAAGGGAGGGAACGGACTCCACAGGGCCGAAGAGCGACTTCAACACTTCTACCAGCCTTCCATAGTCCTCCCCTGACACTGGCATCCCTGCATAACACCTCTTCCTTGGCTGCTCCAGCAAGATGGTCAATGACAGCCTGTGCCTTGGCCCTACCCTCTAATTTGTAATGGCTCGCGTAAGTTGAGAAGTCGTCAAGTCACTCTGTCATTGAGCTCACCCGGGGCTCTGCGAGGTCCTTTGAACTTTGACAATTTCACTGCCGCGGGCACATCCTGGACCCTCAATCCTTACAGGACACTACACAATATCATGTCAATATCGGAAGGACACTTCCTTGCAGGACAGGACACTCAATGTCCTTGCAAAAATCCTTGCAGGACATTCAATCCTTGCTTGTCGATGCTTGAAGCATGTCACTCATGGACTGCTGGTGTGGGAGGGGATTTGACATTGTGACTTCAATGGCAGTGACATCACCTCCCACTCCACAAGCTTACTGAAACATCCCTCGGAAACTTTAAATGCTTACGGAACTGGGTTATGGAACAACACAAATGGACACTACTGGGTTTAAATGCTTACGCAAATTTTACTTACAGAACTGGGTGAAGATCTACAGTAATCTATATACCCCACAAGGAGGTAATGACATGACCCTTCCTGCCCCTCCTGTAGAGAATGCATGTATCTCGTCTCTCACAAACGGTTTCCTATTTTTAGTATTCAGTATCTGAATAGTATATATAAATGGAAAGTAAAGGCACACTGAGCCATAAAGAATAAAATTCTTTGTTTAAAATCCTGACGTTTCAGAAGAATACTATCTTTCGTCCTTAGAGGTAACGGCTGTAACTAAGGCCCCAGTCACACCGGGCCTGCGACCAGGTTACGACCTAGCTGCGACCGAAAAATGTTGGAATCGCGGGCAAATCGTAGAAAGAGCGCGTGACTGGTCGCAGAGGTCGTGGGTGATCGCCAGAGCAAAATCAGTCGCAGCAAGGTCGATGGTCATGTTCAAAACTTCTGACCTGCGATTCCAAATCGTAAGAGGTCGCAGACAGGTCTTACATGGTCGTACCACCAGTCGTGCATGATCGTGGGTCAAGTAGTCGCACGATTGGTCATGCTACTGGTCCTGCCACCTGACGATTGGTGGTGCCACCTGTCGTACGACCTCACGATCGGTAGTGCAACCAGTCATGACCTGTCCCGACTGGTTGCACGACCTTACGATTGGTGGTACCACCAGTGTTTAGCTCGCAGCTCGCAGTCTTTAGCTCGCCATGGCTGTGCGCGTTTACCTCAAGCACTACTACAACAACGTCGGCAGTGTCCCATGGCAGGATAACATGATCTAGGAACTGTTGTGTGAATGTTGGAATTTTCATAATTTTTTTTGAGATATGTGTATCATATATTATATTTTAGCGGTTGCCGAAGACGATAAGAAGAGGCCATTTCGTTGGGTACAAAAGGTAGTTTATTGTACAGAAATCTCCAGCAACTGCTAGCGAACGGAAGTCGTAACGGCTTATATAAAAGCAAGAACCCTCTTCGGAGGGCATGGCTCCAACAGCCGCGCGTGCGTCACGACGACACAACCAAACGTCCGTGTGCGTGGGTTAGACCAAACCCATCGTAATGGTAACTGTCACATGCGGATAAGTGAATAAGGTAACCGTGACATGTGCATAAGGTAACCACTACATGCGCCCCCCCAGAAGGCACGCCACGGGTGTGTACGTAGTTCGCGGGTGGAACAGAGCCGGGCCGCGGGTGGAACCGAGCCGGGCCGCGGGTGGAACAGAGCCGGGCCGCGGGTGGAACAGAGCCGGGCCGCGGGTGGAACCGAGCCGGGCCGCGGGTGCTGAGCAGCGGCAGCAGCTGTAGTTTCAGCAGTAGGAAATGCGGGAGCGGCGAGCAGCGGTGCACGCGAAGACAACGAGGCTCCAGTGCGCGGGAAGGTAACAAAGCAGCCGTGCGTGCGCAAGAGATGAGCAGCATCAGCCTCGGGATCCGTCGTAGGAGCAGAAGTAGGAGTGGCGAGCAGCAGTACTCGGCCTGTGTGCACGGAGGCGACGAAGTAGCAGTACTCGGCCTGTGTGCGCGAAGGCGACGGGCAGCAGTACTCGGCCTGTGTGCGCGGAGGCGACGGGCAGCGGTGCTCGGCCTGTGTGCGTGGAGGCGACGAAGTAGCCGTGCCCGGCCTGTGTGCGCGGAGGCGACGAAGTAGCAGTACTCGGCCTGTGTGCGCGAAGGCGACGAAGTAGCCGTGCCGCCAACGCCCCGTAACGGCATCCTTCGGAGGGTCCCGGAGCTGGTTCGCCGCTCCAGTGTGGAAGAAATTGCGGTCGCAATCCTGCCGTGTTCATTCGGCCCCCGAATACGTTCGGGGGCAACGGGGTCACCAGTTTAGCGGTTGCCGAAGACGATAAGAAGAGGCCATTTCGTTGGGTACAAAAGGTAGTTTATTGTACAGAAATCTCCAGCAACTGCTAGCGAACGGAAGTCGTAACGGCTTATATAAAAGCAAGAACCCTCTTCGGAGGGCGTGGCTCCAACAGCCGCGCGTGCGTCACGACGACACAACCAAACGTCCGTGTGCGTGGGTTAGACCAAACCCATCGTAATGGTAACCGTCACATGCGGATAAGTGAATAAGGTAACCGCGACATGTGCATAAGGTAACCACTACAATATGCTATTTGTATGATCTATTTTTGCATATCTATTTTGCAATGAACTTGTACAATAAACATGCTATTTCATGGTATGTCAGGAGAAAAAGTAATAATTAGTTGTCTTTATTGTGTGTGTATGGTCTGAGTAATAAATGACTGGTTTGTATTACAATGGAAAAAATTATTATTTTAAATACAAATTAAATCAATACATGTATACACAAACAAAGTTCTTTGTCAAAGTAAAATCTTTAACACAATAAAGTAATGTGCACAGAACTAAGCTGCCAGGCCACAGCTCCCTTCTTGGGAGGCATAGCGAATTATAGTTTCAGTTGAAAAGTTCGACGAAGTGTACTCCTTGAGAGGTAGGTGACTACTGATGCTGACGCACGATCGCGAGCCTTTAGATCTGATCGAGCGACCCATCTCACGACTGGCTGCGATTGGCTGCAATCGATCGTGCGAGTGGTCGCAGGTCGCCACGATTGATTGTACGATTACCTACGATTGATCTTGCGATCGATCTTCTCCAATCGTTGGTGACTGCACGCACACGCGTACCACCAATCGTATGATGACCTACCACCAGTCTTAAGAGCAATCGCAGTATGCGATCGCAAATGGAGATCGTAGCAAACATTGCCGATTGGTCGTACCTCGGCCAAATTGCCACCAATCGCACGATCCAGAAAACGTACGATCCAGTGTGACTGAGGCTTAAATCAGCTGTACTTTATTATGTTCGACGGGAACGGCTACGTGTTCTGAATGGGCTGGGGGGACCTGCAACACTCGTGGACCTGCGTTTTGAGTGTCTTCCTCATCCACCCTACTCGCCAGATCTCGCCTCTTCGGATTACCACATCTTTGGGCAACTTAAAGTGGCGCTTGGTGAAAGCACTTTCCGATCCGACGTAGAGATCCAAGAGGCGGTGCACAAATAGCTACTACACAAGCAGCCAATTTTTTTTATTTTTTTTCTAGAAGAGTCCAGGCTTTAGTAAAGCGCTGGAAAAAATGCATTGAACGTAATGGAGATTATGTTGAAAAATAACAGTTGTTACAGATGTACATACAATAAACAAGTTGTGAAAATATTTTAAGGTTACTTATTGACTGCCCCTCGTATTTATGTTTAAAGTTAATCTTAGAGTATATATGAAGCAGAAAAATAATTAATTTTAAAAATCCATTTTGTTGTGGAAAATGAATTAAATTTAATAGTTATGAGGTTTTGATAGAACAACCTATTCAGGTAGTTTTTCTTAAGTTTTTTATTTGACCAGAATATAGGAATGTCATCAATTTTGATAGAGTAATTCATCCAGGAACATGTCTCGGCAGTAATTCATGAATTGACGTTTTCATATCGTTTCTCTTCAATTTCCTCTCTGTAATGCGTCAGTAGCGGAATTTAAATCTAACAGCACATTCAACCATTTTCTTCGAGTGAATGATGTATGTGTGTTTCTGTTCAGTGAACAATACAAGTACATTTCTCTGAATCAATTTTTTGATGACGTTTCGAAATCACATTCTTTTGAAATCAAGTTGATTATTTTTCTTCAGTTATTGTGAACCTTAGTCACATTTCGTGTGAAATCAAGTGTGATATGTTATCCGACTAACCAGTAGTTCCCCAGGAGGAGGGGAGATGACTTGGGATTGCACCTGCACACGTCGCACGGTGCAAGTGATTTACTGACCCCTGCTGGAGAGTGTGGGGATTACTAGCGATGACGCAAAATATATTATTTGCCCTATCTCCCCCAATATCTTCTCCCTCAGGCTGAGTGTGTGTTTTGCAACTATCTGTACGTCTGATCATTATATAATCAAACGGCAGGCCCAATCTCTACTAAAGTTTGCATGTTTGTTTGGGGTTGCCGTGGTCAGATCAAGTGTACAAAATTGTTCCCTTCTCACCCCGGCAACCGACGAGAATGGGGAGACTATATCATTTTCACCTGTACACAAGGAATAAATAGTCCATGGGCCAGACCAGATATCGGTACCATATTGGGGGCAAAACTTTAGTGGTACTACATTATTGGTTGGGTCCATATAAGTGAATTAATATGTGATAGCCTTTCCAGAAGAGTAGCTTAGTCTATTTATTTTGCAATTTACTGTTTCGGTACCCTCCGGTATTTGCGTATATTGGTAGTATCATTCAAAATGATGTAACGTATTGCTATTAGTCAATTATCAACAAATAATATGCCTTAGGTATCCAAAACAAGTTGCTTTTAGGATTACAATCTTGAAGGAGCTGTGCTCCTACGCGAGTTAAAAGGATTGACGCGACAAAAGACGGGAATTCATCCGAGTTTCTTTATTCCACAAAACCAAACTCGGGTACTCTGAAAAGCCCGTTTATCGGGCAGCAATATATATACAATCAAACGCGGCGAGAGTGGGCGTGCCCGGGCGGCCCGGGCGAGCCCGGGAAAGGCAAGTCTGGACATGCCCGGGAAAGGCGAGACTGAGCGTCTCCGGGCGGCCCGGGTGAGCCCGGGAAAGGCAAGTCTGGACATGCCCGGGAAAGGCAAGACTGAGCGTCTCCGGGCGGTCTGGGCAAGCCCGGGAAAGGCGAGTCCAGACATGCCCGGGAAAGGCGAGACTGAGCGTCTCCGGGCGGTCTGGGCGAGCCCGGCACAGCGATCGCTCCCCGGTTGCGTCCCCGGCAGGTGCAAGGCGATTGTGTATGTTCAGCGGCAACCGCTACACGTGCCCCCCCAGAATCGACTTGCACCGGCAGGGTCAATTTAAGCGGGGTCCTGATGACCCGGCCGAAGCGACCCCTGGCGGGTCGTGGGGGGGGGGGGGGTCCGGTGTGGTGGTGGGTGGTCGAGCGGGGGGAACCGTGGACGGGGGGCGGCCTCGCCATGGAGGAAGGGCCAACCGTGGTGGTTGGTCGACGTCCACGTGCGCCGGCTTGAGGCAGTCCACCGAAATCCGGTCCGACCTGCCGCTGACGTCGATGACGAAAGACTTGTCGTCCCATCGCAGGACCCGGAAAGGTCCGTCGTACGGCGGCCGGAGTGGCCCCCAGTGTGCGTCATGACGCACAAAAACGTACTCCGCTGTGCGAAGCGCTGGGGGAACGTAGGACTGGGGGCCACCGTGGCGGGACGTTGGGACGGGGGCAAACCGTCGGGCGGCCTCCTGGAGGTCCGAGCGCTGGTGAGCGGGCGACGGGACGACCAGGGACTGGTAGCATCGGGCACGAACTCGCCCGGGACGCGTAGCGGCTGGCAGTAGACGAGCTCGGCGGTGGACGCCTGGAGGTCCTCCTTGGGGGCCGTGCGGAGGCCCAAAAGGACCCATGGCAGCCGGTCGGCCCAACCGCCATCCTGAAGGCCGGCCATGAGCGCGGCCTTCATAGAGCGGTGAAAACGCTCGCACAACCCATTGGCTTGGGGGTGGTAGGCCGTGGTACGGTGGAGCTTGACCCCCAGGTTGCGGGCGACCGTGCCCCATAGCTCGGAGGTGAACTGCGGACCGCGGTCCGAAGAGATGTCCGCCGGTGCACCGAAGCGGGCGACCCAGGTGGCGATGAAAGCCTGCGCCACGTCGGCGGTGGTGGTGGAAATGAGGGGAACGGCCTCCGGCCACCTGGTGGTCCTGTCCACCATGGTGAGCAGGTGTGTTAAACCTCGTGATGGGGGAAGGGGGCCCACCAGGTCCATGTTGACGTGGTCGAAACGCCGTTCGGGCATGGTGAAAGGCGGCAGCGGGGCCTGGGTGTGGCGGTGGACCTTGGCCCGCTGGCAGGCCGTGTAGGCGTTGACCCAATCGCGGACGTCCCGTCGAAGTCCATGCCAGACGAAACGCGCCGACACCAGCTTCTGGGAAGCTTTCCGGCCCGGGTGGGAAAGGCCGTGAGGGAGGCGAAAATGCGGCGCTGCCAGGTAACGGGCACGATGGGGCGAGGCTGGCCTTGGGAGACGTCGCAGAGCAGGACAGTGTCTGCAAAGGGGACGTCGGCCAGGCGGAGGCCCGTGTCCGCCGCCTGGAGGGCTTGCACCGTGGTGTCGGTGGTCTGGTCGGCCGCCATAAGCGCGAAGTCCACGCCGAGGTGGACCGCATTCGCGCTGGCCCGAGAAAGACAGTCGGCCACGGCGTTGTCTTTTCCGGCGACATGCCGGATGTCCGTGGTAAATTCCGACACGGTGGAGAGGTGGCGCTGGTGGCGGGCCGACCACGGCTCCGTGACTTTTGCCATCGCGTAAACCAACGGCTTGTGGTCGACGAAAGCCGTGAATGGGCAGCCCTCCAGGAGGTGGCGGAAATGGTGAACGGCCAGGTATAGACCGAGGAGCTCGCGGTCAAATGTGCTGTATTTTAGCTCGTTCGGCCGGAGTTGCCGGCTAAAAAAGGCGAGTGGCTGCCAAACCCCGTTCACCCATTGTTCGTGTACGGCGCCCACCGCGTAGTCGGAGGCGTCCGTAGTGAGGGCGATTGGAGCGTCGAGCACCGGGTGAGCCAGCAGCGTTGCATCGGCGAGGGCCAGCTTTGCGCCTGTGAATGCCGCGTCCATGGCTGCGGACCAGACGACGTCATGCTTGGCTGGCTTGCCCCGGAGGGCTTCGTAAAGGGGCCGCATGAGCTGAGCAGCGCGGGGCACAAAACGGTGGTAGAAATTCACCATGCCGAGGAACTCCTGCAGGGCCTTGATGGAGCGGGGACGCGGGAACTCGGTGATGGCCTCGACCTTGGTTGGCAGCGGCACGGCCCCGTTTCTGGTGATGTGGTGGCCCAAAAAGTCAACGGCCGTTGTGCCGAAGTGGCATTTGGCCGGGTTGACGATTAAGCCGTGCTCGCTGAGGCACTCGAACAGTGTTCGGAGGTGGAGGAGGTGCTCGGCCCGGGACGTGCTGGTGACGAGGATGTCATCCAGATAGATGAAGAGGAACGGCAGGTCACGCAGCACGCTGTCCATCAAGCGTTGGAACGCCTGGGCTGCGTTTTTGAGGCCAAACGGCATTCTCAAGAATTCGAACAGGCCAAACGGCATGATGACGGCCGTTTTTGGGATGTCGGCCGGCCTGACAGGTACCTGGTGGTATCCCCGTATTAGGTCGACTTTTGAGAAAATGACCTGCCCCGCCAAACAGACGGAAAGGTCCTGGATGTGCGGGACCGGATACCTGTCGGGGGTGGTAACGTCGTTAAGGCGGCAGTAGTCGCCACATGGGCGCCAACCGCCCCCCGGCTTCGGCACGATGTGCAGTGGCGAGGCCCACGCGCTATCGGAGTGCCGCACGATGCCGAGGTGCTCCAACGCGTCGAACTCGGCTTTTGCCACGGCGAGCTTGGCCGGGTCGAGGCAGCGGGCTCTGGCGTAGACCGGCGGGCCCATAGTTGGTATGTGGTGCTCGATGCCATGTCTCACTGCGACGGCCGAAAACGTCGGCCGCGTGAGGGCCAGGAACTCCGCGAGCAGGCGAGCGAACTCCTTGGCCGCCAGGAGGGCGCATGCTAGTTCGGTCGGCGCAGAGCTGCTCATCGTGCGTGCCAGGGAGCTGAAAGTCTCGGCGTTGACAAGGCGACGCCGTTTGACGTCGACCAGCAGCCCATGTGCGCAGAGGAAGTCAGCACCCAGCAAAGCCATGGGCACGCTCGCCATCACAAAGGTCCAGTTAAAGCGCTGGTTGCCGAAGCAGAGGGTGACGTTGCGTGGGCCGAAGGTGCGGATGGCCGATCCGTTGGCAGCGACCAAGGAGGGGCCGCAAACGGCGGTCTGCCTGTCCTGCTCGGAGGTGGGTATGACGCTCAGTTGGGCGCCGGTGTCACCAAGGAAGCGCCGCCCGGACGCTTTGTCCTTGATAAAAAGCAAGTTGCCCGAGTGGCCGGCGCTCATGGCTGGTAATGAACGCCGGCCCGGTCGTTTCCCGACTTGCCGAAAGTGCACGGGGGTCGGCATGTCCCAGCCTTGTGTCCGAACCTGGCGTAGTAATAACACCACGCCTGGTCAGGTGGAGGCCCCGGCCGTCGTGTTGGGAGCGGTCGGCGTGGCGTGGCGGCCGCCAGTTGCACCGGCAGTTCGGCCTCCAACCGCACCGGGTGCTCGGGCGCCATGGGCGTCGCCTCGGACAGCGGCGGGCTCCATGTAGCCGCCCCGATGTGCTGGCCTGCCGAGGAGATCTTGTCGGCTTCCCTGGCGAGGGCGCGGGGATCCGTGATCTGCGTGCCTGCCAGGGCGGGCGTACCTGGCTAGGCAGCTGGCGGAGGAACAGCACTCGGAAAAGGAAATGCAGGGAGTGCTCACCGAGCAGCGAGAGCATGTAGTCCATTTGCTCAGACGGGCGCGTGTCGCCGAGCTCGGGCAGGTCGAGCAGGCGTCGTGCGCGTTCTGCCGGTGAGAGGGCGAATGCGTCGAGGAGGAGCGTCCTGATCACGCCATACTTGTCAGCGGCTGGCGGGTGCTGGAGGAGGCCGAGGGCGTGGGCCGCGGTGGCGGAGCCGAGTTCCGCTACCACATGGTGGAAGCGGGTGTCGTCGGCGGTAATGCCTCGCAGGTCAAACTGGGAGTCCGCCTGTGCGAACCAAACCGCCGCGTGAGCCTCCCAGAAGGTAGGCAGTTTAAGGGCAACTGCCGTGTCCATGTCAGGGGTCACCAATGAAGGAGCTGTGCTCCTACGCAAGTTAAAAGGATTGACGCGACAAAAGACGGGAATTCATCCGAGTTTCTTAATTCCACAAAACCAAACTTGGGTACTCTGAAAAGCCCGTTTATCAGGCAGCAATATATATACAATCAAACGTGGCGAGAGTGGGCGTGCCCAGGTGGCCCGGGAAAGGCAAGTCTGGACATGCCCGGGAAAGGAGAGACTGAGCTTCTCCGGGCGGCCCGGGCGAGCCCGGGAAATGCAAGTCTGGACATGCCCGGGAAAGGTGAGACTGAGCGTCTCCAGGCGGTCTGGGTGAGCCCGGGAAAGGCGAGTCCGGACATGCCCGGGAAAGGCGAGACTGAGCGTCTCCGGGCGGTCTGGGCGAGCCCGGCACAGCGATCGCTCCCCGGTTGCATCCCCGGCAGGTGCAAGGCGATTGTGTATGTTCAGCGGCTACCGCTACAATCTAATATATTGAGCTAAGCATACACATTTTGGAGTTGGTAGTTAAAATAGCGCTGATTTGCATGTAAAATTTCATTGAATTTGGGGAATTTATGAATATGATGCATTTACTGGTTGTGATACTGTTAGTGCGTTTGCAGGCAGAGGAAAAATGATCGCGTTGAAACAAATGAAGTTAAATAAGACATATCAGGAGGCCTTCAGTCAGCTTGGACAGTCATGGGAGGCATCCACAGAACTGTTTCAAAAGCTACAAGAGATCACATGTCACATGCATGTACCTTCTACGAACACCTGTAATGCCAATGAGTTGCGATATCAAATATTTTGTGCCAAACGAGGAGAGGTGGAAACCAGCCAACTTCCACCCCTGTGAAGATTGTCTGTTCCTGCATGTCCTTCGTGCCAATTACCAAGCTGCTAGTTGGAGGCGAAGCCTTCAAAGTAAACCCTTTGTGTCAAGCCTTCAAGGATGTGAATGGACCACAGATGAGGATGGAAAGCTGGCCATTGGGTGGATGCGAGGTTCACCAGCACCAGATGCCGTGTTGCAGCTTCTCTCCTGCAAGTGTGCACGCTCATGCAAAATACCTGATTGCACATGCCTTACCAATGGACTGAAGTGTACAGATATGTGTAAGCTACAGACATGCAACAATCAGCCAGTTGAAGAAGTCTCTGTGGATCTAGGGTACTCTGATACAGATGATGAGGATCATGAACTTGAAAGTCCGTGATGGTGATCCATGATCATTGAAATTTCAAGCACATTGCATATTTGTGGGTACTGTGTTGGCATTCAGTTATTAAAGCTTTAACACAATAACAGGGATATTCATTTGTGACTTGTGTATCTGTTTGACTTTGTATCTGTTACAGCTTTTATAAGTACATGGTTGTGAATATCATTTGGCAGTTTGTATAAAACCCACAGAAGTATGATTACACATCTGTTGAACTTTGTTTGCTGAATAATTTAGATATCAATCTATTAGATTTATTGGAGAAAGAAAAATAATCACTTTTCATACATTCTTGTATCCTAGATACATTGTGTAAGCCAACTGAGTTGAAATGGGGCCTGTGCATGGCACCAAAGTATATTTCAGGGGAATAACACACATAATTTATAAAAATCAACAAAATTTTTACATTGCAATTCCAGCATAATTTCCACATTAATAGCAAAATATATCAACAAATTGTGAGTGGTTGGGTGTGGAAAAGGAAACTCAAGGTTTCAAAAGGAAACACACAATAATACATATAATAATAGCCATATTATATGTATTATTGTGTGCTTATTATGTTATACTAGTCCACTTGGAGGTATATTTGCATAATCAATGAAATTCACGGAGTGCGTTTTTTTGGTGTTTTACGTGCATAAGGTTGATACATTCAAGAGGTGATATCTACCAATAAGCTACTACTCTGGGATGGCTATCATATCAAAATATGATCTACAGATATATACCAATTAAAAAATCATAACTAGAATTTGCCCCCCCAGGTGGTACCGATAAGTGAAATTTCAGGTCTGCGCCCACGGACTAAAAGCCAAGTGGTTTAACCACTGACCCCTTTGAAAGCTACTGAAGAAATAAGCTACTGAAGAAACATTCCCTTTGTAAAGCTGTTGTCATGGAAAGAGCCGCCATGTCAATATCTATCCTATTCTGGTTTTTGGTATGCGCATTGCTGTGCTGACCTGACATGCTGTGTACAATTTTCAGAATGATAGCTTCAACATTGATTTTGATTAAAATGATCTTAAAATCTCATATTTCATCTTGGGCGATCTTTGAAACTTGAGGTCGCACGTCAAATCTGAGAGCACACTTCTGCAAGGCAATTCAATGAGGAATATTTTGGCGCCAGTTTTAAGTCTCGGGGATTATCCGTTCTAAAGTTATGGCTACAAATATTGTTCACATTTGTGATGATGGTGAACTTAACCTTTGATCTATTCAGCTCGACTTTGACAAAAGGAAGCAAGTGACATAACTGAGAAAAATGAGTGAAGTAGCACAATCACATCACGGAAGCAAGTGGAATCCACTGGCACATATTTTTCTAATATGGTTCTTATTTTAGTTTTAACTGCCACGACAAAAGGAAGCAAGTTACAAAAACATGTTTGGCTACTTGCTTCCTTTTGATATTGTAAAAATTGGGCTGTATTTATCCCCAAAACAACATGAAGCTCGCTTTATAACTGTGAGCAGTTATGGTTTGGGCCCAAGTCACCCTGCTTTGATCGGGAACACAGGGATTTAAAGATTTGCATCCATGTTATTTTTGGTATACAAAGCCGAGGCTTGTATAAGAGCAACATATGAAATGCAGACAAAAACGGAAAACACAAACTTATAATAAAGGGAGCGGGAGACAAAAGGGGGGAGAGAGGGAAGCACATCAACAGTAGAGAACGGACATCGGCAGATCTGTGGAAAGGAGAGGGCAGGGGAGGTAAATGTTACAACACAAATGGACACTACTAGGAGTTTCTGGAAAGACAAACAGATTTTGAAAAAGGTGGATTTAGGGTGTATTAACGGGGTTAGAAAAGATCACGGTTTTGGATAGGGGAAGATAAGAGATGGTGGTGAACAGCTGTTTTAAAGACCTGGATGGAGGAGTGGGATTGAAGAGAGTGTGGGAGTTTGTACGAGAGGTGGGAAAAAAGAGGAATGAAAGAGTGAAGGTGAGCAGAGAGTCTTGATTTTGGTAGTTTCACCAGAAGAGGGTTTCTGACAGATCTTGTGCGGCCTGAAGTAATATTTGGGGGACAGAGCACAGACAGCTTGGGGAGCAAGGCCGGAGAGGAGTTGGAAGAAGACAGACCACTAACCTGCCGGTGATGAGAGAGTGAAAGGCCCTCAGAGTTAGCTACATTGCAGGAGATTCCAATGATCCTAAAAGCCTTGGTTTCTACAGCGTGAAGCCTATTTGGGTGTGAGGCAGGTGCACCAGCCCAGGGGGGAGAGAGCAATGCTCCATCAAGCTGCTGATGAAAGCTTTGTAAATGGTAAGGAGCTCTGGTGTGCCAAGAAAGGACTTTGCACGACGGAGGATGCCCAGTCGGTGACGGGCTTTGTAGGCCAGATTGGAAATGTGGTTTCCCCAAAAAATATCATGGCAGTGAGTCCCAAAAGCTTGAGCGACAGATCTTCTTCGAGAGGATTGTTGAGAAAGTAGATGGGAGGGTTTTCCAGACTGTCTTTTCGGAGAGATTTGTCAGGATTGAGAGACATGTTCCATGTGTTTGACCAGCTTGTGACTTTATCCAGGTCGGCAGACAGTGAAGATGCTGCTGCCTGCAGATCTGATGATTGAGATATGAAGCGGCAGAGAGTGGGGTTATCATCAAAAAGATGGAGAGGATTTTCCAGGGAGTCGGAGAGAACATTAATGAAGACCAGTAAAAGCACAGGGCCCAGAACACTGTGTTGAAGAACTCTAGCCTGGACAGGAAGAGAAGATGAGAGAATTCCATTTAGAGCCACATTTTGACTATGACAGGAGAGGAAGTCCGCGAGCCATGCGTGTAGATTTCTATGGATACCATAGGAGGAGAGTTTGGTGAGCAGGGCGGGGTGCCAGAGCATATCAAAGGCACGAGATATGTCAAGGGAGACGACTCTGATTTCCTGTTTGGCATTGAGGACCTCCATAAATAATAATAATCTATATAATAATAGCGTAAGGACTCGACTTTGTTATCCCTTTTACGCCACACCGAGTGACCCGATGCCCACGGCACTAATGGATTTACGATCTATGAACCGCACTCTTTGTTTGTCATGTACAGCCATACTCGAAAAATCTGAATTAGCCGACGTTGGGGCCCAAAAGCATCCGATTAACTGCCGATACGACGCCATCTTACGACGCCATCGTATTGGCGTCTGCTGGGCGAAGGCGAAGCAAGCCGTCCGCTGATTGGACAGGCGAAGGCGAAAGCAAGCCATCCACTGAGTGGACAATCCAGAGCATGTATTTGTGCCGGTGTCGGCGATCGTTGTTCATATACGCACTCTTCATTCTCATCTTTCTTCCTAACTCTTACTCGGACAAGCAAATCCCCTATGCCATCCATAATGGTGCACTCTATCCATACACCACATCCTCCCTTCCGTGGATGTTCCACGGGTTTCGGCTAGTAATAATAATAATAGCCATTTTTACTAACCTAACAAAGCCCCTCACTTTGTTGCTTGCTGAGCGGCTGGTAATGTGGTGGATTCGGAATAACTGGCTTTGAAAGCGATAGCAAGCAGCTTGTTAATGTAACACACCTCAGCTTGCTGGCAGGTTTGGCATTACCTTCCCAGCAGACAATCATGGCAAGAATTTGTCGAGGCGGCCAACGACAACTCACCTACTCTTCTTGATGGACACCAACCGTGGCATCTTTAATGTCAAACGATTATTATTAATTATATTGTTCGCAGACTGGACATTCAGTTTATCGTCTGCCCGAAGGATGGCACACGTACTGATGCCGCACCCTACCTTCGAAATACCTGGTGACAGTTATAGTCGAGTCAGGGTTTGTCCTAACTACTTTTAGGTAACTTTTTCAGGTAACTGTTTCGGTAACTTTTTTGTCCTAACTCTCCTCTTTTTTTTCTTTTTTTTCATTCAAGCTTTGCCTCCTCATCCTGATGCTGTCCTGCGAGCTGGAAAAAGTTATCATGCAAACCGATCAATATCAAGGCAACAAGTGTTGCTAGGATTCATGCATTGATCATATATCACACACACACACACACACACACACACACACACACACACACACACACACACACACACACACACACACATAATTATTGTATACTGCAAGGAAGGAGATGATGGAAGGGTGCAGAAACGGGTGTTCGGACAAGCCCCAATGAGATTGATTTAAAACCCATGGGCCAATCTAACTTCAGGGATAAACGTCCACATCACACATGTAATCATAACAAAGATGAAAAATTTGTATTGAAAACGTTTCGTTTTAAGGCAAAACAATTAATCTTCGAAATGTGCTTGTTTGCTCAGCAATATAAAGTAAATGTCACCCAGTCCAGGAACTAAACCAAAATGATCCACAGAGGGCGCTAGTCACGTTCCAATAAATGGAGAGATTCGTAATCGAGCTGAAATTTTCCTTCAATTCGTGATCTCAAATTCACTTATTCCACGAAATGTAATGTTCCTCGTTGCTGCTCTTAATGAAAGTATACCTGTATTTTTGAGTATTTATGAAGATGTTCCAAAAGTTGTCATTGGCACTGAAGAGCTGCATTTTTTTCATGTTGCTTTGTTGAACTTTAATCTTTGGAACTTACAACCTCCACTCGCTCCTGGGAGAAAAATCCCTGAAAAGTTGAAATTTGTTTTATTTCGTTTTTCTGCCTTTAAAAATGTTCTGGTAGCCCTGTAATTATCCACTATATAAGAGAGCTGTTGGTTTGTCTGTCTGTCTGTCTGTGCATCGCCATTTTCTCAGACATCTCCTCTTCCTGTTCTCTCATCCCCTCTTCCTGTTCTCTCATCCCCTCTTCCTGTTCAGGCTGGAGTTCCCCAAGGCAGTGTTCTGGGCCCTGTGCTTTTTCTGGTCTTCATCAATGATCTCTCCGACTCTCTTGAAAATCCTCTCTATCTCTTTGCTGACGACTCTACTATCTGCCGCTCCATTCCTCATCCCTCAGATCGGCAGTCTGCAGCCTCCTCACTCTCTACAGACCTGGACAATATCACAGACTGGTCAAACAAGTGGAACATGTCTTTCAATCCTGACAAATCTCACACTCTTACGATGTCTCTCCGAAAAGACCGACTGGACAACCCTCCCATCTACTTTCTGAATAATCCTCTCCAAGAAGTTCTGTCACTCAAGCTTTTGGGTCTCACTATCTGCCATGATCTTTCCTGGGAAAACCATTTCCAAGCTGGCCTCCAAAGCCAGTCGCCGACTGGGCATCCTCCGTCGTGCGAAGTCCTTCCTTGGCACACCTGAGCTCCTCACCACATACAAGGCTTTCATCCGCAGCTCAATGGAGTACTGCTCTCCCCTCTGGGCCGGTGCTCCTGCCTCACACCTAGCTCGTCTTCACCCTGTTAAAACCAAAGCGTTCAGAATCATTGGAATCTCCCGCGATGACGCTATCTCCGAGGGCCTTTCACTTACTAACCGCAGGCAGGTTGGTGGTCTTTCCGTCTTCTACCGACTCCTCTCCGGCCTTGCTCCCCCAGCTCTCTCTGGGCTCTGTCGCCCAAATATTCCTACAGGTCGCACAAGATCTGCCTGCAATCCTCTTATGGTTAAACTGCCAAAATCAAGACTCTCTGCTCACCTTCACTCCTTCATTCCTCTTTTCTCCCACCTCTGGAACAAACTCCCTCACTCTCTTCAATCCCACTCCTCCCTCCAGGTCTTTAAAACGGCTGTTCACCACCATCTCTTATCTTCCCCAATCCAAAACCTTGATCTTTTCTACCCCCGCTAATTTCACCCCAAATCCACTTTTTCGAGATGCCGACTTCTTTCCTGGAAGTCCTTGGTGTCCTTGCGTTTTATACCTATCCTGCCTCCCCCCAGGCCCTCTGCCTCCCTCACATCTCCCGATGTCCCTGCTCTCAAATGTTGTGTTTGTGTGCTTCCTCCCCTTCCCTCCCCATCTTGTCGACCGCTCCCCTTTTTATATACTTTGTTTACTTATTTGTTTGATTTGTTTGTTTGATAAATGTTAGCTCTTTCACGTGCCTCGACTCTGTATACAAAAAAACAAAAAAAAAAGATGGTTGAACGGATCTTCGTCAAACTTTCAGAGGTTCATCAGTGAGTGCCTGGGAGTGTTTTAGGCAAAAAATAATAATAATAATAATTTTTGGAAAAAATTAGTTTGTTTTTTGGGGGTTTAAAAAAAATCGCTCTATAGTGCCTAACCCTTTTTGATTAATGACAGTTATATACAAGTACACATTCACATAAATAAATACAAAACAATCACCAGACATTTAAACACTTATAAAATCAAACAATTCCAGAAGTGGTCAAAGTTAGTGGTAAGCTTCTTCTTCTTCTTCTTCTTACTGAACGTCATCATACTTAACTAAGAAACGTGATGAATGGCACATTCAGCAGCATATAGTCAACTAAAACGTAAAATGATGATTTGACATTTGTGATTGATTCAGATTTGGATGCAATTGCTTTTCCATTATATTTGCCCTCATTTCAAATATGTTAATGTTTCTTTTTCGCTTGAGCAATGCCAGGTACTCCAGCTATAAACACTGATATACTTTACTCGGGATACAAATACAATTACAACTTTGTCTGGGGGGGTAACATTGGCTATGTGGCCGTGGCCTCATGCGGGGGATGTGGGGGACCAGGAGAGGGCCGTAAATTCTCTATGTAAATGTATACCGTGTAGTGCCACCTGGTGATGGTGGCAGAGGGCATTACAATTTCATTTTTTACCTGTGAAACACTAAGGTTATGAAGCATTCTTTGTACCGGTCAATTTTCCTCCTTCCCTTCCTGCCCCTCCCCCAAAACGGAGGGGCCTGTCAAAGCCACCCCCCCCCCTCCTCCAAAAGACGTATATGTTGTATATATTTTCCCTTCCTCTCCCTTCACCTCACCCTCCTCTCCCTCTTCCACTCACCCACTCCCTTCCTCACTCCTCCCTGCTCCTGCTAGTTACACATAAATTATATTTTGAATCATACATAGACTGTCTTTACTTATTTTTTGATTTTATCACCAATACTCTACTTTGTGGTACCAGTCAAACCAGCAGTTATTGTCCAGCTTTCCGATATAACAAGAATTCTCCACACAAACGTCCCTCACACAAACTGATCAATTACCGGCGACGCAGACCGAAGATTAGGTGCAATATAACAGAACCACGAATTGCTCAGGAAGTTGCTTGTGATATGTTTGTAAATAAGAACTTACAACACTCTGTTTTTCTTCCTATGTTAAAAGGCTTTTTTTCAATTTCCTCTTCAATTTATTCCACTTCAAAAAAAAATCAATCTTTTACAGTACTTCCTTTCTACATTCTCTGAACTCACTTTCTTTCCACCCCTCCTCTATCGTTTTTAAACGGATCTGACTTGAAAATCACAATAAACCCAGTTTGTAATAAATGTTCATTTTTCATGATACATCCACTTTCTAAACTCCCCCCTCACACCTCCTCTCCTAAACTCCCTCCTCACCCCTCCCTTTCAATTCTCCCCCTTCGCCCCCCCCCTCCAAATCTCCCCCCTTGCCCCTCCCTTTCAAATCTCCCCCCTCACCCCTTCCCTTCAAAACTCCCACCTCTCCCATTCAAAACTCCCCGCTCACCTCTCCCCTCCAAAACTCCGCCCTCACTCCTCCTTTTCAATTATCCCCCCTCGCCCCTCCTCTCCTAAACTCCCCCCTCGCACCTCTCCTCCAAATCTCACCCCTTGCCCCTCCCCTTCAAATCTTCCTCCTCCCCCATCCCCTTCAAAACTCCCCCTAGCCTTTCCCCTTAAAAACTCCCCCCTTGCCCCTCCCCTCCAAATCTCCCCCCTTGCCCCTCTCTTCCTAAACTCCCCCCTTGCCCCTCCCCTCCTAAACTCCCCCTTGCTCCTCCCCTCCTAAACTCCCCCCTTGCCCTTCCCCTCCTAAACTCCCCCCTTGCCCCTCCCCTTCAAAACTCCCCCAACCCCTCCCCTTCACATCTCCCCTCCTACCATCCCTCTCCAATTCTCCCCCCTCCCCCCTCCTCCTCAAAGCTGCCTCCTCCCCACTTCGTCTCCCTTCTATCTCATACCTCCACCTCCCCCAACCTGCTTTCCTCTGCCCACCCCTCAAACAACCCCTCACTGTGCCTCATCCCATCACCATCAAACCTTTCATCCTCTTCATCCTTCCCTTTCTTGTAACTCTTCTGTAATCTCTGACACACTACCAACTGCTCTCCCTACCTCCCCCTCTCATCCTTCATCTGACCCTACCCCTCTCCTCCGCTGTCCTGCACCCGATGCTCCCCCTCTCTCCTCGTTAACGGTATGGACCTCAAACATCCGGGGCCTTCGTTCAAACTTAACTGATCTCTCCATACAGGTTGCTTCTGACAAACCAGACGTAATCTGCTTCACAGAAACTTTCCTCCTTCAAGATGTCTCTGATTCCTTAATATCTCTTCCTGGTTACTCCCTCCTCTGGTATGATAGACCTGAGCCTCGTCCTGGTGGTGGGGTGGCTATCTTTATCAAAAACTCTCTTCCTCACTCTCCTTGCACCGCCCTCTCTCTACCCCAGGAGTACCTCTGGCTACGGCTTCCTCTCCGCTCCCACCTTTTGTTCATATGTGTTCTGTACCGTCCTCCAAACAGTGATGACTCCATTTACATTTCACTGTCTGACAACATGGACCAACTTCTATCCACTCATCCCAACTCTCTCTTCCTCATATGTGGCGACTTCAACTGTCATCATGCCAGCTGGCTGGGTGTGGGTTCCTCTCTCACCAGCCATGGCACCTCAGCAAAGGACTTCTGGACTCATTGGGACTGACACAATCTATCAATTTCCTGACCTGGATCTCAGTCAATGGAGAATCTGCTCTTCTAGACTTGATTATGACAAACTTCCATGCAAATGTCTGCTGCTCTTCTTCTGCTCCAATCGGGTCTTCTGATCATGTGCTTGTTAAAGTGGACATCTCTCTGACCATTCTCAGAGAGCCTCCTCAGCGCCGACGAGCCTGGCATTTCACTCAGGCTGACTGGCACGGCCTGCAAGCAGCCATCAATCATCTGGACTGGTCTCCCATCTCTACTGCCTCTGACATCAATTCTTCCTGGGAATTCTTCCAAAGCAAACTGCTCTCTCTTATGCACAGATTTATCCCATCTCGTCTTCAGTTGTCTTACCCTTCCTCCCATCCATGGTACACTGAATCTTGTGGTGAGGCAGTTGCCCTGAAACAACTTCCCTTTGCCTCTTGGAAGGCAAATCCAACTGAAGGCAATCTCAGTTCCTTCCACCAAGCTCAGAACAAGACAGTGTGTGTCTACCCTCAGGAGTGCCAGGAATCACTATCTCTCCACACTCAAGAATGAACTCTCAAACCTTTCTCCTTCCTCCAAATCCTGGTGGCGTCTGGTCAAATCCGTTACTGGTGTTTGTTGCCTGTCCATCCCCTCCCTTACCTCAAATAGCTACACAGTTGACACCGCACGTGACAAAGCCCAATGCCTCAACTCTGTGTTTGCCTCAAAATCTTGTGTCCCAAACCCATCTCTCTCTATTCCCACCTTACCCAGTCGACCCCAACTGCTCCTGGACTCTGTGTCCTTCTCTCCTGACAAGGTGGAGAGGTTTTTGTCAAACCTCGACTCTGATTCTGCAACTGGACCAGAGGGCATCAGCCCACAGGTCCTAAAATCCTGCTCTGCCGCTCTATCTCACCCTCTCCCTGTTCTTTTCCCCCTCTCCTTTGCTCAAGATCATCTGCCAGCATCTTGGAAATCAGCAAACAATACTGCTTTACACAAAAAATGTGCAAAAACAGATCCTTGCAACTACAGACCAATCAGCCTGCTCCCAATTATCAGCAAAATCATGGAATCCATCATTGCTTCGGATATCAAATCCTTCCTCTTCTCTAATGGCTTGATCTCTGATCATCAATTTGGATTCAGACCAGGTCATTCTACTCTGGACATGTTGCTTCTGCTGTCTCAACAATGGATGGAGGTCCTCAATGCCAAACAGGAAATTAGAGCTGTCTCCCTTGACATGTCACGTGCCTTCGATATGGTCTGGCACCCAGCTCTGCTCACCAAACTCTCCTCCTATGGTATCCATGGAAATCTCCACACATGGCTTGCGGACTTCCTCTCTGGTCGTAGTCAACATGTGGCCCTGAATGGATTTCTCTCATCTCCCCTGCCTGTTCTGGCTGGAGTTCCCCAAGGTAGTGTTCTGTACCCTGTGCTATTTATGTTATATTATATCAATGATCTCTCCGCCTCTCTGGAAAATCCTCTCCATCTCTTTGCTGATGACTCTACTCTCTGTCGCTCCATTCCTCATCCCTCAGATCGGCAGTCTGCAGCCTCCTCACTCTCTGCAGACCTGGACAAAATCACAGACTGGTCAAACAAGTGGAACATGTCTTTCAATCCTGACAAATCTCACACTCTTACAATGTCTCTCCGAAAAGACCAACATAAAAACCCTCCCATCTACTTTCTCAACAATCCTCTCCAATAAGTTCTGTCACTCAAGCTTTTGGGTCTCACTATCTGCAATGATCTTTCCTGGGAAAACCACATTTCCAAGCTGGCCTCCAAAGCCAGTCGCCGACTGGCATCCTCCGTCGTGCGAAGTCCTTCCTTGGCACACCTCAGCTCCTCGCCACATACAAGGCTTTCATCCACAGCTCAATGGGATACTGTTCCCCCCTATGGGCCGGTGCTCCTACCTCACACCTAGCTCGGCTTCACGCTGTTGAATCCCAAGCTTTCAGAATCATTGGAATCTCCCGCGATGAAGCTGATTGTGAGCTCACTTGCTCACTTGCCGCAGGCAGGTAGGTGGTCTTTCTTTCTTCTACCGACTCCTATCCGGCCTTGCTCCCCCAGCTCTATCTGTGCTCTGTCCCCCAAATATTCCTCCAGGTCGCACAAGATCTGCCAGGAACCCTCTTCTTGTGAAATTGCCAAAATCAAGACTCTTTCACTCGTCAAGCATGTGGTGGTCGGTCTCGGTTTCACCTTCACTCTTTCACTCGTCTTTACTCCCACCTCTGGAACAAACTCACTCACTCACTTCAGTCCCACTCCTCCCTCCAGGTCTTTAAAACAGCTTTTCACCACAATCCCCCCCATCCAAAACCTTGATATTTTCTACCCCCGTTAATTCACCCCAGATCCACTTTTTTGAAATACCGACTTCTTTCCTGGAAGTCCTAGCAGTGTCCATGTGTTTTATACCTCTCCCCCCCCCCCTTCCCATGCCTCCTCAAACGAAGCCCTCTCCCTCCCACAGATCTCCCGATGTCCTTGCTCTCAAATGTTGTACGTGTGTGCTTCCCTCTCTCTCACCATCCTGTCTCCCGCTCCCTTTATCATATGTTTTATGTGTCCGTTTTTTTTTGTGATCAATGTGCTAGCTCTTACACGAGCCTCGATCTTGCATGCAATTTTTATTATTTATTATTAGACCATGTATAAAACGAGCTCCATTACGAGCCTTGTATCGTTAAGGGAGGGTGGGGGAAGGGGGGGGAGGGGGGGAATGAAATAATTGTAAATAAATAAATAAATCAAGCATGTGGTGGTCGGTCTCGGTTTCAAAGGGTTGCTGAACGCTTGTGAAATCTATGCGACATTAGCTTCAGTCTTCCCTGACATTGATGGGATATTAATTGTATCCAGAAGTTTGCCTCATTTGTTTCTATACGAAGTCAAGGCTCGTAGAGGAGCTGGAACATAGAATGGATCAGTACATAACAAAACAAGAGGAACAATTGAGTGGGGGAAACACACCAACAGCAAAGTTGAGGGACAACATGGAGGAAAACTTGGACAAATAAGGTTTGGTCATGGTTATGTCATTTGGTCATTTGGTTATGGAGTGGTCAAGATGGAAACAGCTGCCAACGCTCAGGAAGGAAAACCTGGAAATTTGGAAAGAGGTGGACTTGGGGAGGGTTAATCGGGGTAGAAAAGATCATGGTTTTGCATTGGCGATGATCTGAGATGGTTGTGAAGACCCGGAGGGAAGAATGAGATTGAAGAGAATGTGAAAGTTGGTTCCACTGGTGGGAATATAGAGGAACAAATGGAGGTGAGTAGTGATATCATTTTGGTGTGGATATCAATCATATTGACAATTGAGGTGTCGTCAATTAATTTTTTTTAATGCCGAGTGTTTACTAGCTCCAAACAAATCTGTGTGCATGATTTCCCTTGTGAATGTGCCGCCTCATGTTGGTGCCTATGCCTATTCCCCCGTGGGAAATATTTTCCCACGCCCATGTTTTTCTTTTTAACAGGAGAGAGGTTCATGGAATCGAAAGGCACATCTGACAGTGGGACAAACTGAATGAAATCGAAAGGTGAATGTGAATGAACAGGATGGGAGGAAACATTGAAGCTCGCAAGTAAGGTAATTGGCTTAGGAAAGGTTATAGGAGTAATAAAGATCATGGGGCAGAACTTGGGATGATGAGATGGTGATGCATTGCTTTATTCAAGCCCTGGAGGTAAGAGTGACAGAGAACAGCCACATGAAGGTGGTTTCATAGATCGGAGAAGTGATGAATAAATGACTTGAGGTGTGCACTCGATCTGAATTTTGGAAGTTCAACCATGGAAAGGTTACTGGAAGAGCATGTGCATCCTGGTCCCTGGAGTAGATAGGAAAGGCCAGTTGGCTGAGAAGATGAAGTGGTATTTGATAAGAGGGGATTTAAAAAAAAAACAGGAACCACCTGCCTGTCTGCGATGTGAAAGTAACAGACCTTGTGCCTCGGCCTAATCGTGGGAAATTCCAATGATTTTGACAGCTTTAGAATCCACATAATCCAGGAGACAGACGTGCTCCTGTGACTGCATCCCATAGTGGACAGCAGGACTCCATCGAGCTACGGACAAATTTGCAGACTGTGCAGCTTCCATTGGATGACCAAGCAAACAGATGTGGGTTCGTTTGCCGCTCCATGCTGAGAAATAGGGTGAGACTGAGGTTGTCCAGGGTTGAAGGACATGTTCCATATTTCACACGTGTATAATCATTTCCAGATCAGTAAAGATGCATTGGCTTTCTGCCTAACAGGGGGATCAGGGTACTCTATGACACAAAAGATAACCCTAGATCAGGATGGCCAGCAGATGTGACAAACCCACAAACTGTTGTCCAGGTCACACCATCGAAAAATTCAGGTCTCCTAAATTCTAGGAAACATGGAATTTCTCACTGCACCTTTTTCATCCTTCTCAATGAGAAATTGGTCATGCGGGCTTCCAGGGTAGCCGAGAGGTACCCGCGAGGTACCCGCACTCACCTTTGACTTGTCTATCGTGGGTTAGAATCTCGATCCAGGTATAAACTGTTAGTCACGGTGCTTTGCTCTCATGGTGATAAACGAATCTGTGTGTGCCGTCCTTCAATGGGATGTTAAACACTGTGTCCGGTTTGCCGATATTAGTTGGTGGGTGTTAATGGTGTCCTAAAAGCGCATGGTGTCCTTGGCGAAAGGTAGTCGTTATTTCCAGCACCCAGAACAAATTACAATTTCCTGCTCTAACCTACAGGGCAGCACTGCATTTGGGGCATTGCCAATCTCCGGCAACATTTGATGCAAACCCATAATCATGATGCTATATGTATGAACAAACAAATTGGGTATGTCCAAAGTCTCAGCAATGCGAGTCACCAGAAATCTCAGCACCTGTGATTTACAAAAATAGCTGGAAACATGTTGTGAGCTTCTCGGACTGTTCAATGCAGATCACCTGTCTGGTAATTGGTGACATCATGTCGCTTCATCAATGAGGAAATGAAACAAAAATTTGAATCGATGCAAACGAAGGTTAAGAAATTTGAATCCATGAAAATGGAGCTTGAGGGATCATCACCATGCCATAAATTTTTCACCCAACCACTAGCTGGAAAGATCATGGTCTCAATTTCCTCGAAAGTCAAGGGAATCCTGCTGATTGTCAATATCCCTCACGTAACTACAATTTCAGGCTAACACCCGCTCTCGCAGGGAAAATGGCCTTAAAATGCCTGTTGTGTGTTGTAACTACAATTTCAGGCTAACACCCGCTCTCGCAGGGAAAATGGCCTTAAAATGCCTGTTGTGTGTTGTAACTACAATTTCAGGCTAACACCCGCTCTAGCAGGGAAAATGGCCTTAAAATGCCTGTTGTGTGTTGTAACTACAATTTCAGGCTAACACCCGCTCTAGCAGGGAAAATGGCCTTAAAATGCCTGTTGTGTGTTGTAACTACAATTTCAGGCTAACACCCGCTCTAGCAGGGAAAATGGCCTTAAAATGCCTGTTGTGTGTTGTAACTACAATTTCAGGCTAACACCCGCTCTCGCAGGGAAAATGGCCTTAAAATGCCTGTTGTGTGTTGTAACTACAATTTCAGGCTAACACCCGCTCTCGCAGGGAAAATGGCCTTAAAATGCCTGTTGTGTGTTGTAACTACAATTTCAGCTAACACCCGCTCTCGCAAGGAAAATGGCCTTAAAATGCCTGTTGTGTGTTGTAACTACAATTTCAGGCTAACACCCGCTCTAGCAGGGAAAATGGCCTTAAAATGCCTGTTGTGTGTTGTAACTACAATTTCAGGCTAACACCCGCTCTCGCAGGGAAAATGGCCTTAAAATGCCTGTTGTGTGTTGTAACTACAATTTCAGGCTAACACCCGCTCTAGCAGGGAAAATGGCCTTAAAATGCCTGTTGTGTGTTGTAACTACAATTTCAGGGCAATATTATGCCAAACTCCTAGAAATGTCATTTTACTCCATTTCATTCCACAAACTTGTCCAATTGTGGTAAGCCATTCCAGAATGATGATATACTTCTATTTAACTCTGCAGACAACCAAAGATATGCTTCTGTTTAACTATACCAGGTGGCTTCCAGGGTAGCCGAGAGGTTAGGGTTAGGGTCTGTTGGGTTAGGTTATGGTTAGGGTTAGGGTTAGGTTTTCACGATACTAATCCCGCCTCTGGAACAAACTCCCTCACTCTCTTCAATCCCACTCCTCCCTCCGGGTCTTTAAAACAGCTGTTCAACACCATCTCTTATCTTCCTCCATCCAAAACCTTGATCTTTTCTACCCCCGTTAATTCACCCGAGATCCACTTTTTTTGAAATACCGACTTATTTCCTGGAAGTCCTAGCAGTGTCAATGTGTTGTTTTTTTTCCTCTCCCACCCCCCACCCTCCCCGCCTTCCCATGCCTCGTCCCCCCAAGCCCTCTCCCTCCCACAGATCTTCCGTTGTCCCTGTTCTCTGCTGTTGTACTTGTGTGCTTCCCTTTCTCTCTCCCCATCTTGTCTCCCTTTATTGTACGTTTTATGTCCGTTTTTTTTTGTGATTGATGTTAGCTCTTACACGAGCCTCGATCTTGTATATAAAAAATAAATAAATAAATACAGACAACTCTCTCGGTTTGAGATTGTCCGCTACAAAGAATGAAGTTTTTGGCCGCATGGCGCTGATTTATGTGCATTTTATTCATTTAAGTGCCTCGGTAGCATTTTTTGTATGTACTAGTAAATAGCTCGTCAAAATGACGGGTTGGAACAGTTTATTCGATGGTGCAGCCTCGTGACCATGCCAAAGTCTGAAGCCTCGGCCTAGTGTCGGCTGTGCTTATATGTATATTTATTAAACATCCTACGGACGTAAATTAACACTCCTTTTACTTTGCGTGCATTGCACATCACGTGCAGCGAAATTCACCTCCATGCACCTTGTATTTATTGTTATTTTTAAAAACGCTTCTGTACACCGCCCTTGAGGCTCTGTTTGCTACCGTCTACAAATCCAATAGAAGAGACATAATTACTCTTTTATGGAAAATGTTTTTCGAGTTTGTTTTCTCCTCAAAAATAGACCGTAGTGAACACACATTCGTGTTAAAAGATTGGCCTTTGAACCCTATCCTTATGAAGGGAGACAGACATCTGTACAAACACACAAACTGACATTATGTTTCATATGTTTAAGATGTATGTATTATTGTTTTGTAATTACTATATATTGACTATAATTACTGTACTGCACTCTTTATGGTTTTTGATTCTCCTTAATGACTATTTACATTGTTTTACTATTAATGTGGTGTTGTATATGTTGGTTTCAATCAAATTCCAGTGTGTTCCAGTTTCAGTACCATTTTGCTATCTGACCAGAGTTGAGGTCGCAAAAACGTAACTCGTTCTCAAACTGGAATTGTCTGTAATGTGAATGTACACAAGACCTTTCTTTCACGTACTGCTATTTGGGACTATAGCGTCAATAAGTTTCATTACTCTCCATGATTCACCTCTCCTTTCCCCGCCCTCTGTAGAGGCCTGACCTTTGCCCACAATGACATATTTTGTCGCATGACCATGACAGGTTTCATCATTTGATGTCCCACCTGTGTGGCTGCCCATTCGCTGATGAGGAGGACCTCAAAGTATTACCAAGAAGTTACTGAAAAATTAATTTGCAAACTTGAATTCATTGATTTTTCAGTGTTTGAAGGATAAGTGCACCCTCTCCCTACAGGTGAGGCAAGAAGGGTCATTCCTCTCTGGGGTATATAGATTACAGTAGATCTAGGGTCGGGCCTCAAGAACATCGGGGGGTCTCTCGGTAACATTGCTAGCTGCTAGGTTACTGAAAACACCCCAGGTTTCTTCCCCTTCAGGTTAGTGTTAACCAGCATTAATGACTGTTTCAAAAGGTAATCGTATGTGTTTGTGGTTTATAATATTTTTTACTTCTGCTAGGCGTGCTCCCACAGAACAGCACAATAAGCTGTTTATACACATTAACACTGTGTTTGTCTAAGGGGGGGGGGGGGGAAACCCCTTGGGGAGGTGGGATATTACGATTAATGTTGTTTTGTAATAACATTAATATTATGCTATTATTGTTAGTTTTGTAATTAGAAGTGGCTTTGGAGAAATGCCACAATAAAGCTATCTTAACACGAATATACACCTCGACACACAACCCCTTGGCAGGGAAACCCCCATTGGGGTGCGAGCAGGATAGGGTTAAATCACATGCAACCTCCACCATGTGACCCTTAGTCTGCCTGTCAAGTTTGGTTGAGATTGGGTAAGTAACGATCGAATGTATCACGGTCAAACAGACAGACAGACAGACAGACACTAAATTGCCTATTTTAGTATGATGATAATTGATAAATGAGATAAGGATGTTGAAGTCTAGGGACGCTATACCGAACCACCTTTAGAGGCCATTTTTCCCGCAGAGCAGGGGTTGGCATGTTTTGGGCACCGTCGTCCCCTTTTTGAATCGACGTTTTATGGCCGGATGCCCTTCCTGCCGCCAACCCTGTCAGTTGCCTCTTGTGACACGCAGGGAATTACCAGTGAACTTGTACTCAATTTGCCGACCTCGGAAGGTATGAACAGGCTGAGTCACCCCCCCGGGTGTAAATTCAGTGATGACCGGGATTCCAACCCAGGATCCTAGGATCCCAAGGCGGCACCCTAACCGCTAAGCCAACACCAAGCCCCAGCTATACTGGAAAACTAAATAAAGTTTGAGTGTATTGGACGGTTGTGTCACATTCTAAGAACTACTTGAATGCCTCTTGTATTTTTTTTTATGTTGAGAAAAAAAAAACTTTATTATGATGGAAGTTTCACCTGTCGAAATGAACTTGTTGAGAAAGGTGCTATCAACATAAAATGGGAATTTTTTTCATAAGAAATGAAGATATCAGATAAAGATGAACAAATTTCAGTGGGTATGAGAACACATGCATCCAGACTGAAATGGTTTGGAGATATTGAAAGAATGGAGGAGGAAATTCAAGTGAAAATAATATACTGAGGCAGGATGAACAGTCGAAGGCTACTGCATAGATTAAGAACCAGATGGAAGCAGAGTGGAGAAGGATATAATGGAAGTCAGAATTGAAACGGAAGTAACCCATCTAGCCCCAGATAGGAAAGGGTGGAGAGCTGTGGTTTGGCCTTGTGCTGTATCACAGCTCGGAGGTAAAGATATTGAAGAGCCGGGCTCTTGCTTGAGATGGACGAAGTGACGGGCAAGACACAAACTCGTCCGAGAAGATGTTTATTGTAAAAACCAACTCGGGAACTCTCTAAAGCCCGTTTATCGGGCTGCATATATATCCAAACCCGAAAGCATAACCGAAACCGAAAGCCACGCCTCTCAGGCGAGGCGCGTTTCGGTGGTCACGTGACCGACAGGTGCAAAGGACAATAACCGCACGCGCGGCACGCTTTGGTGGTCACGTGACCAGCCACCCTGGCGCCGAGGTTGTCCGCCGGTGACGTCACCGGCTGGAGCAAGGTGAGTCTGCTGCTGGTCTCGCTTGGGGGACCCATGGGTCGCTACACATGCCCCTCCAGAATGGACTTGATCCAGGAAGGTCAACCTGAGGGGGGTCCGGATGACCCGACCGAAACGACCCCTGGCCAGTCGCGGGGGGGGGGGGGGTCCGGTGTGGTGGCGGGTGGTCGGACAGGGGGTGCAGGCAGGGGGGGGTGCGGTGGCGGGTGGTCAGACAGGGGGTGCAAGACGGGGGGCGGCCGAGGGGCCGGGCAAGTCCTCGGGGGAGGCTGCCGAGGTTCCTCGCGGGCCTCCCGAGGTTGCAGTTCGCGGGTGCAGTGCCGAGAAGGCTCGAGCGGTGCACGCGAAAAGCGGGTGAGCCAACCGAGGGGCTGGTCAAGGCCTCGGGGGAGGCTGCCGAGGTTCCTCGCGGGCCTCCCGAGGATGCGGGGCTGGTCAAGGCCTCGGGTGATGCAGTGGACGGGGGGCGGCCGAGGGGCCGGGCAAGTCCTCGGGGGAGGCTGCCGAGGTTCCTCGCGGGCCTCCCGAGGTTGCAGTTCGCGGGTGCAGTGCCGAGAATGCTCGAACGGTGCACGCGAAAAGTGGGTGAGCCAACGGAGGGGCTGGTCAAGGCCTCGGGGGAGGCTGCCGAGGTTCCTCGCGGGCCTCCCGAGGATGCGGGGCTGGTCAAGGCCTCGGGGGATGCAGTGGATGGGGGGCGGCCGAGGGGCCGGGCAAGTCCTCGGGGGAGGCTGCCGAGGTTCCTCGCGGGCCTCCCGAGGTTGCAGTTCGCGGGTGCAGTGCCGAGAAGGCTCGAGCGGTGCACGCGAAAAGCGGGTGAGCCAACCGAGGGGCTGGTCCAGACCTCGGGGGAGGCTGCCGAGGTTCCTCGCGGGCCTCCCGAGGATGCAGGGTCAGAGAAGTAGTTGCAGTTGTAGTTGTAGGTGCGCGAGGGTGACGAAGCGGCCGTGCCGCGAACGTCAGTGCACACGAAGGTGACGAAGCAGCCGTTCTGCCAACGTCAGTGCTCGCGAAGGTGACGAAGCAGCCGTGCCTTCGGAGGGTCTTGGAATAGGTTCGCCCCTCCGGTCGTAGAGGGGGAGCCGAGCGCGGTGCGCGAACCTCATAGTCGTGGCCGTCGTCGTTACCGAAACTCCGGCATGTCGAAACCGTGGTCGAAACTGCGCCCAAAGCCGTGCGGGAGAAGCCGGCGTCACCAGCCTAGGTGGCTTCCCTGGCTAGGGCGCGCTTGCCGTGTCCGCTCGCAGCCCCCACATCCGTGCGGGGGCAATCAGAAGGTTGCATGTTCAAATCACTGTCGGGGTCACCAGTGAAGAGCCGGGCTCTTGCTTGAGACGGACGAAGTGACGGGCAAGACACAAACTCGTCCGAGAAGATGTTTATTGTAAAAACCAACTCGGGAACTCTCCAAAGCCCGTTTATCGGGCTGCATATATATCCAAACCCGAAAGCATAACCGAAACCGAAAGCCACGTCTCTTAGGCGAGGCGCGTTTCGGTGGTCACGTGACCGACAGGAGCAAAGGACTATAACCGCATGCGCGGCACGCTTTGGTGGTCACGTGACCAGCCACCCCGGCGCTGAGGTTGTCCGCCGGTGACGTCACCGGCTGGAGCAAGGAGATTCTGCTGCTGGTCTCGCTTGGGGGACCCATGGGTCGCTACAATATCATAATTTCTCCCCCCTCCACGTTATTGTGATATTATCTTTCCCCGCTCTCTTCCTCCCCTCCCCCCATCCCCTTCTCCCTCACACCTTTTAATTTGTTAATTGTTCGTTGGTTTGTTCATTTTATGTGTCATCTCTCTCTCCGCTTCCTCTTCTTCCTGTTTCATTTAGCTCGTGCCCAGCTTGTTCACCCCTGTGTGTCCTTCTACCCCTCCCCTTGATCTCACTCGCACTTTCAGTTCTAACCTGTTGTTCCACAAGCTTCGACCAGGTATACTAAAACATTCTTAGAAGTGTGGTTTAGTTTGTGATAATGAACGTTTAATTAACAGAGTAATTTCCTCTGGTTATGGAAAATTGCATGACACTTGACCATACTGTTCTCCTTAAATGAAAACCAACTTTTGTATTTTGTGTGCACAGATGAATGCTCCTGCCCAGGTATCAAAGTTTTGCAAATTCAGAGTAAAAACCATTTTGAGTTAACTTTGTCAATAACAGTAAAAAGTCCTGGAAATGGTGTTTTGACACCTGGATGCTGTGCACTTAACAGTAAGAAACAAGAAAGAGCAATCAGAGATTGTAGACCCTCGTCAGAATGTGTTTTAGTGGTTTTGAAGGCTTTTGTGTTAAAACAAATATGGCGGCCGAACCACGTGACGGATGACATCATCATTTTTTTTCTCCATCAATTTATCCCGAGATGACGCTCAAGAAATTTCAACTTGATCGGATGAAGTCTTGTACTTGTCGAATTATGACGTCATAATGAACGACATTAAACCCATGACATCATCATTAACATATGTTATTCCCCATGGATAGTTCTTTACAATGAGCCATGTCTCAATTTTTTCTGTGCAGCGTTTTTAGAGATATAGAGGTGCAAAGTTTTTTGGGTTTTCCAAAATGGCGCCCATACAACATGACCTATGACATCATAATTATCATTAAAAATTATACAGAAGGAGGTGCACCTATGGTGAAAATTTCCTGTCAATCGGACCAACGGTTGCAGAGAAAATCATATTTATTCCGAGCGGACAAACAGACAAACGGACTCAAATGCAATACCCTCTCCTCTGTCGAGGGTAACTAGAACGGCACTCGCTAGAATGCATTCTCCCGCAAGGCTGAACGGTTTTTGTATCCCACTGATCGGCCAGATCTGGATCCGGATCTGAACTAAACTCGAAATGTCTTGTTCTTGACGTCGAACAAACTCATCCACCAAGTTTCGTCCGAATCCGTCCACAACTTTTTGAAATATTCTCTTCGCAAACAGACAGGGGTGAAAATAACCTCCATCTACCTTTGGTAGCGGAGGTAATGAGACCCTTTCATATTATGGAGGGCCGCACCTTAATGCAGGCTTTGCAACAGCCAAATTGAAAGAAATTGGCGAATTTGTAAAAATTAAAGTTCAATTCAAAATGTGATATCATCACAGTTTTCATATGCAGCACATTGCTGTGGGGTTTACCTCATACCTGGAGTACGGTGGGGCCCCTGAAGCCCCCAACAGGATCTTTAATGTCCATTAAGTAATGCCAGCAGACCGGACACCCAGTTTAACATCAGTCTGAGGGACTTCACACAAACTGTTTGCCTTGTCCTGCATGTGAAACACCGAGATGACAGTTTTAGGCTAGACAGCTCATAGGTGAGTGCATATACCTCGAGCTTATCCTATCAGGCACAACGTTACAAGTGGACAACTCGGCCATATCTCCCAATGGTGAAGAATCACTTAAAAATTCTACTAGCCGGATCCGAATCCGGATCTTCACTAAAATCTAATCATTTCGTCCTTGTGACATCCGCTACCTGTCTGCCAAATTTCGTCCGAATTGGTCCACAACTTTTTGAGATGTTTTCTTCACAGAGAAACGGACAGACAAACAGACAGGGGTGAAAACGTAACATCCATCCACATTCGGTGGCGGAGGTAACTAGAACGACACTCAGTAGGGAGCATACATACCTCCACCTGGTTGGCCATATCACTCAATGGTGAAGAATCACTTTAAAAATTATACTAGCTGCATCCGGATCTTCACCAAAATTGAATCGATTCTTCCTTGTCAGACACATAACCTGTCCAACAAGTTTCGTGCAAATCCATCCATAACTTTTTCAGATATCCTGCTATGTATCGTTTTTGGCCCTATCTCCCAATGGTGAAAAATCACTTCAATATTAAATAATTCTCATATCCGAATCCATATTCAGATCTTCACCAAAATCGGATCGAATCGTCCTTGTCAGACACCCAACCCGTCCACCAAGTTTTGTCCAAATCTGTCCACAACTTTTTGAGATATCCTGCCATGTATCGTTTTTGGTCGTATCTCCCAATGGTGAAGAATCACTTAAAAATTTCTAGTAGCCGGATCCGAATCCGGATCTTCACCAAAATCTAACAATTTAGTCGTTGTCACACATGCTACCTACATCTCTGCCAAATTTCGTCCGAATCCGTCCACAACATTTTGCGATATTCTGGTCACAAACAGACAGACAGACAGGGGTGAAAACATCACCTCCATCCACCTTTGGTGGCGGAGGAAATTAAAATGGAAAACA
Organism: Myxine glutinosa; assembly: GCF_964187855.1. Taxonomy (NCBI): domain Eukaryota; kingdom Metazoa; phylum Chordata; class Myxini; order Myxiniformes; family Myxinidae; genus Myxine; species Myxine glutinosa. The sequence goes on along the minus strand of NC_136261.1, from coordinate 367,550,046 downwards.
AATAGAGGAAAAAAAAAAAAGTTGTTCTTCCCATGTTTAACACCAGGCAGATACGTCCAGCTCTTGGGAATACTTTCACAAACTCTCTAAAGTCAAATCTGCTGTTCAATAGTCCATACATTTAATTAGAACGGTGTCAAATGAAGATTTGATAACTGTTCGCTCACAGTTTTTGAAATCGGATTTTTGTTTCACTGTAAACACATTCAGAGAGTAGATCATTATGACAATTACCCAATCCTACAATTGCCTTTTTGTCTTTTATGCTCCACAGTAACCCTGGTTCATGGTGCTCATACAGATATACAATCTTACTATAATTCACCAAATGTCCGTCTGTCTGTTCGAAGGTACCGCAAAAACGGCTGAACCGATCGCAACGATATTTTGGGTGGGTATTCCTGGGACCCCTGGGAGTAAAATAGGCTATATTGTTTTTCCAATTTTTTCCCCAATTTTCCAGTTTTTCCAAACACGATGGAATAATATTTACCGATATGAACAGTGATGTGGCTTTTGTTGAAATTCGACAAATACTGTTCGGATTTTGATCATAATTACGAACCTGCAGCAAATGCGGAAGTGGACAGATTACGGCAATGTGCGGGTTTGATAATACACCAATACAACCGTCATTTAATCGTAATGTTAGATCGTTAAACGTTAATCATGTTAATCGTTTTGTTAAAGTATCAATTGATGATTGGAATTGAGTGAATACAATTACGATTTTGAATTCGTAATTGTATTCACCCAACCGTACGGAACTTCACATCAGGATTTAAATATTTGTTTATGTCACGAATGTTGTTAAAAGTTTATTTTTTATATTAATGTTATTTAATTTGTGATTGGAGTTATGCTGTTTGGAATGAAAAAAGAGATATCGAGTTCAAGTGAATGACGAAATTCATTGACGGTTTTACCTTCTAAACGTGAAATTCGCGGATCGCCATATGCAGATTCGCCAATGACTGGGAATGGAACACACATACCTGTTTGTTTGCGAACGGGTACGTTTTTCATGGAAGTCCTTCACGAACTTGCTGTCCATGTCTGACGTGCGACTGAAGGTGCCACAGGAATGTGGAATTTATTGGTTTCATGCTTTAGCATTCGCCGTTTCTGCATTGTCTGTTTGCTTTTGGCCTCCCACCCGTGCGTAGCACCTCACTAGTTGAGAGAATGCGGCAATGAGCAAGAGGAGGAGGGTTGGAAAAATTCAGACATTGACTTGAAAATACAATTGAGCACAAGACCAAGTGGAATGTCGAATGGCCACCAACAACCCACTCGCACTGCAAGAAAAGTGCAAGCTTTTACGGAAACGAGCTTATTGAAGAGCAACGGAGCAGAAAGAGACGCAGGAAATCACACGTTTCTAAGCACAGGATGCTCAAACAGGCAACATTACAATGACTTCGGAGTCGGCTCATGAGATGTTTATTGCAGAGATTTCCCAAAGCAATTGTAGGCAAATGAGCTGAGCTCGAACTGCAGTCCCATTAGCCTATCGCATTGGGTTCTGCATGCACGAGGAAAACACCGAGTATAAAATGGCTTGCTCACAAAGAGGCCCATCAGAGATTCCCCAGCTAGCTCTGGAGATTAAAGGCACAATGAATTATTGATGGAGGTTCTGTTCAGAAAAAGACCCTCCAACATGCTTTTACTTGCATGCGCAGGAAGGTACCACTGATGTCGAACTTCGTATGTAGTTTTCTTCTTTCTTGGAATTTTCCTTTTCATGGAACCATTCCTCAAATAAATGTGTTCACCGCCCCACACACGCTTGACTCTTTCCTTGGATGACTTTTCAATCTCTCCACGTCAATAATTTATAAATGATGTAAATAAATATATATTCTAATATATAAAGCTCATTCTAACCACTAACTGATATTGATGTTTGGTACCTTCCTGTTGACGTAGAAAGCTGAAATTTGGCGTGCCAACGGACATCGAAGCCGATGCACCAGGAAAAATCGCAAAACCGTTGGAAAGTGTCCATAAATGCAAATATACGTAAAAGACCGTAAACGCGTCTGTAAATAATAAAAACAACCTCAATCGATATCTAACATTTGAAAATCGTAATTTCTATAACTGTAAACTGTGAAATAAAATCTATATGAAAATTTATGTTAAAAAGAATGTTAATGCATCCGTAAAAAAGAAAAAGCTCAATCGATATCTTGCAAGAGGTTGGTAATGCTTGCCTACCTATTATCATAAAGCTTCTGTTTATTATGTATCTACAGTGCATTCAGAAAGTATTCAGACCCCTTCACTTTTTTCACATTTTGTTATGTTGCAGCCTTATGCTGAAATCGTTTAAATTCATTTTTTCCCTCATCAATCTACACTCAATACCCCATATTGACAAAGAGAAAACAGGATTTTAGAAAGTTTTGCAAATTTATTAAAAAGAAAAAACTGAAGTATCACATTTACATAAGTATTCAGACCCTTTGCTATGACACTTCAAATTTAGCTCAGGTGCCTCCCATTTCTCTTGATCATCTTTGAGATGTTTCTACACCTTGATTTGAGTCCACCTGTGGTAAATTCAATTGATTGGACATGATTTGGAAAGGCGCACACCTGTCTATATAAGGTCTCACAGCTGACAATGCATATGAGAGCAAAAAACCAAGCCATGAGGTCGAAGGAACTGCCTGCAGAGCTCAGAGACAGGATTGTGTCGAGGCACAGATCTGGGGAAGCCCACAAAAAAAAATTCTGCTGCATTGAAGGTTCCCAAGAGCACAGTGGCCTCCATAATTCTTAAATGGAAGAAGTTTGGAACAACCAGGACTCTTCCTAGAGCTGGCCGCCTGGCCAAACTGAGCAATCCGGGGAGAAGGGCCTTGGTAAGAGAGGTGACCAAGAACCCGATGGTCACTCTGGCTGAGCTCCAGAGATCCTGTGTGGAGATGGGAGAAACCTCCAGAAGGACAACCATCACTGCAACACTCCACCGATCTGGGCGTTATGGCAGAGTGGCCAGACGGAAGCCTCTCCTCAGTGAAAGACACATCTCGGATGATAGCTTCCGCTCTTTTCGCTACTCCACTGGAGTTTAGGCTCTCGATGGAATGCAGATCACACCGAATAATTTTACAAGCAGTCTTTCTGTCCTGTCGAGTTGGGATCGGTCACCCTGTGTCGAGCTGCCATACAGTGAAGAAAAGTGTGAGGACACTCTCTATCACTGCTTGATAGAACCTGATCAACACAAAATGGCCGACACCAAAACTTTTCAACCTCCGAAGAAAGAACAACTGTTGCTGAGGCTTTTTCACACAGTGATGGGTGTTTATCTCCCACTTAAAACCACTGGAAATATGTATGCCTAAAAATTTTAAAGTGACAATCTCAACTTCAGCATCGTCAATAACCAAGGGTTGAATGGGAGTTTTGTTTTTCCGGAAGTCAACAATAATTTCCTTTTCTCATAAGGAGGTGGAAAGCAAAACTGAGCCTTCAATCATTGCGAATGATAAAGGCTGAGAATTAGGAGAGATGTCCTCATGGTACAATTTAAATCTGTGTAAGAAGGTTTGTACATATCAGTGTCCATCTTTTTTTTACTTTTCCATGTCCAACCAAAAACAGCTGGAAGTATGGATGAGGCAGAGCCAGACTTGGTGAAAATATTTCGAGGCAAACCATCGTGTTTCAAAAGTTTACAAATTCATCCAGTGTGATGCCTTATACACGGAATGTTCTAGAATTCTGCAGCTCCAACACCGTTGCGTGTACTTATGGCTGCAGTAGGAGACTCCCTTCCCTCCTTCCCTCCTCCCCACCCCCATCCACAGGGCACGTGTTGTCTGTCGCCCAATGGTTTGATGAGCATGCCACTCATGTTATCCATATGCCACGACTTTCTCAGTCACCAGACCTGAATTCAATCGACAGCGTTTTACACTTCCATCAAACAGGTGTGAGTTGATTGACTTTCTCGTGGAAAAATGGTGCCACATCCCTCCTGCAGAATTACAGACTGGTGGACTTTATGCCACAGCGCATACAGGCTGTAATGGTCGCATGTGTTGGCCCAATGCCCCATTCTGCAGGAGTGACTTTACATTGGCGTTTCCGGGTTTTTTTGTCCACTTCCTGTAAATGCATACATAAGACAAGATCCTCAAACGAGCCTTGCTCATCTATCTATATTATATATATGTAAAAGAAAGTTTTTGTTTGTTTGTGTGTTTGTCTGCGCAAGCTAATCTCCTGAACGGTGAAAGATAGGAGGAAACCTCTAATACAAAAAATGTCGGGACGGGCCCCGGGAAGGTTTTAGGCTAGGTGGCGAGACTGGTCGAGGCCCACCTCGGCCGGGCTGGGCCCATTTCGCAATTAAAAGCTGAGCTGAATTATAGTAGTCAATCTTCTACGGCCGCGAGTAAAAGCTGAATTATGGTAGTAAATTCATTCAAAAAGAACCAAAAATGTCGGGACGGGCGCCGGGAAGGTTTTAGGCTAGGTGGCAAGACTGGTCGAGGCCCACCTCGGCCGGGCTGGGCCCATTTCGCAATTAAAAGCTGAGCTGAATTATAGTAGTCAATCTTCTACGGCCGCGAGTAAAAGCTGAATTATGGTAGCAAATTCATTCAAAAAGAACCAAAAATGTTGGGACGGGCCCCGGGAAGGTTATAGGCTAGGTGGCGAGGCCGGTTGAGGCCGCTTCGGCCGGGCTGGGCCCATTTCGCAATTAAACGCTGAGCTAAATTATAGTAGTCAATCTTCTACGGCTGCGAGTAAAAGCTGAATTATAGTAGTAAATGCATTCAAAAAGAACCAAAAATGTCGTGACGGGCTCCGGGAAGGTTATAGGCTAGGTGGCGAGACTGGTCGAGGCCCACCTCGGCTGGGCCGGGCCCATTTCGCAATTAAAAGCTGAGCTGAATTATAGTAGTCAATCTGCTACAGTCGCGAGGTGAAAGCTGAATTATAGTAGTAAATTCATTCAAAAAGAAAACGGGCAACGCCGTGTGCTTTCGGCTAGTTGTTTATAAAAAGTGTTGTGGCAGTTTTAACCTGAATGATGACAGCGGCATCCAGTGATATTTCATACCATTCCTCACAGACGACTGAGCATAGTTTATTTTATGATGGATGTGCATCTCCACTGATATCAGGTGCAATTTATCCCAAAGATTTTCCTTTGGATCAAAATCTGGAGGTGCTGGTGGCCAAAGAAGATTCCCGATTCCTGTTGTGCACAGACTTCTAGAAGATCTCTCCGATTGCTGTCATGGTTGCTGCATAAAGGTTTGAATCAGGATTCATAAATATTCCCTGGACATCAGACGGATCCTACTCCTAGAAGACATCCACAAGAAAAAAAATTAAACACAGAGAAGGGAAAGTGGATCGGTTGAGGTGGGAGGCAAGTGAATTCGCCTGAATCCATTTCCAACTGTTTTCTTGATGCATCCGAAGTCTAATGATTCATGAGGTGTCCATCGTACATGCTGGACTACATATACCTGTTTGGAACTGCAAAAAGAATTCTTTAGCAGAAGACTTTCTTCAATTGATCCCGAGCTCAGTCTTGGAACTCGCAGCAACAATGAATGCTTGGAGCATTTGTCTCGTTGAAAACCTTGGGATTGTGAAGGGGATATTTTACTATCAAATAGGATGGCATGCAATTAGTGAAGCAATTGATCTTGCAAACTACCCGATGTATTTGATTGCCCTGGAAACTGCTTTGGCAGCACTATCCTCGGGTTAATTGTTCTCTGACCTGCTTGGGATTGATAACTGATGATGATGTTATAAAAAAAAACATGACCATACCGCCTGAGATGTTATGGCAACATATTTCAATACTTTACGCCTTTTATTCAACAAGACCATTCCCACCAAGTGGTGGCGTCGTTCCCAAGATGTTGATGTCCGGAGTCAAAGTTTGGTGTTTGCAGTTACCCAGCCGGCCACCTCGGCCACCCACGTTGCTCCATCGCAGTCATGTAGCGATTGAATGAGCATGTGGCTGTGCCCGCGGAGACGCAGACTTGGCTCGTACCTGGTAGTGCTTTGGGCTCCATGTTTAGCTATTTGAAGCAACAGCAGGAAATCGCCATATGGTGCGCCATTTGCTCCAGGTTTTGTTAATGGTTTTGAGGATGTGCATCCTGATGTCAAACTGACTTGGTGTGTGCATTGTACATGCTGAAGGTGGATTTGTACCTCATGGACAAATTATCCTCATCCTCATCCTCAAGCACAAACAATTCCTCATCCTCAAGGATATAAGTGTACATAGAAGGAAGGACAGACATTGTCTATCCAGGTTTCACTCTATGTAAGCTATATAACTATAACATTCATATTTACTCAGACGCCATAACGCATGAACACATGAGACAACGCAAGAAGCTAGAGTCTGGCCAGGGCATCAATTGCCAATTGTCAGGCAATTGTTGCTTGACAACAATTTTTAAGCTCTTCCTTTCTTTTAAATACGGAGGAAGGTTTAGTAAACGAGAGACACGAGAAAATGGCAGGACGGGTAAAGCGGGCAAAGAAAAAGCATCTGCAGGAAGGTAAAAGGTGTGCTCGGAGAGCTTTTGTAATGAGGTTTTTGTACACCGCTCCTTTCCTATGCCATCTCCAGGCATTGCAAATCGTCATTGCTGGGCACCGAAGGGGGCTCGGCAGTGACGCACGCTGAAAGAGAGTACTCAGTTTTCACTCTGGTTTCTTGTTTGTTTGTTTTCTTGTTTGTTTTCTTTCTTGTTACCTTGGTTGTCCGGACGATATCTCAGCCATCCTTTGAGCTAGGAAGCTGAAATTTCGGCACAAGAGTGAGCAAGTCCTTTGTCAAAAACGGTATTTTTTTTTTTAATTAATCAATAAATTGAGGAGTTATTTAATTATTAGCGATTAATTAAGTACTTATTTAATTAATCAAATTTCCTTTCTCTTCTGACCATTAACTCAGGCACCTTTTGAGTTAGGAAGCTGATATTTGGACATGCCAATGACCAGGTGATTTCGCTGCAAAGGATATTTTTGATTTATTAATTAATCAATTAATCGATTAATTATATAATTATTTGATTAATGACCAAAAAAAATTTTTTTTTAAAGTTACAGATTCTGATGAAATAGTGGTAGTTTATGTGTTCCCTGACCAAATTGATTAATAATTTAATTTTTATGATTATTATTTATTTATTTTCATTATTAATCATTTATTTATTTTCTTTCTCATTTGGCCAATATCTCAGGCACCTTTTGAGCTGGGAAGCTAATATTTGGACATGAGTGACCAAGTGATGTGGCTATCAAGGATATTTTTGATTTATTGATTAATCATTTCATCTATTAATTATTTATTGATTAATCGATTAATTATTTATGAAGTAATTTTTTAATTTTTTAATTTTTTATAAATGACTTATTTAATAAAATTTCTAAAAGATACATCTTCGGATGAAGCACTAGTGGTTTAGTAATGCGATTAGCCAATTGATTATGAAAATATTTTGTGATAATCTTTTATTGATTTTAATTATACAATTAATCAATCAATTAGTGTACACCTCTCCCTCCCAATGCAGCCTCAATGAGCTGCACTGCGGTATTGCCGGGCGCCGGAGGTGCCCCGGCAATGCCGCGCTGCAGCATATTTAATTATTTGGCATGGGGCGGTGTACTTTGAATGTATTTGTACTTGTCTTTCTTTTTTTTTGTATACAAGATCGAGGCTCGTGTAAGAGCTAACATCAATCATAAAAAGACAAACTGACACATAAAACATAAGACAAAGGGAGCGGGAGACAAGATGGGAAGAGAGAGGGAAGCACACAAGTACAACATTTGAGAGCAGGGACATCGGGAGATCTGTGGGAGGGAGAGGGCTTGGGGGGAGGAGGCATGGGAAGGGGGTGGAGGGTGGGAGAGGTATGAAACACAGGGACACTGCTAGGACTTCCAGGAAAGAAGTCTGAATTTCAAAAAAGTGGAACTGGGGTGAATTAACGGGGGTAGAAAAGATCAAGGTTTTGTATAGGGTGGGTGGGTTTGTATAGGTTATCACAATATCCCAATAAACGACATTTATTATTGAACAGCCATGTATACACCAGTTACGAAGGAAATAACAATATGTCGATGTATTTTTATTACTTGCAAAATGGAAGATTTTTCAAGTATATTGGTTGTTCTTGTGCGTATATTTGTTGTCTGATTGTATGTCAATTGCCTACAGGTCACTATTTCAAACCGATCTTCACAAAACTTGTGAAGGTCAAAGATCATCTTGATTTTGAGGTCTAAGGTCATCTTGATCTCAAATTTCTAAAATTGTCATTTTTCATCCGGTTGACAGGGAAATTGAAAAGCATTTGCATATTGAGTCACTAAATTGAGAAACAGGTTTTTTAGGTCAAAAGGTCAAAGGTCAACTCTAGTTCAAACTTCTAAAATCATCAATTTTCATCTGAAAAATTGTCACTTTTCATCCGATTAACCTGGAAATGAAATAGCAATTGCATAGTGCATCACTGAATTGGGAAAGCAACTATTATTGAGGTCAAAGGTCAACTTAAGGTCAAACTTCTAAAATCATCACTTTGCATCTGAAAAATTGTCTACTGTCATTCTATTAACTTGAAAATTAAACAGCATTTGCATAGTGCATCACTGAATTGGGAAAGCAACGATTTTTGAGGTCCAAAGGTCAAAGGTCAACTCAAGGTCAAACTTCTAAAATCAGCAATTTTCATCTGAAAAATGATCGATTACCAGCCGATTGAACCGAGCTTTGATTAAGATCGTCAATTTAAATCTTAATGAAATGGCCAATTTGATGTATCCATGGCAACTTTATTTGTGGGGAGGGCAAGGGTGTGGAGGGGTGGGGGTGGATTTTGCAGGTATCATGCTCTGCAAGATGTCTTTCTTGTTTATTTATTTATATACAGTACATATACATACACCTCGTTATACAGTCACGTGAAAAAGTAAGTACACTCCATGTAAAGTTTTGACTTTTTCAACATATTTCAACATACAGCGATTTGATCTTTATCTCAACAATGTTGATAGATAAAGGTGATGTAATATCACAAATATCATGAAACATTTACATTTTGTAGTCCATTGTTTTTTTAAAATAAACATAAATGCAAATTTCGCATGTGGAAAAAGTAAGTACACCATTGGCTCTAATCGGTGGTATTGCCCCCTTTGGCAGAAACAACCTCAAGTAGGCGTTTCTTATAACTGTCTACCAGTCTCTGACATCGACTGCGAGAAATTTTTGCCCACTCCTCCATGCAGAATTCTTTCAGCTATGCGATGTTTGAGGGGTTTCTTCCATGCACAGCTCGTTTCAAATCCCCCCACAACATCTCGATGGGATTTAGATCCGGGCTTTGACTTGGCCATTCCAGAACCCTCCATTTCTTTTTTTTCAGCCATTCCTTGGTGGATTTACTGCTATGTTTAGTGTCATTGTCATCTTGCAAGGTCCACCTTCGGTTGAGCTTCAACTTTCCGACAGATGGCCTCACATTTTCCTCAAGCATTCTCATCCTCATTATCCTCAAACTATCCTCAAGCACCGTCTGGTTCAATGAAGAATTCATCGTGGATTATGTGATGGTGAGCTGCTCAGGCCCTGATGCAGCAAAGCTGCCCCAACCATAATATTTCCACCACCATGCTTTACAGTTGGTATCAGGTTCTTGTGGTCAAATGCTGTTTTTTGTTTTTGCCAAACATGTCTTCTGGTACTGTGGCCAAATAGCTCTAACTTTGACTCATCTGTCCAGAGCACATTGTTCCAGAAGTGCTGGTCTTTGCCTAGGTGTTCTTTGGCAAACTTTAGTCTTGCCCTGATGTTCTTTCTGGACAGCAAAGGTTTCCTCCTGGCACACCTCCCATGTAGATCAAATTTGTGCATCCTCTTTCTAATGGTAGACTCGTGCACTTTGACATCAACAGTGGCAAGAGCTACCTGTAGGTCCCGTGATGACATTCTGGGGTTCTTAGAGACTTCTTTCAGCATCTTGCGGTCTGCTCTCGGGCTGAACTTGCTGGGGCGGCCTGGCCTGAACAATTTCGCAGCTGTTTGGAATCTTCTCCACTTGTAGATGATCTTCTGGACAGTCGAATGATTGATTTCAAATTGTTTGGAGATCTTTTTAAATCCCTTCTCAGACTCGTAGCCATCTATAACCTTCTTTCTGAAGACCTCGGAGAGCTCTTTTGATCTAGGCATGGTGACGCCACATACTTCAACAACAACTAGCAAACCAAACTAAATGTCTGAGGTATAAATAAGACAGGTTCCTCCAAGATCCTCTCCAACGATGTTCTAATCATTTGCACCTGAGCTGGTGCACCTGATTCTAATTTTAGGTATTTGAAGTAGTGATAAATGTAGGGGTGTACTCACTATTTCCACATGCGAAATTTGCATTTATGTTTATTTAAATTACACAATGGACTACAAATGTTCCTAAAAATGTAAATGTTTCATGATATTTGTTATATTATATCACCTTTATCTATCAATATTGTTGAAATGAAGATCAAATATCTGTATGTTGAAATATGTTGAAAAAGTCAAAACTTTACATGGGGTGTACTTACTTTTTCACGTGACTGTACCTCTGTGTGTCTGACGATTATGAGAGTCTCTTTTGTAGAACCTTTTGAATGCCACATAATTGCACATTCTTTTGATATGGATTGTTTTGAAAGTAGAAAGTTTTTGCACATTCAAAATATAAATGAATGCATATTGGTTATGTAGAATCAAAATACGTTAGCAGCTTATCAAATATGCATCGATACAATATTGGACTGGAGAAAGTTTATTTTTTGACAAAACACCCCTTAAGGAAAAGTGTTCTGGATGCATAAATTGTTTCACAAGTCTCTGCCTCTTTGACAGGCACCCCATGTTTTGCGCATCTTAGTAGTCCAATTGCACAAATTTGGGGTCTGCTTAATGTATACCTTACAGAAAGACTTTACCCATCTCTGGTGGAAAGATTGATCATCAAGAAGACTATCATTGCATGGGTTGGTCATATAACTTACAGAAGATTCCAAACAAAGTTACAGAAGACTATAACTCCAAACTCTGTAGACGTGTGCATACACCACCAGTGTGCACCACATGCACTACCCAATTTACAAGGATATTAAAGGATATTAAATATCCTTTGCAAGGATATTAAAGGAACTTTGCTGCAAGACGAGGCCATTCGGCCTATCATGCCTGCATCACACCAAAATCAGAAACTATTACTCATCCACACCCAAGTTCTTTACCTTCAGGCCATGGTCCCTTGTCCTGTCACTGTCTAATCTGCTGACAAGCACTTCTGCTTTACTTCAACCTCTGTATCAACTTTCTCATGGGTTTTCATGGCAAGAGGATAATCCGATTTTGCATTATATGATCATCCACTGGAATACAATGACCTTAAATTGCATTGAGTAGAATAGAATGGACCGTATTGATGAAGGCCTTCATCCTACAGTGGAATCAATAGACTTGTCCAGTCAACTCAAGTCCAGAGGAGATATCATGCTGAATACATGTTATCTTCCTGCATATTGATACAAATATGAAGGATACACATTAACGTTTTTTGTTTTACGTGATGCAAAGGGTCCAGCAGGACAATATATCTGCTCTGCAGCATGTGGATCCCACTGCATTTGAAAAAACTTCCAAATGTTACTGCCACTAACAATTTCTCACAAACCTTCACTGATTCAACAGAACTGGTGAATTAAACAGAATTTGGATGTCTTGCGTAGCATTACCATCTTGGCACACTCACGATGCACGGCCTTGTATGTTAATGTGTGTCCAAATGGCCTTGACGTCAATGCAAGAGGGCACCGAGGTGTCATAATGGCCTTGTCATGGATGAAATGTATTCACAAGTTGCTGTTACATCACTGAATAGAAAAATCACTTTTTCCACAACTGTCAACTTTTCCGCAACCCACTCTGAGAGAAGTAGAATTGTGCTAAATGGAGGCCAGCTGAATGGCCATCCTACATCAGGACATAACCCATGTCTTTGGTGGAATGATTCATCGCAGTGAGGACTATATATCATCGCAAGGTTGGTCATTGCCCTATCCAGAGGAGAGGGTATTGCTTTTCGGTCTTTGCATTTGTTTCGGTCTCTGTCCGTACATAATGTGCTAAGATAGGCCACAAATGCCACCTGGTGGTAGCTAGTATTAGACGTCATTGTCATAGATTGTCATTCAAATCCCGTGTACTGTAAGCCCTCGACCTCCTTCTAACAACAACAACAACAAAGGCGTCACGGGCTACATATTTCCGGGTCCTCCCATTACCCATAATGATTACGATTTTCAAGATGGCTACTGGAGACATGTGAGATAATTAGGGTAGGTCTATTAATTAACAGCCGGCAAAGCCGGTGTTGTGAATGAACGCGTACGTATTATGTTGAAAAACCAGATTTTGCTGGATCCTTTGAGAATTCCAAGCTTTGACGCACCAAATCACTCAATCGAGGCCGCCATCTTGCGGATGCGGAAGTATGCATAAAAAATTGAGAAGAAGTTCAATAGGAGTTTGTTTCACCTGTCTTTTTTTGATTCACCATCTTATGCACCTCTAATTTGGAATTCAAATACTTTAAGACCAACCTCGTTCCCCGGGCCCGCATGGGCCCTGGGTATCTTCAACGAAAATCGTCACCAAACACCGGAACCAATGAGATTCGAGCATTTGAAAAAATATTTAAAAAACCAAATCGCTCCATGGAGGCCGCTATCTTGCGGATGCGGATGTATGCATAAAAATATGAGAAAAAGTTCAATAGGAGTTTGTTTCACCTATCTTTGTTTGATTCACCATCATATGCACCTCTAATTCGTAATTAAAATACTTTCAGACCAACCTCGTTCCCCGGGCCCGCATGGGCCCTGGTTATCTTCAATGAAAATCGTCACCAAACACCGGAACCAATGAGATTCGAGCATTTGAAAAAATATTTCAAAAAAGCTTATTACCGGATTGAAACAGCGTCAAATATTCTAAAATTGACGAAGAATTATTTTTTAGAAATCTCGCGGCCATAGGGGATAGTTTTTCATGGCCGGAAATATCCGAGTTGAGACGGAATTCACCGAATTAATCAAGAAGGAAATTTTATAAATTTTAATCTCATCCAGAATGCAAAGGATGTCATTTTGAACGAGGTACGGTACCTACTACACCTACCTACTACTAACTACCTAACCTACTGATGCCATAGTGATGGGTAAAATAGTGGTAAGAGGCTTTGGCTTCGCCGGCTCATTGCGGCTTTGCAGTCGGGTACTAGTATGCGTGTTGTATTGTTGGGCTTGTTGCATTATTAGAGAGCTTCGCAAGTGAACCTCTATGCCAGTTGCATGTATATGTAAATCCATTCAAAATTTCATTTTTATTTCAAATTCCCACGATGAAGCTAACTCCAAGGGCCTTTCACTCACTCGCCGCAGGCAGCTTGGTGGTCTTTCCGTCTTCTACCGACTCCTCTCTGGCCTTGCCACCCTCCCCCACCCAGCTCTCTCTGGGCTCTGTCCCCCAAATATTCCTACAGGTCGCACAAGATCTGCCTGCAACCCTCTTATGGTTAAACTGCCAAAATCAAGACTCTCTGCTCACCTTCACTCCTTCATTCCTCTTTTCTCCCGCCTCTGGAACAAACTCCCCCACTCTCTTCAATCCCACTCCACCCTCCAGGTCTTTAAAACAGCTGTTCACCACCATCTCTTATGTTCCCCCATCCAAAACTTTGATCTTTTCTACCCCCACTAATTTCACCCCAAATCCACTTTTTTGAAATACCAACTTCTGTCCTGGAAGTCCTTGGTGTCCTTGTGTTTTATATTTCTCCCTCCCCCCCCCCCCCTCCCCCATTCCCACGCCTCCTCCCCCCAAGCCCTCTCCCTCCCACACATCTCCCTGCTCTCAAATGTTGTGTTTGTGTGCTTCCCCTTCTCTCCCCATCTTGTCTTCCACTCCCTCTTTTTATATATTTTGTTTGTCTGGTTGATTTGTTTGTGAAATAAATGTTAGCTCTTTCACGAGCCTCGATTCAGTATACGAAAAAAAAAAAAAAAAAATTTCACAATTTTATTTTTCTTCAAATTTCACAAAAAAAATAATTCAAATTTTCCCCCATTCCCTTGGGAACAAAATTTCATGTTGTCATTTGAAATTTCCCTTCCATGATCCGCCATCTTGTCCCTTCCATGATCCGCCATCTTGCTGACGTGATCTTGCTTTGGCCTGGCGCGACCAATAAATTATTTTCACCTGGTTATTAAAATCAATAAATTACAATACAGTACTGTACAGAGCGGATTTTGAATTCGAAACCGCTCATCATTTATGCCAGCGACACCGACTTCTTTTTTCCACCAGCTACACCGGCTTCAGTTTTCCGCCAGCTACACCGATTTCATTTAAGCCAGGTACACCGATTTCAGTACGTACCTGCCAGTCGGACCTACACCTACGTACCTGGTCCAGTCGACTAGAAGTCTAGACTATATAGCCTACAGTAGGTAAGTCCTGCATTCTATCCCAATCTATCCAGTCAATAAAATTAATTTGAATTTTAATTGTAAGCCCAAGATCAAACAACCTAGCCTAGCTAGGCCTAGGCCTACAGATGTTTGCGAGGGCTGCGTACTCGATCGACTGACTATTGTCGACGAAGCTCTCACTATACGCGATGCGTATTCATATTATACTTGTCAAATGTGTCGGGCCTAGCTTTACATCTGTTGTTACACGTTGTTCAGTTCTTTCTGAGTAAAGTCGACTTGAATGGTTTCAATCGAGTCAAGCCTCTTCTATATACTCCCTAGGAACTAGAACGGCACTCTGTAGAGAGCATACATACCTCCACCTGGTTGGCCATATCACTCAATGGTGAAAACTCACTTAATAAATTCTACTAGCCGGATCCGGATCCGGATGTTCACCAAAACTGAATCTAT
Organism: Myxine glutinosa; assembly: GCF_964187855.1. Classification (NCBI taxonomy): domain Eukaryota; kingdom Metazoa; phylum Chordata; class Myxini; order Myxiniformes; family Myxinidae; genus Myxine; species Myxine glutinosa. The sequence continues at coordinate 367,535,019 of NC_136261.1, read as the reverse complement.
TCTTCCTTTTCACACACACAACCTGTCCAACAAGTTTCGTCCAAATCCATCCATAACTTTGAGATATCCCGCTCCGTATCGTTTTTGGCCCTATCTCCCAATGGTGAAGAAACACTTAAACAATTAAATAATTCTCATATCCGAATCCATAATTCAGATCTTCACCAATAGTCAGGGCCCTTAGGGATATTTTGGGGCCGTTTGGTTCAAATTCTTCCAAAAGCACCAAATTTGGCCCAGATGTTGCCCATGCCATACTCTTTCGATTTTTGACGGGCGCCAAGACGGGCGCCCACCCCCCCCCCCCGGGGGGCCCATATTGGCGAAATACGAAATGGCCGCCACCCGGATTAGAGGAAAATCAGTTAAATAACCAAAAGGGTTGGAATCATGTATGATACCACTTTTCAGGGATTTTCGAGGTCGAGGAATCCAATTATGATGTTATTTTGATGATTCGAGGTCAAGGTCAACCCTCAAGGTCATCTTAAAGGTCATTTTTGAGTCAAACATGTCGGTTTTTGAGTTTTTTGTCAAGATTTACGCGAGGTTCACCATTTTATGTTTCTGGGTTGGGTAATCGAACTCTGACCTTATTTTTGACAATTAGAGGAAATATTTACATGTCTATTTCCTAATTTTCAGGCATATGCAGTTCATCAGTCTAATTACAAAGGTACGGATTTTGATGTTTTATGAACTGTATGCCATATCCTTGTGTTTAATTTTTGTGCGATCATGATCCGGGTTCATGTATACATGATTGTATACATGTCATAAATATGACGTCATAGGTCATGTGACCTGGCGGCCATATTGGATTTTATGAAAACCTTAAAAATGGATCCCTGCCTTCATTTTTCGATCGATTCATTTTGAACTTTGACCACTTATAGTACGCCATGTGATTGGATGCATATCCTAATTATGACGCCATAGGTCAGGTGACATAGCGGGATGGACCGGTATGGTCCCCGGATCATATCGCCGTTGGCGCCCGTCAAAAATCGAAAGAGTATGGCATGGGCAACATCTGCGCCAAATTTGATGCTTTTGGAAGAATTTGAACCAAAATATCCCTAACCCAGTAGGCACACAGACATTGGATCCACGTTGAATGAACGTCAAGATTCGACGTGGACGACGTGGACCCGAGGTTGAAAACGAGTTGGATTTGCAAATTGGATCAACGTCATTTTTCCAACGTCGAAACAACGTCGAATAAACGTTGATACAATGTCACACTTTCGAAACAATGTCATTTATTCGATTAAAAAATCAAGAGCCAAGTTGCCAACGGTGAAACAACGTTTAATGACTGTCGGGTTTTGATGTAGGTATATTAATGTTGAGTCTCAGGTTGGGTTTTGGTTGTCCGACGTTGCGACCTCATTCCAACCGTTATTCGACGTTGAAACCGTCGTGTGCCCGCTGGGAAGGGCCCTGACTACAAAATCGAATCTATTTGTCCTTGTCAGACACCCAATCGGTCCACCAAGTTCCGTCCAAATACATACCTAACTTTTTGGAGATATCCTGCTAAGTATCGTTTTTGGCCCTATCTCCCAATGGTGAAGAAGAATAATCACCTTTGGAGGCCATTTTTCCCCGCAGGTGATTCTTCTTGTGAAAGTGAAGAATCACTTTAAAATTCCAGTAGCCGGATCTGAATCCGGATCTTCGCCAAAATCTAATCATTCCGTCCTTGTCACACACGCTACCTCTCTGCCAAATTTCGTCCGAATCCATCCACAACTTTTTGAGATATTGTGTTCACAAACGGACAAACAGGGTTGAAAACATAACCTCCATCCACCTTTGGTGGTGGAGGTAACAACCTGTGAGCATCAAATGCATTACACAGTCTTAGAAGATGTTCTTCAACTTCTGTATCCACTCTCTCTTGGGTAATCATAGCCGGAGCATGATCAGATTTTGCACAATATTGTAATTTACTTTCTAATATCGCTTTTGCTTTTCCATTTTGTTGCAGTTAATATATAGGAGGATGTTTTGGTGTTTTTTTTTTAAGGAGCTTGTACTGATATAATTTGTGGGATGAATTTACAAGAACGGAATTACAAGGACGTTACTGGGCTTTCCTTACAAATGTAACAAATTAATATCGATATACGATTGTAATCTGGGATCCTAGCATTATAATGAGCTGGGAACAACAAAAACATCAATCCAGCACGTGATTATGTAACTTGGGTTGAAGGGACAAAGGACTCCAATTCTCATTACCCTCGCCAGAGGAGAGGGGATTACATTTGAGGCAGTGTGTTACTTGGCAAAAAAATTTTTTTGTTGACGAGTATGTTGATCACTCCGGTTTGTTAGTCTTGTCTTTTTGTCTTTGTCTTTTTTTCGAATCGCCCTGCGCTCGCGAAGCGAAAAGCGGGGTTAAGCATTCGGGTGCCGTACGTGTGCATTTTTAAACTTCATTTTCTCGGCAACTGTTGGTACGATTGGCACGAAAGTTTACCATTGAAGCGCCTCTGCCTGTAGAAATTTTTTATTGATAATTATGACGTCATAGGTCACGTGGTACGGACGCCATCTTGGAAAAACGTTACACCTCTATCTCCCAAACCGCTCGATGGAAAAAGTTGAAACATGGCTCATTGTCAAGTACTCACCACGGGGAATAAGATATGTTGATGGTGATGTCATCGGTGCCTTAATTATGACGTCATAATTCGACAAGTACAACGCTTGATCTGATCAGTATGACAAAAAAAAAATCCGCTGCAACTGTTAGTCCGATTGGCATTTTCAGAATATGAGCTTCTCCTCCTGTGGAATTTTTAAAATGATAATTATGACGTCATAGGTCACGTGGTACAGGCGCCATCTTGGAAAAATCGAAAAAAGGTTGCACCTCTATCTCTGAAACTGCTCCATGGAAAAAAATTGAAACATGGCTCATTGTCAAGTACTCCCCTTGGGGAATAAGATATGTTAATGATGATGTCATCTGTGCCTTCGTTATGATGTCATAATTCGACAAGTATAACACGTATTCGATCATTGTGATTTTTTTTCTTTCTCAGCAACTGGGTCTGATGGACACGAAATTTTCACCATAGGAGCGCCTCCTCATGTAGAATATTTTAATGATAATCATGACGTCATAGGTCATGTGGTACAGGCGCCACCTTGGAAAAACCGAAAAATGTTGCACCTCTATATCTCCGAAAGCGCTGCATAGAAAAAATTGAGACATGGCTCATTGTAAAGAACTCCATATGGGGAATAGGTGCTGTTAACGATGACGTCATTGGTGCCATAATTATGACGTCATAATTCGACAGGGACAACGCTCATTCTGATCAGTTTGAAATGTATTGAGCATGATCTATGCAACAATTATATTAGAGAATATATATTTATGATGTTATCGCTCACGTGGTCTGGCAGCCATATTGGATTTAAAAAAATGTTCAAAAACAGAAGAGTTGGCTCGCAACAAGTTGACTGCGCAGTGTAAGTATTTTTTGAATACCATCTAGTTTGTGTGTGTTTGTCTGTATGCTCACTTACACTTGCCTACAGGTCACAATTTTAAACCGATCTTCACGAAACTTCACCAAATGGTAGAGTTGGTGGTCCGAGAAAATCCTATATATTTTTGAGGTCAAAAGGTCAACCACCTAACTCAAATTTCTAAAATCTTCAATTTTCATCCGATTGACTTGAAATTTTAATAGGATTTACATATCAGCGAACTGAATTCAGCCACTAACTATTTTGGAGATCAACATAGGCCAAAAGGTCAACATCGGCTAAAAAGGTCAACAACCTTTTGAAATTTCTAAAATACTCAATTTTCATCCAATTGACTTGAAATTTGAATAGGATTTTCATATAAGCTAACTGAATTCAACCACCAACTATTTTTGAGATCAGCATAGACCAAAGGTCAACCACTTTTTCTTCAAATTTCTAAAATCCTCAATTGTCATCCTATTGACTTGGAATTTGAATGGGATTTTCATATCAGCGAACTGAATTCAACCACCAACTATTTTTGAGGTCAACATTAACCAAAAGGACAACACAGACCAAAGGTCAACCACTTTTTTTTTCAAATTTCTAAAATCCTCAATTTTCATCTGATTGACTTGAAATTTGAATGGGAGTTCAGCTAACTGAATTCAACCACCAACTATTTTTGAGGTCAACATAGGTCACAAGGTCAACAAGCTTTTCAAATTTCTAAAATCCTCAATTTTCATCCAATTGACTTGCATTTGAATAGGATTTTCATATCGGGTCACTGAATTCAACCACTAATTGTTCTTTGAGGACAAAAGGATGCTCTCCTGAGTGCCATTCTACTTTGTTCTGTTTTGCCAAGTGTCACTCTGAGTGATTTTTCATTTGTCTGTCTGTCTGTCTGTTTGTCCGCACAGAATAAATATGATTTTCTCTGCAAGCGTTGGTCCGATTAACAGGAAATTTTCAACATAGATGCAACTCCTCCTGTATAATTTTTTAATGATAATTATGACGTCATAAGTCACGTGGTGCAGGTGCCATCTTGGAAAAACCGAAAACCCTTGTACCTCTATATCTGAAAGTGCTGCATAGAAAATAAAATGAGCCATGGCTCATTGTAAGGAACTGTCCATGGGGAATAACATATGTTAATGATGATGTCATTTGGTTCCTCCATTATGACGTCATAATTTGACAAGTACAAAACTTCATCCAATCAAGATGAAATTTCTTGAGCGTCATCTAGGGATAAAATGGTAGAGAAAAAAATAACGATGTAATCGGTCACGTGGTTCGGCCGCCATATTTGTTTTAACACAGAAGCCTTTAAAAAACACTAAAAACACATCCTGGCGAGGGTCTGCAATCTCTGCTATTTCTTGTGGATCATTTGTAATGATGCGAACTCTTCAATACATCTGAATGACCTCGGACCAATTTTTTGCAAGTTTTAAATCTTTGGAAAGCTGTAGCAAAATTGATGTAAACACATTACAGGTATTTGATAATTGACGATCGTTAGCCTGGTGTTGGCTTAACGGTTAAGGTGGCTGTCTTGAGATCTGAGGGCCCTAATTTCAGACCCTTGTCTCACCGTTGAATTAAGACCAGCTAGGTTGACTCAGCCTGTCATCCTTCCGATGAGCCATTAGAGTATCCCGTGTCGCAGTGGTGACCCGTCCAGGATTGTTCCCACTAGCCTTGGAAACTGCTTCGGCTTCCAAAAAGGAAAGGTCTTCGTCATCGTCATGATAATAATCGTTGGAAGCAGTGGAATTGTGACCTCATGTGCATGCGGTGGTGTGAGAAGAGTTGGACGACAGGTGCAGTGTCGCAGAGTGACACCTTGGACGTTGATGCGCCTTATCAGACTTTCCTTGGAGCTCAGTTGGAGATCGACCGTCCTTTCCAGCTTTGATTCCAACACAAAGTGGTGCTCCGTTATGTCATTCCTACCGATGAGATGTCTACGTCTCGGTGCATTATTAGACTCCTCACCTGCGGTTCGTGCACGGACATGAACCACATGGGGATGGGAAAATAAATGAACGGGCATGGCTGAGGTTATGAATTAATTTAACACATTAATTAACGCAAATAAAATGTTGCAGTAATCGGCCTCAATGAGGTCGTGGAAACTACTGTTGCCTAATTAAACGGCCTTGCAATTTTGCGTGAAATTACACAATGCCATGTTTCTAATTTCCGATCCAATCAGTGCCTGCAAGTAAAAATCTACTTGTAAATTATAATTCACCTGCTCATTATCGGCCATTGGTCCTTATATCCATGAGATGTCGTAAAATCTGGAGGAGTTGTTTTGGATTGACCTGCGTTTGAATCTTCATCACATCGTCTCAGCAATAGAAACAAGAAAGAGCAATCAGATTGCAAACCCTCGCCAGGATGTATTTTCAGTGGTTTTTTGAAGGCTGTTGTGTTAAAACAAATATGGCGGCCGAACCACGTGACATATGACGTCATCATTATTTTTTTCTAAACTAATTTATTCCTAGATTATGCTCAAGAAATTTGATCTTGATTGGATGAAGTTTTGTACTTGTCGAATTATGACGTCATCATTAACATTTTATTCCCCCATGGAGAGTTCTTTACAATGAGCTATGTCTCAATTTTGTTTCTATTCAGCGCTTTCGGAGATATAGAGGTGCAAAGCTTTTCGGTTTTTCCAAGATGGCGACCAAACCACGTGACATATGACGTCATAATTATCATAAAATTCTACAGGTGGAGTTGCACCTCTGGTGAAAATTTCCTGTCAATGGGACCAACGGTTGCAGAGAAAATCATATTTATTCTGTGCGGACAAACTGACTCAAATGCAATGCCCTATCCTCTGGCGAGGGTAAATATCAGGAGCTGAGCTCATGTACTCATTTACTCAACTTCCAAAATTTCCAATGAATTTCTCAAGAAACTGTTAAGAATCTGCAGATGACAATCTCTTTGAGACTTAAGATAAATAATAAGATTTTTTTTTTCTTCTAGGTTAACTTGTGCTCCCATTTCTAAGAAGTTTTACGAAGATGGTGGAATGGATGTTTCCCTGCAAAATTCAAATTGTTCAAGAACTTGATGAAGATGACAAACAATGAAGGATGGAATTTTGTAACATGTTTCTTTGGAAGTTCGAGGAAGATGACAGATTTATTGGAAGCCTAATCATGTCATATGAAGCTCAGTTCGAGCTTGCAGGTTATGGGAACAAGCAGAGCACCCGATTTTGGGCGGAAGAAAATCCTGAGCAGTTCCACCAATTTGATCCCTACACATACTGGAGTCGTTGGGCCAAAAAAATTCCCATTGCCAAAGGAGATACTGTTAGTGACATCTGAGTGATATCAAGAATGGTAAGCAATTTTCTTGCTCCAAAACTAAAGAACATGGGATTTTTGATGGTCAACCCTGCGTCCAATAATATGGGGCACTGCACAGACTGCTCTTGCATCAATGTTGCTCCTGAAGGACCTTTTCCCAAATCATCCCATTTCACGATTTGAAGAGGCTCCATGGGCAGCCTGAAGTCTGGATTTAACAACTCCTGATTCATTATTGTGGGGGTACCTTTAAAATCAACTGTCTACCTCCAACTATCGGGGATGCATCTTGGTGGTGGTTGTACCCCTCCCCCCCCCCCCCCCCCCCCCATGCAAGTCAGGTGCCAAATCCTCCCCATTCTTCCCTGCTGCCTGGATTCGTCAGGGCAGCATGAACACGGTTAGAGTGCTGATCGATTGGGGTACCTTTAAAATCAATTGTCTACCGACAACTCTCGGGGATGCCTCTTTGTGGTGGTTGTCCAATGCAAGTCGGGGGCCAAATCTTTCCCATTCTTCTCTGCTGCCCGGATTCGTCATCTGGATTCGTGCTCTCTCTGTCTCTGTCTCTCTGTCTCTCTCTTTCTCTCTCTCTCTTTCTGTCTGTCCCTCTCTCTTTCTGTCTGTCTCTGTCTCTCTCTGTCTCTATCTCTCTCTTTCTGTCTGTCTCTGTCTCTCTCTCTCTCTCTCTCTCTCTCTCTCTCTCTCTCTCTCTCTCTGTCTGTCTGTCTGTCTGTCTCTCTATCTCTCTCTATCTCTCACTCTGTCATGGCCGTCTTCGAGAAGGCAGGGCTACACCATCCTGCATGTGTGGGATCTCTGGGTCGCTCCTGCAAGATCGTCCGGCCGTCTCCGTGCCTCGGGCTTGTTCGAGAGAACTGTCCAGGGCTATACAACAACATCTGTCTACCAGACCAGACCAAGGACTATTCCAGACTTGCGTAAGCAAATTGAACAGGAAATGGCCCGCATTCCACTGGAAACCTTTAGGAAATTGATACAAAATGTAGTTGTTTATGTGCGCCAATGCATACGTGAAAATGGTCGTCACATGAAATGTTATTTTCCAAGACTTATAATAAGCTGAAGTATTTTCCTGAAACTTCTGTTTTGTGTGATGTATGAATTTTCTTAATTTCTATTAAATTACTATTTCGACATGAAAAATAAATGTCAGTTATTTCTTGCCCATTCATTTACTTTACTTCAGCATGAGAATTGATCGTTCAATGAGGTATACTTGAACATTGTCGGAGTCCAGCTCGTCAGATTTGAATCCCTTGAAAATCAAATGAAGAATCCAGGTGAGGTGTGTAAAAATGGGTCGTCGATTACTTGCATATCTTGGATGATGTTTGCTTTTGTGATGAACTCGAGGAAATATTTCGCTGCAAGTATTAAAATGAACAACGATTGCATTTGTAACCTGTCCAAATTGTGGAATGTCCATCAGGTAATTACCCTGTCTACCTGTTTGATTTTGAGCCGAAGTTGCGCCGAGCTGACACCTGTGTGAGAGACCTTTTCATGAACAGCGCCCTCATTGTTTTTCACTCGAACACCACGTCCGGAGTGCTCCGGGAGGGACTTCAAGGCTCTTCATCATGGGGTCGACATGACCAGCAATTACATGAGTCCGTGCTGGTTTCTCTTCACACCTGTTTATTACGCTCCTGGCAGGCAGCCGAAGGGCACTTTCTGGTATAATGTCTTGTCAATCACGTCCGCAATGCACTTGGGAGACTGGCCAGCTCTGCCGGACAGCTGGCCAAGCAAACTGTCTCTCTGAATGGTTGGTTGGTAAGTGTGGCTTTGGGGGTTGGTTTGCTGTTGGCACGCGGGTGCTGATTTGGCCACGGTTTGACCTCTGCAGGACTCGCCCTGTATCCCTTTCCCTTCCACCATCCCTCTGTGTTCTTACCACATGCGAGTGGTGCTATGTATAGCCGGTCACCCTTGACGCAAACCATTACGCTTCATGAACATTGCACGAGACGAGCACCTCGTGTGCATCTTGTTTGCCCAGCTCTGGTTACCTCCGCCACCAAAGGTGGATGGAGGTGATGCTTTCACCCCTGTCTGTCTCTTTGTCCGTTTGTGAACAAAATATCTCAAAAAATTGTAGACGGATTCGGACGAAATTTGGCAGAGATGTAGCGTATGTAACAAGGACGACATGACTACATTTTGGTGAAGATCCGGATTCGGATCCGGCTACCAGAATTTTTAAAAGTGATTCTTCACCATTGGGAGATCGGGCCAACAACGATACATAGCAGGATATCTCAAAAAGTTGTCGACGGATTTGGACGAAACTTAGTGGACCGGTTGAGTGTGTGACAAGGACAAACAGATTCGATTTTGGTGAAGATCTGAATATGGATTCGGATATGAGAATTATTTAATTTTTTAAGTGATTCTTTACCATTGGGGGATAGGGCCAAAAACGATACATACCAGGATATCTCAAAAAGTTATTAATGGATTTTGACGAAACTTGTTGGACAGGTTGTGTGTGCGACAAAGAAGAATCGATTCAATTTTGGTGAAGATCTGAATATGGATTCGGATATGAGAATTATTTAATTGTTTAAGTGATTCTTCACCATTGCGAGATTGGGCCAAAAACGATACATAGCAGGATATCTCAAAAACTTGTGGACGGATTTGGATGAAACTTGTTAGACAGGTTGTGTTTGTGACAAGGAAGAGTCTATTTCATTTTGATGAATATTCGGATCCGGATCCAGCTCGTAGAATTTTTAAAGTGATTCTTCACCATTGAGTGATATGGCCAACCAGGTGGAGGTATGCTCTCCACTGAGTGCCGTTCTAGTTGTTTCTGTGTTCAGGTTCATTTTTCTTAGGGATAAATCGACACCGAGCCATTGTAAACGATCCTGTACCAAAGACTAAGGGACACACTGCTTTATTGACGACGCAGGCGAGCGAGATAGCTCAGAGGTAATGCACTTGCCTTTGAAGTGCCTTCTTTGGGATTGATTCACGACCCGAGTGTGGATTTTTATCGATGGACGCACCACCCCTTGGAACGACGTTAACCGAGGATCTCCTGTGCTCGCAATTGGCGGTGTACGTTGATGATCGTCCGTGTATTTTGCATGGAGTACGTGAATGTCGATGGCCCCTGCGCGTATTCCAAATTAAATGTGATGGACTCGTGCATCATTGGCACGGCCTGCCTGAGCGGTGATGCAACGAGCGGGACAAACTCGGAATCTAATCCTGGTCCAAGGCAATATGCATTCGCTAATGGCGATTGGCAGTGGGTAACAAACCCTGAAGTGCGAGATGTTATAATCGGTTGTAAGTGGGATTCTCCGGTAGTTCTCGAATATTGTGTTCCCTCACCCTTACACATTTTGTGCCTACTGTTGTCAATTCCACAAACTATTTCATTTGCACTTTAATAATATGTTCTGAGGACTTTTCGCTCCACAAAATCTGTTTCCATTTTTTTTTTTTTGAGGCCCTGGTTCCCCAATTGTTTTCCATGGCTGGCATCCATACTCAAAATGTTCCTTGGGGTGTTGTAATCAACATCCGGGGGGATTTTTGCTTTTAAGGTCATTTAATGGGTCAAAGTTCATCCAGGGGGCTTCTTTTGGTTCGAAACGGGGGCTTTTTGATTGGGTCTTGTCCGTCCGTCCGTCCGTCCGTCTGTGCCTGCATCCGCAACCATATATCGGACATGTATGGACCAATTTTGTTCATACTTCGCACAAAGACAACAGATGACGTTATACATAGGAACCTCATTTTGTTTCGTAATGCGATCAAAGATGGCCGACTGGTGGCCATTTTAGTTGTAAATATCCCAATATTGAACATGTCCTCAACATTTTCTCGGACATGCATTAACCGATCTTGTTCAAGCTTTGCACACAGATAACAAATGATGGCTTACACATGCACGTCTTTTATTTTCGAGATCTGATCCAAGATGGCCGGCTGGAGGCCATTTACGTTGTAAATAACCCGATATTGAACACGTCCAACATTTTCTCGGACATGCATTTACCGATGTTGTTCAAACTTTGCACACATATAAAAAATGATGGCTTACATATGCCCATCATTTATTTTCGAGATCTGATCCAAGATGGCCGTCTAGCGGCCATTTTGTTACTTAAAAGTGTCCCCAACCATTTATCGACATGCATGGACAGATTTTGTTTAATCTTGGCACAAAGACAACACATGAGTATACAATATACATATGCAGAAGATTTTGTTTTATAATCCTACCAAAGATATCCGACGGACAGCCTTTAACTCCAGTCAGAAAATTACTAAAACCACAGGGGCTATGACATTTTATGTCTTTTTACCCTCACCAAAATCGAATGTATTTGTCCTTGTCACACACCCAACCGATCCACCAAGATTCGTCCAAATCCGTCCATAACTTTTTTGAGATATCCTGTTATGTATCGTTTTTGGCCCTGTCTCCCAATGGTGAAGAATCACTTTAAAAATTCTACTAGCCGGATCCGAATCCGGATCTTCACCAAAATCTAATCATTTCGGCCTTGTCACATACGCTAAATCTCTGCCAAATGTCGTTCGAATCTGTCCACAACTTTTTGAGATATTTTGTTCGCAAACAAACAAACAAACAAACGGACAAACAAACGGACAGACAGGGGTGAAATCTTAACCTCCATCCACCTTTGGTGGCGGAGGTAACAACAATAACATCAACAACAACAACAACATAAACATGTGAAGTGATGTCTTAAGACGCTAGGAAAACAAATGTGCACTAGTGCTTTGACTGTGTGATTCACATCCAAATACGCTGATGTCGACCAACGTCATTGTGTGCAAAACCAAATATAAAATGAAAATCGAAAGCACAGGAAAAAAAATAAATCAGAAGTCAGAAAAGATCTATAAATCAGCTCAAAGCAATTGTCTCAATAGCGACAATCTCACGTCATATCTGCTGTGTCTTCATATTCTTCCCATGAATTAAACACTCACCATGCCAGTCGAATATCTTTATGGCATAGAGTTTCCAAACAGCAGGAGACATTATGGAAGCACCATTAGCACTGCTTATCACACCTGGTGTTTCATCACACCTGGTGTTTCATCACACCAGAACTTCTGATGACTGCCACCGGTAACATCATTTCTGGTAGACCTTGAGTAAGCAAACCTACAAAATAACATCACGTCCCCAGAAAGTTAATGTCTGAGGTTGCATAATTGGTCAGAACATTCCAGTAACTTCCAGGATGATCAAGCAATTTCTGTTTGCTCCAGTATTAAGTAGTCTCAAGGATTGATGGAACTCTCTCTCCATCACATTAGGCATTGATGCAAAAGGTTTTTGGTTTTAAATTAACTTTAATTAGTAGTATATTTTCAATGTAATTTAAGCTTTATGCACCTGCCACAAATGTATTGTCGCGCGACCGTCTTTGATTAATATCAGGCGGTCACCGATGCCGATCGCGAAGGCCTTAACCCCTGAGGCGAAAACTCAATGGCGGATTTCGGAACTAAAAAGATACACCAAAGCGCACGGGATGGAGGGAAGCGGCGAGACCCCCGCAGTCTTACCTGTTCTCAGGGCGTCTCCAATGCTGCTGCAAATCAAATAAATCACACGAAAAACTGCGTTCAGGAATATATACAGAAAATAATACAAGGGTTTATTCAAATAAAAGCAAGGACAGGAAAATACGCGCCGATAATAAAATAAGGTGACGAAATTGGGATCCCACACACCGACTTCAGAAAAAAGAACAAAGGAGTGGAATACGAAAGAAAATGTCTCGTCGTGTAAAGTGTAACCGTAGAGCTCAGGCTTATCTGGTCTTTGTCGTCTTCAGTGTAACACGGCCCCGCGGCCCTCTCCGCCTGCCTCCGAGCACCACCAGGCCTCATCGGTTCAACGGCACACCACGAGGTCCCTCGCTCCAAAGGTCCAACGCAGGGCTGCACGAAGCAAGCGAACTCCACTCGGGCTGCCGGCCGGGACTAAAGCTGCTCGAGCTGTGACTCTCCACTCGACCAGGGACAGGACTCTCCAAACTCGGGATCGCACCGGGACTGCCAACTCAAGCCGTGAACTGCGAACCAAACTGCCGCGCAACTGCTCTGAACCAGCTCGCTTTTTGACTCGCATTCGGCGCTTGCTGATCTCTCCTCTCGAACCAACAACCGCGAACCAACTGCTCTCAACCAACTACCGTGCAACTCACTCACTCGAACCAAAGTCCTGCCGTGCCTTGTATCACTCCGCGGCGGTGACGTCAGCCTTGGCACGCTGCCAACCAATCAGTGGCCTCTACCGACTCGTTGGCTCGCTCAGGCCCCTTCCTACCGCGCCACCCCAACACTCGTTCTCTGTTCCTTGGTCATAGCGCATGGTACTCAAGGTGGATAGGCCTGTCGGAGGTGTAAATGGCGGCAGCCATGCGGTGGTTTCCTGGCCTGGTTTCCTTCCTAAGTCATGTCAGGGGGGAGGGCGTTATTTAGTGTTGCACTAAGGACTTGTCGGAATGTCTATGTGGTGTGCAGTGCCAAAAGGGACAAAGGTTTGGCTAACCAGGTGAGGACACACAGGGGTGCTACTCTTTAATCCCTAACTCTACTTAACACACGAACCTCCTGGTAGATTCACAAGTATACTCCTTACCCGACAAAAGGCCTACACATGAACTTATTACAGGTAGTTTTCCTTACCGCGACAGACAAAGCACGTTACCTATTCAGATCTATCTGCTCTACATATCACAGGACCTGTAGGTCCTGTGATGACATTCTGGGGTTCTTAAATACTTCTTTCAGCATCTTGCGGTCTGCTCTCGAGCTGAACATGCTGGGACGGCCTGGCCTGAACAAGTTGGCAGTTGTTTGGAATCTTCTCCCTTATAGATGATCTTCCGGACAGTCGAATGATTGATTTCAAATTGTTTGGAGATCTTTTTAAATCCCTTCCCAGACTTGTAGGCATCTATAACCTTCTTTCTGAAGGCCTCAGAGTGCTCTTTTGCTCCAGGCATGGTGACGCCGCACACTTCAACAACAAAGAGCAAACCAAACTAAATGTCTGAGGTTAAAATGAGACAGGTTCCTCCAAGATCCTCTCTAACGATGTTCTAAACATTTGCACCTGAGCTGGTGCACCTGATTCTAATTTTAGGTATTTGAAGTAGTGATTAATGTAGGGGTGTGCTTACTTTTTCCACATGCGAAATTTGCATTTATGTTTATTTAAATTATACAATGGACTACAAAATGTAAATGTTTCATGATATTTGTTATATTATATCACCTTTATCTATCAATATTGTTGAAATGAAGATCAAATAGCTGTATGTTGAAATATGTTCCTCATAAGGAGGGAGAGATGGAACAACAAAACACAATGTCACACCCACGTCATGATGCGTCTCACATTCCAGACATTTGCACAACAAAAATAATAAAAACCAACAAACCACGGCATGGTGTGGAGCTTTGTCACCTCAGGTGAGTGGATGTAGATGGTGCGAGGAGATTCTTAATCCTAACTACTTCCTAAATGACTTTAACACACTTTACACTACCCGGGGTCTTTCCCTGCCAATCCATTGGCCAACTTACACTATGGGTTCTAAAAACCAATTCCCATTGACCAAACTGTGGTGCTTCTCAATTTGGGGTCTCACTCCCCTGATTCATCTCCCGGTGCCCTTGCACAATTTCCGGGCTGAGTCGTGTAGCTCTCCCAGCAGGTCTACCCACCTGTACACCTCCACCACTGTAGTTGCCACCCGAGCTTACCTAGCTCCTCACCCTAACCTATCTAATTGGGGAAGGCCCCTCCTGGCTCTGTCACCCCTCGGTGCCCTCTGGCACTGGGCTACCCGGGTCCGTCCTCCGGATCCTCGGGCCCCATCCACAACTCTACCGGCTCCCAGAGCCCACCTGCGGCCTCACCTGGCCAACATCCTCACAGTGGTGGAGTGCTCAACCATCTACACACACTAACAGGCGACACGCCCAGCCATTTCCACGACACTAATGCACCCGTTCAACCATCATTCTTCCACCACGCACCACAGATGCCAATATCCAACCACAATTTACCTATACCCTCTACCTAACACTTACACTACCCTCCCCGGGTATTCGTGATGGGGGTCCATGCTTCCCCCATTCACACCTTCGCACCATCCACTCCACTCCACAGTTTCCACCATACTCACTCCATGACCATCCATTCCATACTCCATATATTCCACACTCCATGTAATCCACACAACCATTCTCCATTCACCTGTAGTTGCACACCTGTGCAATCACCTGGTGCCACCTGCACCCTCCTTCCTTCCTGGACCATTTGGTCAACACAGCACACATCACCATCACTCACTCATACACTGCTCCATACACCTGTTCAGTTGCACACCTGTGCAATCTCAATCGTTCTTCACTCACTGCGCCATACACTTCCACGCTCAATACACTTACGATCCTCAAACACCATTGCCTCAGGCACCCAAATTCTCCCACGGTCACACACACATCTCTCCCCGAGCATTTCCCCGCAATTCCTCATTTGCTCGATATCAACACTCACTCATACACTTTTCACAATACACTTCTGAATACACCTCCAACACTCACACGGCATCATCTTATCTGACTACTCCCCTCTGGAACTTGCGCTTCCCAGTCGCCCCTTTAAACTATTGCACTCCCTCGTCATTATAATCCAAACTAATCTTCCTGCATCCCCACTACAGGTATCATTGTCACTACCTAACCTTACCGTTACCTATTGTCAATCTCTAGGTCCCTACACACTATATCCTAACCCTCCCGGGCTAGTTTTCACTGCCAAACCCCATAACTAGTGCTCCTTTGCCCCCGCCTGTGAGGGATGGCAGAGTTGCCATCCCACCACATCGGGCATCTCTCACTACAAATTTTGCTCACCAAATTCCAGCCAATTAAAAATTTGCCAATCACTACCAATCATCTGCCAATCATCAATCTGCCAATCCTTTGCCAATCATTAAATTTTGCTTTTCAATTTCGGGTCCAAAACACTATCATCATCACACGTCTACTCACTTGAGCCTCTCGGTGCGCCAATTTGTTTCCAAAGCCCAGCTTCGCACAGCCGAGCAATGAATGCGGGTTGTTTGGTGCCGGCGGTTGGCTGCGTCCGGCATTCGGTGCAGGGAAGGGGGCTTACCCGGGCCGGGATCCCACGCACCATCTCGGCACAGAGCCGTCCAATGGCCCGATCTCGCCCTGCCGGAACGCCGCAACAAAAGGGGGTCGCCATGATGACCCTTTCTACCGGGCCGCCCGCTCCGCTTAGTGGAGCACGGATGCGGCCGTTCAGAGCGAGGCCCGGCGTGGATCCCGCACGGCGGTTCTTTCGAAACCACCGCGGGTTCCCGCGGCACACGAAGCTGCCCGGCATGCACCGAGGGCCCGCTTCGGCTATAAGTTGCTCTAACCGCTAACCCAGTTAGCGTCGACGCTCCACTTGCATGCTTACACCCCGCAGCCCGTTCCTTGCTCACACATCCAGCCGTTCCCATGCTCCTAGTCATTGCACCTTCTCTGACACACCCAGGTACACTCATTCCGCTCGCAGACTTTGTCACACACCTGACCACCACACACCTTGGCACACACTCGTCATTCGCACACCTCACCAACACACCTCTCCGCGCCCCCTCCTCGGTCACATCCTCTGTGACAACCACAGGTGTGCTCTCCTCCGCACACCCAATCACGTGCCTCACTACCAACTCCAGCGTGCATTCCCATACACGCTCTACAATTCCAGGTGTGCATCCTTCCATTCCAGGTGTACATCCTCTCTCACCTGCCACAACCAACTCACGCTCCGTGTCACTCTTACTACTTTCACCACCACTCTCGGTCACGCATTCACCCTCACTCTTGACAGCGCACTCTTTCGTCATGCACCCGTCCGTTAGACACCTTTCTCGTGCATCCTCTTGTGCACACTCTCCCGTTACACCCTCCGTAACACTCAGCACAGGTGTGCATTCTCCCGTTACATCCCTTGTAACACTCCCCATCCCACGCTTCCATGTGCCCCCCGCACACGCACTACGACCAACTCACTCTCGACAGCACACTCACTCCTCGGCGCGCACTTTTTCCTCACACACGCCATAGTCGGACATTCTCGTACACCTCCTCTTTCGCACTCCATACCTGTCGCACACTTTACCAGCGGCCCCTCACGAACACCCGGGTCCAAACCAACCGCCAAGCTGACTGAATCTTCCCTCACACCATATACATTTCCGAATATATCGCCACTCACCTTGGCACCTCATCTCCGCACCTCCTTCGCCACCTGCACACTCTTTATTTGGTTTTTTTTGGTTTTTTTTTTTTTTTTTTTTTTGTATACAAGATCGAGGCTCGTGAAAGAGCGAACCTTAATCACACAGAAAGACAAACAGACACATAAAACAAATAACATCGGGAGCGGTAGACAAGATGGGGAGAGAGGGGGAAGGACACAAACACATCATTTGAGAGCAGGGACCGAGAGACATGGAGACATCGAGAGATCTGTGGGAGGGAGAGGGCTTTGGGGGGGAGGCATGTGAAGGGGAGGAGGCATGTGAAGGGGGGGAGGCATGTGAAGGGGGGGGGGGGGTGGGAGAGGTATAAACATATGGACACTGCCAGGATTTCCAGGAAATAAGTTGGAATTTCAAACAAGGTGGATCTGGGGTGAATTAGTGGGGGTAGAAAAGATCAAGGTTATGGATGGGGGAAGATAAGAGATGGTGGTGAACAGCTGTTTTAAAGACCTGGAGGGAGGAGAGGGATTGAAGGGAGTGTGGGAGTTTGTTCCACAGGCGGGAGAAAAGAGGAATGAAAGAGTGAAGGTGAGCAGAGAGCCGAGATTTCGGCAGTTTAACCATCAGAGGGTTGCTGGCAGATCTTGTGCGACCTGTAGGAATATTTGGGGGACAGAGCACAGAGAGAGCTGGGGGAGCAAGGCCAGAGAGGAGTCGGTAGAAGACAGAAAGACCACCTACCTGCCTGTGGTGAGTGAGTGAAAGGCCCTCAGAGATAGCTTCATCGCGGGAGATTCCAATGATTTTGAAAGCTTTGGATTCAACAGCGTGAAGCCGAGCCAGGTGTGAGGCAGGAGCACCAGCCCATAGGGGAGAACAGTATTCCATTGAGCTGCGGATGAAAGCCTTGTAAGTGGTGAGGAGCTCAGGTGTGCCGAGGAAGGACTTCGCACGACGGAGGATGCCCAGTCGGCGACTGGCTTTGGAGGCCAGCTTGGAAATGTGGTTTTCCCAAGAAAGATCATGGCAGATAGTGAGACCCAAAAGCTTGAGTGACAGAACTTCTTGGAGAGGATTGTTGAGAAAGTAGATGGGAGGGTTGTCCAGTCGATCTTTTCGGAGAGACATAGTAAGAGAGTGAGATTTGGCAGGATTGAAAGACATGTTCCACTTGTTTGACCAGTCTGTGATTTTGTCCAGGTCTTCAGAGAGTGAGGAGGCTGCAGACTGCCGATCTGAGGGAAGAGGAATGGAGCGGCAGAGAGTGGAGTCATCAGCAAAGAGATAGAGAGGATTTTCCAGAGAGTCAGAGAGATCATTGATAAAGACCAGAAAAAGCACAGGGCCCAGCACACTTCCTTGGGGAACTCCAGCCTGAACAGGAAGGGGAGATGAGAGAAATCCATTCAGGGCCACACGTTGACTACGACCAGAGAGGAAGTCCGCAAGCCATGCATGGAGATTTCCATGGATACCATAGGAGGAGAGTTTGGTGAGCAGAGCTGGGTGCCAGACCGTATCAAAGGCCCTTGATATGTCAAGGGAGACAGCTCTGATTTCCTGTTTGGCATTGAGGACCTCCATCCATTGTTGAGACAGCAGAAGCAGCATGTCCAGAGTAGAGTGACCTGGTCTGAAACCAAATTGATGATCAGAGATCAAGCCATTGGAGAAGAGGAAAGATTTCATATCCGAAGCAATGATGGATTCCATGACTTTGCTGATAATTGGGAGCAGGCTGATTGGTCTGTAGTTGCAAGGATCTGTTTTTGCACCTTTTTTGTGTAAAGCGGTAATGTTAGCTGATTTCCAGGATGCTGGCAGATGACCTTGAGCAAAAGATAGGGTGAAAAGAACAGAGAGAGGGTGAGATAGAGCGGCAGAGCAGGATTTTAAGACCCGTGGGCTGATGCCGTCTGGTCCAGTTGCAGAATCAGAGTCGAGGTTTGACAAAAACTCCTCCACCTTGTCAGGAGAGAAGGACACAGAGTCCAGGAGCAGTTGGGTTCGACTGGGAAAGGTGGGAACAGAGAGAGATGGGTTTGGGACTAAGGATTTCGAGGCGAACACAGAGTTGAGGCATTCGGCTTTGTCACGTGCGATGTCAACTGTGTGGCCATTTGAGGTAAGGGAGGGGATGGAGGGGGAACAAACACCAGAAACGGATTTGACCAGACGCCACCAGGATTTGGAGGAAGGAGACAGGTTTGAGAGTTCATTCTTGAGTGAGGAGAGATAGTGCTTCCTGGCACTCCTGAGGGTAGACACACACTTGTTCCGAGCTTGGTGGAAGGAACTGAGATTTCCTTCAGTTGGATTAGCCTTCCAAGAGGCAAAGGCAAGTTGTTTCAGGGCAACTGCCTCACCACAAGATTCAGTGTACCATGGACGGGAGGAAGGGTAAGACAATTGAAGGCGAGATGGGATAAATCTGTGCATGAGAGAGATCAGTTTGCTTTGGAAGAATTCCCAGGAAGAATTGATGTCAGAGGCAGTGGAGATGGGAGACCAATCCAGACGATTGATGGCTGCTTGAAGACCGTCCCAGTCGGCCTGAGTGAAATGCCAGACTCGTCGACGCTGAGGAGGCTCTCTGAGAATGGCCAGAGAGATGTCCACTTTGACAAGCACATGATCAGAAGAACCGATTGGAGCAGAAGAAGAGCAGCCGACATTAGCAGGGAAGTTTGTCATAACCAAGTCTAGAAGAGAAGATACTCCATTGGCTGAGATCCGGGTCCGGAAATTGACAGATTGTGTCAATCCCAGTGAGTCACAGAAGTCCTTTGCTGAGGTGCCATGACTAGTGAGAGAGGAACCCACACCCAACCAGGTGGCATGATGACAGTTGAAGTCACCACATATGAGGAAGAGAGAGTTGGGATGAGTGGATAGAAGTTGGTCCATGTTGTCAGACATTGAAATGTAGATGGAATCATCACTGTTTGGGGGACGGTACAGAACACATATGAACAAAAGGTGGGAGCGGAGAGGAAGCCGTAACCAGAGGTACTCCTGCGGGTGAGGAGGAAAGAGAGCAGTGCAAGGAGAGTGAGGAAGAGAGTTTTTGACAAAGATAGCCACCCCACCACCAGGCCGAGGCTCAGGTCTATCATACCGGAGGAGGGAGTAACCAGGAAGAGATATTAAGGAATCAGAGACATCTTGAAGGAGGAAAGTCTCTGTTAAGCAGATCAAGTCTGGATTGTCAGAAGCAACCTGT
The DNA here is from genome assembly GCF_964187855.1 of Myxine glutinosa. Lineage (NCBI taxonomy): Eukaryota > Metazoa > Chordata > Myxini > Myxiniformes > Myxinidae > Myxine > Myxine glutinosa. Next base: position 367,514,626 of record NC_136261.1, on the reverse strand, counting down.
ATGGAGAGATCAGTCAGGTTTGAGCGAAGGCCCCGGATGTTTGAGGTCCATACCGTTAATGAAGAGAGAGGGGGAGCATCGGGTACAGGACAGGGGAGGGGAGGAGTAGGGTAAGATGAAGGATGAGAGGGGGAGGTAGGGAGAGCAGTTGATAGTGTTTCAGATGTTGCAGAAGAGTTCCAAGAAAGGGAAGGATGAGGAGGATGAAAGGTTTGCTGGTGAAGGGATGCGGCACAGTGAGGGGTTGTTTGAGGGGGGGCAGAGGAAAGTAGAAGGTTTGGGGGGGTGGAGGTATGAGATAGAAGGGAGACGAAGTGGGGAGGAGGCAGCTTGGAGGAGGAGGGGGGAGGAGAGAGAATTGGAGAGGAATGGTATGGGGGGAGAATTGAATGGGAGGGATTGGGGGGGAGTTTTGAAGGGCAGGAGTGAGGGGGGAGTTTAGGAGGGGAGGGGCAAGGGGGGAGTTTTGGAGGGAAGGGGAAAGGGGGGAGATCAGGAGTGGAGGGGCAAGGGGGGGGGATTAGGAGGGGAGGGGCAAAGGGGAAGTTTAGGAGGGGAAGGGCAAGGGGGGAGTTCAGGAGTGGAGGGGCAAGGGGGGAGTTTAAGAGCGACACAAAGCACATCATCATCACATCATCACGATTTGAGCACCGACCTTGTACATATTCCATCACTTCCTCCTTTATCTCACTCTTAGTTTCCCTCCGTCTCTTCTTAATTTCACTCACCCCCTATTCCACTTCCTCTAACTTTTGCTTCACCTCTTTTATTTCCCGGTGCGTCTCCTCAATTTCGTCCTCTAATGCCACCTTGACCGTTTCTATGTGCGTCCTCACCTCCCGGTCCTTTGTCTCCATTGCCTCCGTCACCTCGTCCAACCTCGTTGTCAGTCCCTCACGTACCATCTGACATTCCCTCTTCGTCGCTATTAAGTCATTTTTGATTTCTTTTTGTGTCGCTTTCAACTCTCCTAGTACCGCAGTGTTCTTTTCCACCTGCTCCACCAGTTCTTTTTGTCCCACCGTTAGCTGTTCCACCTCCTGCATCAACTCCTCTATGCCCCCTTGTAACTTTGCCGTGCTATTTCTCACCTCTTTCTCCATACGCTTCTCACCTCGCTTTACCTCCTCGCGTACCCCCGAGACCTCCTCGCTCACACCTTGTCTTATTTCCTCCCCCATCTCCTCCATTTCTTTAGTAGATGCCGCCCTCATCTGTCCCAATTCATCCCTCTGAACATCCAGTTTACCTTCCAACCCGATTTTCACCTCCTCTATCTGGTTCCCCATCCGTTTAATTTCGTGGGCAGATTGCTCCCCCATTTCTCGCAATTTGCCTTCCATTGTGTTTTCTAACCCCATTAACCCATTCTTCATTCCTTCCATCTGGTTCTCCTGGGCAGCCATTCTATTTTCCAACCCCGTTAACCCATTCTTCACCTCTTTTATCCCGTTGTCTAACCCTTCAAATTTCTTGTCTAAACCCTCAAATATATTGTCTAAACCCTCAAATTTATTGTCTAAACCCTCAAATTTATTGTCTAAACCCTCAATTTTATTGTCTAATCCCTCAAATTTATTGTTTAACCCGCCTCTCAACTGTTCGCTGGTACCAATCACTTCGTCCCTCATTGCCTCTATCATTCTGCTTTCCATTTTCTCACTATCAGCCCTCCTTCTGTCTTCCATTTCTTTCATTTCCCTGCTTCTTTTTTCGTTGTCGCACTTCGACTCTGCCATATATTCGCTGAACCGTGCCATGAACTGCTGCATGTCAAACGGCTGCATGTTAAAGCCCACTGGTACAGCGGGCTCGGCTACCGCGCACTCCTGCGAGGCGCCATTTGGCGCCTCCACAACCACGTGTGTGAGGGCGCCATTTTGTGCGCCTGATACCTCCTCAACCACATTGCCATTGTTCTCCTCCTCCATTTCCCCCACATACATTTTCCCGGGCTCCTGGATCGATTCTACCCCCCCCCCCCCTTCTAACTCACCCACCTGCATCCGATCTCCTTGATTGTCCATGGCACGACTCAATTTGGGCTGATAATCAAAATTTCGGCCGCTCGTAATTTCGACCAAATTTTTTGATGTTATAAAAAATTTGGTTCGGTCCTCGAATCTCTCCCAGACACCAATTGTTACGGCCAATAGTACAATTGGTGTCCAAAATTTGGGCTAAATAAATTTAGTCCCAGGTTCGAATCCCAACTCCTGACTACCAATTGTTACGGATACGGATTACGGCTCTTCCCTCTTAGCAAGGGGTGGTTAGTCCCTTGTCTTGTTAAGCTGACCGTCTCCGCTCCTGGCACTTGTAACGCTATCCCGTGGGATGGAACGGATCAGGGTTATGGGTCCAGGGTTTATCCCGAATACCTTTATCCATCCCTCCACAGACTAGGGAGACAAGTACCACTCGAACCCCGGTTTGGATGGTCTAGTTGCTGAGCGGTTTTTAGCAACCCGAAGTTCGAGTCATTAACCTTCACTAAACCCGATCCTGAACGTTGGCCGAATCGTGCCACGTACACTCAATATTGAAACCACTAAAGCGACCGAACGAGAATGAAGAAGAAGAAGAAGAAGTACGGAGGAATAACAGGATTTATTAATTATTTACACAAGCCAAAGCAAAAAGAGCAGTCAAGGTTATATACAGGGAAATGGAAGGAGCAGGAGACACAGTGAAATCATTAGCTTACCTATACAAGCTTAATTAATACCCCAGGACAACGTGAAAGACAGACGAACGATCACACTTACACGGGGAATGCAGGCAGGAACGAATGGCTTGGAGATGGATGGCTTTGAGAGGCAAGGAAGGTTCAGTGGGGACTAGGCACGGTCGGGCCAGAAGGCACCTCCGTCAAGAAGCCGTGCCGCGGTCGTGCGAACTCCCGTGGTCCCAAACTGCGCGGGCGAAGTTCCTTTCTCGCCTGCTGCGTCGCGTGCTCCTTGCATTGCCTCGGTCCGTATTTCCTGCAGCGCGGCACGTATCATGGCGGCTTGGTCACACCTGCTCATCTCCAGCGCATCTCTCTTGTGGGGGCGTCTCCCGCGGGTTATATAAGCCCCACCCTTGAACCTTTGCGAACCTCCCCCAAGCATTCTCTCTCCGCCCTCTCAAGCCAAACCCCTCGTTCTGGGTTGGATGAGCGGAGCCGACTCACTCCTCCCCTCTATGACGAGGTGGAGACACGCCTTTCTTCTTCGTGGTTACCTCATGCGTAATGGAGTCCAATGCAGAAAAGTGGACGGGAGATGAAAATGCAGCAGCAAAGTGGCTAAAGGAGTCAATTGCAGCAAACCTGTGTCCACCCTCAGGAGAGCCAGGAAACAATATCTCTCCGTTCTCAAGCCTGAACTCTCTTATCTGTCTCCCTCTTCCAAATCCTAGTGGCATCTGGTCAAATCCGTTTCTGGTGTTTGTTCCCCCTCCACCCCCTCCCTTACCTCAAACGGCTACACAGCTGACTCCGCACGTGAAAAAGCTGAATGCCTCAACTCTGTGTTTGCCTCTAAATCTTGTGTCCCAAACCCATCCCTCTCTGTACCCACCATACCCAGTCGTACCCAGCTGCTCCTGGACTCCGTGTCCTTTCCTCCTGACAAGGTGGAAAAGTTTCTGTCAACCCTCGACTCTGATTCTGCAACTGGACCCGACGGCATCAGCCCACGGGTCCTAAAATCCTGCTCTGCCGCTCTATCTCACCCTCTCTCTGTTCTCTTCACCCTCTCTTTTGCTCAAGGTCAACTGTCATCTGCTTGGAAATCAGCCAACATCACCGCTTTGCACAAAAAAGGTGCAAAAACAGATCCTAGCAACTACAGACCAATCAGCCATCTCCCAATTATCAGCAAAGTCATGGAATCCATCATTGCTTCGGATATGAAATCTTTCCTCTTCTCCAATGGCTTGATCTCTGAGCATCAATTTGGTTTCAGACCAGGTCACTCTACTCTGGACATGCTGCTTCTGCTGTCTCAACAATGGATGGAGGTCCTCAATGCCAAACAGGAAATTAGAGCTGTCTCCCTCGGCATATGACGTGCCTTCGATACGGTCTGGCACCCCGCTCTGCTCACCAAACTCTCCTCCTTTGGTATCCATGGAAATCTCCACGCATGGCTGGCTGACTTCCTCTCTAGTCATCGTCAACATGTGGCCCTGAATGGGGTTCTCTCATCTCCTCTTCCTGTTCAGGCTGGAGTTCCCCAAGGCAGTGTTCTGGGCCCTGTGCTTTTTCTGGTCTTCATCATTGATCTCTCTGACTCTCTTGAAAATCCTCTCTATCTCTTTGCTGATGACTCCACTCTCTGCCGCTCCATTGCTCTTCCCTCAGATCGGCAGTCTGCAGCCTCCTCACTCTCTGAAGACTTGGACAAAATCCCCCTGCGCCGGGGCCGCCCCCCGGCGGGCGGACCCCCGGCACTGCCCAGCACCACCGGCATGCCGCCCCCCGGTCCGGCACCCATCCCGGGTACAGCCGGGGGCATCCCAGCTGGCATCCCTGCACCCCGGACGCCGCCGGTCGCCAGAGGGCGCTTCGGCCGGGTCATCCATTTGCTCCGCAAACTGGCCCTCCAGGTGCGCGGGAATTCTGGGGTGGCACGTGTGGCGGACACGAAAGCCCACTGGCGTGGTGACATCATTCCGCGCACCAAGTGGGCGGCGGCCACGCCCGAGGGGTAGGCGTGGCCTCAGGATATACACCGGGCGCGCAGCCCGGAGCACGCCAGTGCTACAGTGACCTCTTGTGAATAAAGACTCTTTTGTTTAACCGCGTTGTCCGCTTCCTCCTTGGTAGCAAGTAAGCGCGCCTAGCACCGCGCTTTAATATACTGCATACCACGATATTTCAAAAAGTTGTGAATGGGTTATGACAAAACTTGGTGAATGAGTTGGTTGGGTGACAATAACAAGCTGATTCGACTTTGGTTCAGGTCTGGATCCAGATCCGGTCTTTCAGTGGATACAAAACATTAACTGTGCAGCCTGGTGGAGGTATGTGCTATACCAGGTGCCGTTCTAGTTAATTTTGTTATGATAAAGAAACATTATGGACCAGAAATACAAGACAAACATAATTTAAATCCTTTTTCATAAATTGTAAAATTCATAACATGAAATCCACAAAGTTGTAATCTAGGATTGTAGGTGGATCGGCCCGTGAGGGAGAGAAATCTTGTTTTGTGCAGAAAACAAACATTTTACAGGTGAATGAGGTCATTAGTTGAGATTGTGAAGAATCAGGACATGAACTTGGTGTTTCTGCAAAATTTAACATCCAAGTCGATGTTACTGATCATTCATTCATTGTTTTATTCTTCTCATGAATTGTAATTGTAAAAGTTTGTAAAAGTGGAGAATCTTTGTGTAAAAGTTGTTAAAATGAATTCTGTACCAGTGAAGTGTTTACGCAACATCACAAACGATGCAGAAACCTTTGGTTAATATTTCCAGGTGTTGTACATGAAACACACACACTGATTACACAGTGATGCGTCACGTGGAAACACGTCAGGTGAATGAGTTGTTCTCACTTCCATCTTCAAATAATTTATTTATTGTTATGATAAAAACAACTGATCAATGAACATTATGAAAGGCTGGACAAAATAATTCAGTCATTTCCATTTTGGATCGATCAACCATAAAAAATAAAATGGGACCGCGGGTCCTGAAGCTCACCTGGATCAGGAGTAACAGTCACTCTCTCAGACTATGATATTTTAAATGCTGTGAACAACCTTTGGTGCATCATGGGTGATGAAGGTTGTGATCAAGTTTTTCTAAATTGTGTGTGTAGTTTCGGAGAAGAGATCAAATACCTATTTTGTGGGGTCAAAACCCCCGTAGTTCCCCTTATTGAGCGCAGATTTTGATCTGATTAATTCACCTTCATTCGGCATCAGATATGAAGCTCATGTCAAAACTTAGTGTTTGGTTCAAGCGATAATGACTGAAGTGTTTTCATACTCAATCCCTCCCTCATTCCCTTCCTCACTCCCTCCCTCCCTCACTCACTCACTTACCTATGGACAATGCTCGATCGCATAAGTTCACCGCACTAAATTCCAGGTGAGCTAAAAAATACTGAGTTGGTAAAGGGAATTTTTTAATCTATAATTTTTTCACAGGTGCACTGACCTCTCACGGAGCGAACAACAGATTAATTTCACCAAGAACGATCTCACATCAACATAAATCATTCACATGTTCCTAAAATCATTCACATGCATATTGAATCATTCACATGTAACTTGAATAATTAAATCGCATGTTGCTTCAATCATTGACATGTACCTGGAATAATTCACATGTTCCTTGAATCAATTACATGCACATTGAATCATTCACATGTACCTTGAATAATTCGCATGTTTCTTGAATCATTCACATGTTTCTTGAATCATTCACTTGTTCCTGGAATGATGTGAAGTTTAATTCCAGTGAAGAAGGAAAGATTCATTCTATCTTGTGGAGAAAACGAATTGGCGATCACTCCATTTTACTACATTAGAGGGAAGTGCAAGAACAATGTTGTGAAATTTCCTTCATTCATCAATTAAAATTATGTTTTATTTTCATACAAAATGGAGGTTCCATGTCTCTTCCCCCATGTTTGTTGTGTTTAGATTTTTCGTTGAAAGATAAAATAAATCTTCATAAACAAAAAAACAAGTGAATTTAACATGTTGTACTTTTTGTTAATCTTTAATCATTTCCACAGAAGGACCGGTGAAGCATCCGGTGATGGTTGATCTGGATCAGAACAACTTAAGAAAACTTTGTAAGTGAAGGGAAACGGGGAGGGGTTCTTCTTCTTCCCTCCATATACAGATTATTTAAAATTCCAGATTTTCTCCTTTTCATTCTTTCCTTTTTCTTCTGTGTTATTTCCCTATTCATATTTTCCTTCACTCTATTCCACTTAGTTATTTTCCAACTCTATTTTCCCTCTTGTCAAATGTCACAAGACCCAAAGTTTGTTTAATTGAACGATGTCCAACCAGGAGGAGGGGATAGTCCAAACTTGTGTTTGCTGATTAAAGGCCTTTCTTAATCCCCATCCTGTCCTCCCTCCTCTCTCTCATCCCCCATCCCCTTCCCTCTCTCTCCCCCTTCCTTTATTTCTCCCTCCCTCCCTCTCTCCCCCCCCTCTTTCTCCCCCACAGCCCCATCCCCTCTCTCTTCCACACTGCCCCATCCCCCTCTCTCTCTTCCCCACTACCCCATCCCCTCTCTCTCTTCCCCACTACCCTATCCCCCTCTCTCTCCCCCACTGCCCCATCCCCCTCTCTCTCTTCCCCACTACCCTATCCACCTCTCTCTCTTCCCCACTACCCTATCCCCCTCTCTCTCCCCCACTACCCCATCCCCCTCTCTCTCTTCCCCACTACCCTATCCCCCTCTCTCTCCCCCACTACCCCCATCCCCCCTCTCTCTCCCCCACTACCCCATCCCCCTATCTCCTCCCCTCTATCTTCACCATGACCCCATCCCCCTCTCTCTCTCCCCCCTCTTTCTCCCCCACAGCCCCATCCACCTCTCTCTCTTCCCCACTTCCCCATCCCCTCTCTCTCTTCCACACTGCCCCATCCCCCTCTCTCTCTCTTCCCCACTACCCTATCCCCTCTCTCTCTTCCCCACTTCCCCATCCCCTCTCTCTTCCCCACTACCCCATCCCCCTCTCTCCTCCCCTCTATCTTCGCCATGACCACATCCCCCTCTCTCCCCCCCCCTTTCTCCCCCACAGCCCCATCCCCTCTCTCTTCCACACTGCCCCATCCCCCTCTCTCTCTTCCCCACTACCCTATCCCCTCTCTCTCTTCCCCACTTCCCCATCCCCTCTCTCTCTTCCCCACTACCCCATCCCCCATCCCCCCATCCCCCTCTCTCACTTCCCCACGACCCCATCCCCTCTCTCTCTTCCCCACGAGCCCATCCTCCTCTCTCTCTCTTCCCACTACCCCATCCCCCCCTCTCTTTCTCTTCCCCACTACCCCACCCCCCTCTCTCTCTCTCTTCCCGACTACCCCACCCCCCTCTCTCTCGCTTCCGCCACTACCCCACCCCCCCCTCTCTCTCTCTCTTCCCACTACCCCATCCCCCCCTCTCTCCCTCTTCCCCCACTACCCCACCCCCCGTCTCTCTCTCTCTTCCCCACTACCCCACCCCCTCTCTCTCTTCCCCACTACCCCCATCCCCCTCTCTCTCTCTTCCCAACAACCCCATCCTCCTCTCTCTCTTCACAACGACCCCATCCTCCTCTCTCTCTTCCCCACTACCCCATCCCCTCTCTCTCTCTCTCTTTCCCACTACCCCATCCCCCCCTCTCTCTCTTCCCCACAACCCCATCCTCCTCTCTCTCTTCCCCACTACACCCATCCCCCTCTCTCTCTTCACAACTACCCCCATCCTCCTCTCTCTCTTCCCAACTACCCCATCCCACTCTCTCTCTTCCCCACTACCCCATCCCCTCTCTCTCTCTTCCCCACTACCCCCATCCCCCCCTCTCTCTCTTCCCAACTACCCCACCCCCCTCTCTCTCTTCCCCACTACCCCATCCCCCTCTCTCTCTTCCCACACTACCCCACCCCCCCTCTCTCCCTTCCCCATGACCCCATCCCCCCCTCTCTCTCTTCCCCACGACCCCATCCCCCCCTCTCTCTCTTCCCCACTACCCCATTCCCCTCTCTCTCTTCCCCACAACCCCATCCCCCCCCTCTCTCTCTTCCCCACTACCCCATCCCCCCTCTCTCTCTTCCCCACTACCCCATCCCCCCCTCTCTCTCTTCCCCACGACCCCATCCCCCCTCTCCCTCTTCACCACTACCCCATCCCCCACTCTCTCTCTTCCCCACTACCCCATCCCCCCCTCTCTCGCTTCCCCACTACCCCATTCCCCTCTCTCTCTTCCCCACTACCCCATCCCCCCCTCTCTCTCTTCCCACTACCCCATCCCCCTCTCTCTCTTCCCCACTACCCCATCCCCCCTCTCCTTCCCCACTACCCCCATCCCCCCTCTCTCTCTTCCCCACTACGCCATCCCCCCCTCTCTCTCTCTTCCCCACTACCCCATCCCCCCTCTCTCTTCCCCACTACGCCATCCCCCCTCTCTCTCTTCCCCACTACCCCATTCCCCCCTCTCTCTTCCTCACTACCCCATCCCCCCCTCTCTCGCTTCCCCAATACCCCCATCCCCCCCTCTCTCTCTTCCCACTACCCCATCCCCCCTCTCTCTCTTCCCCACTACGCCATCCCCCCTCTCTCTCTTCCCCACTACCCCATCCCCCCTCTCTCTCTTCCCCACTACCCCATCCCCCCTCTCTCTCTTCCCCACTACCCCCATCCTCCCCTCTCTCTCTTCCCACTACCACCATCCCCCCCTCTCCCTTCCCCACTACCCCATCCCCCCCTCTCTCACTTCCCCACTACCCCATCCCCTCCTCTCTCTCTCTTCCCCACTACCCCATTCCCCCCTCTCTCTTCCTCACTACCCCATCCCCCCCTCTCTCTCTTCCCCACTACCCCATCCCCCCCTCTCTCTCTTCCCACTACCCCATCCCCCCTCTCTCTCTTCCCCACTACCCATCCCCCCCTCTCTCTCTTCCCCACTACCCCATCCCCCCCTCTCTCTCTTCCCCACTACCCCATTCCCCTCTCTCTCTTCCCCACTACCCCATCCCCCCTCTCTCTCTTCCCCACTACCCCATCCCCCTCTCTCCTCCCCTCTATCTTCGCCATGACCACATCCCCCTCTCTCCCCCCCTCTTTCTCCCCCACAGCCCCATCCCCTCTCTCTTCCACACTGCCCCATCCCCCTCTCTCTCTTCCCCACTACCCTATCCCCTCTCTCTCTTCCCCACTTCCCCATCCCCTCTCTCTCTCGTTCCCCACTACCCCATCCCCCATCCCCCCATCCCCCTCTCTCGCTTCCCCACTACCCCATCCCCTCTCTCTCTTCCCCACGAGCCCATCCTCCTCTCTCTCTCTTCCCACTACCCCCATCCCCCCCTCTCTCTCTCTTCCCCACTACCCCACCCCCCTCTCTCTCTCTCTTCCCCACTACCCCACCCCCCTCTCTCTCGCTTCCCCACTACCCCACCCCCCCTCTCTCTCTCTCTTCCCACTACCCCCATCCCCCCCTCTCTCTCTCTCTTCCCACTACCCCACCCCCGGTCTCTCTCTCTCTTCCCCACTACCCCACCCCCTCTCTCTCTTCCCCACTACCCCCATCCCCCTCTCTCTCTCTTCCCAACTACCCCATCCTCCTCTCTCTCTTCCCAACGACCCCATCCTCCTCTCTCTCTTCCCCACTACCCCATCCCCTCTCTCTCTCTCTTTCCCACTACCCCATCCCCCCCTCTCTCTCTTCCCCACAACCCCATCCTCCTCTCTCTCTTCCACACTACACCCATCCCCCTCTCTCTCTTCCCAACTACCCCATCCTCCTCTCTCTCTTCCCAACTACCCCATCCCCCTCTCTCTCTTCCCCACTACCCCATCCCCTCTCTCTCTCTCCCCACTACCCCCATCCCCCTCTCTCTCTTCCCAACTACCCCACCCCCCCCTCTCTCTCTTCCCCACTACCCCATCCCCTCTCTCTCACTTCCCCACTACCCCCATCCCCCTCTCTCTCTTCCCAACTACCCCACCCCCACCCCTCTCTCTCTTCCCCACTACCCCAGCCCCCCCCTCTCTCTCTCTCCCCACGACCCCATCCCCCCCTCTCTCCTCTTCCCCACTACCCCATTCCCCTCTCTCTCTTCCCCAACAACCCCATCCCCCCCTCTCTCTCTTCCCCACTACCCCATCCCCCCTCTCTCTCTTCCCCACTACCCCATCCCCCCCTCTCTCTCTTCCCCACTACCCCATCCCCCCTCTCCCTCTTCACCACTACCCCATCCCCCACTCTCTCTCTCTTCCCCACTACCCCATCCCCCCCCTCTCTCTCTTCCCCACTACCCCATTCCCCTCTCTCTCTTCCCCACTACCCCATTCCCCTCTCTCTCTTCCCCACTACCCCATCCCCCCTCTCTCTCTTCCCCACTACCCCATCCCCCCCTCTCTCTCTTCCCCACTACCCCATCCCCCCTCTCCCTCTTCACCACTACCCCATCCCCCACTCTCTCTCTTCCCCACTACCCCATCCCCCCCTCTCTCTCTTCCCCACTACCCCATTCCCCCTCTCTCTCTCCCCACTACCCCAGTCCCCTCTCTATCTTCCCACTACCCCATCCCCCCTCTCTCTCTTCCCACTACCCCATCCCCCCCTCTCTCTCTTCCCCACTACCCCATCCCCCCTCTCCCTCTTCACCACTACCCCATCCCCCACTCTCCCTCTTCACCACTACCCCATCCCCCACTCTCTCTCTTCCCCACTACCCCATCCCCCCCTCTCTCTCTTCCCCACTACCCCATTCCCCTCTCTCTCTTCCCCACTACCCCATTCCCCTCTCTCGCTTCCCCACTACCCCATCCCCCCTCTCTCTCTTCCCCACTACCCCATTCCCCCTCTCTCTCTTCCCCACTACCCCATCCCCCCTCTCTCTCTTCCCCACTACCCCATCCCCCCCTCTCTCTCTTCCACACTACCCCATCCCCCACTCTCTCTCTTCCCCACTACCCCATCCCCCCCCTCTCTCTCTTCCCCACTACCCCATTCCCCTCTCTCTCTTCCCCACTACCCCATTCCCCTCTCTCTCTTCCCCACTACCCCCATCCCCCCCCTCTCTCTCTTCCCCACTAACCCATCCCCCCTCTCTCTCTTCCCCACTATCCCATCCCCCCCTCTCCCTTCCCCACTACCCCAGTCCCCCTCTCTCGCTTCCCCACTACGCCATCCCCCCCTCTCTCTCTCTTCCCCACACGACCCCATCCCCCCTCTCTCTCTTCCCCACTACGCCATCCCCCCTCTCTCTCTTCCCCACTACCCCATTCCCCCCTCTCTCTTCCTCACTACCCCATCCCCCCCTCTCTCTCTTCCCCAATACCCCCATCCCCCCCCCTCTCTCTCTTCCCCACTACCCCATCCCCCCCTCTCTCTCTTCCCCACTACACCAGCCCCCCTCTCTCTCTTCCCCACTACCCCATCCCCCCTCTCTCCCTTCCCCACTACCCCATCCCCCCTCTCTCTCTTCCCCACTACCCCCATCCCCCCCCCCCTCTCTCTCTTCCCACTACCCCATCCCCACCTCTCCCTTCCCCACTACCCCATCCCCCCTCTCTCACTTCCCCACTACCCCATCCCCTCCTCTCTCTCTCTTCCCCACTACCCCATTCCCCCCTCTCTCTTCCTCACTACCCCATCCCCCCCCTCTCTCTCTTCCCCACTACCCCATCCCCCCCTCTCTCTCTTCCCCACTACCCCATCCCCCCTCTCTCTCTTCCCCACTACCCCATCCCCCCTCTCTCTCTTCCCCACTACCCCATCCCCCCCTCTCTCTCTTCCCCACTACCCCATTCCCCTCTCTCTCTTCCCCACTACCCCATCCCCCCTCTCTCTCTTCCCCACTACCCCCATTCCCCTCTCTCTCTCTTCCCCACTACCCCCATCCCCCTCTCTCGCTCCCAACTACCCCATCCTCCTCTCTCTCTTCCCAACTACCCCATCCTCCTCTCTCTCTTCCCAACTACCCCCATCCCCCCCTCTCTCTCTTCCCAACTACCCCATCCCCCCCTCTCTCTCTTCCCAACTACCCCCATCCTCCTCTCTCTCTTCCAACTACCCCATCCTCCTCTCTCTCTTCCCCACTACCCCATCCCCTCTCTCTCTCTTCCCCACTACCCCCATCCCCCTCTCTCTCTTCCCAACTACCCCACCCCCCGTCTCTCTCTTCCCCACTACCCCATTCCCCTCTTTCTCTCTTCCCCACTAACCCATCCCCCCCTCTCTCTCTTCCCCACTACCCCATCCCCCCCTCTCTCTCTTCCCCACTATCCCATCCCCCCCTCTCTCTTCCCCACTACCCCATTCCCCTCTCTCTCTTCCCCACTACCCCATCCCCCCCTCTCTCGCTTCCCCACTACCCTATTCCCCTCTCTCTCTCTTCCCCACTACCCCCATCCCCCTCTCTCCCTTCCCAACTACCCCATCCTCCTCTCTCTCTTCCAACTACCCCATCCTCCTCTCTCTCTTCCCAACTACCCCTATCCCCCCATCCCCCCCTCTCTCTTTTCCCAACTACCCCATCCTCCTCTCTCTCTTCCCAACTACCCCATCCTCCTCTCTCTCTTCCCCACTACCCCATCCCCTCTCTCTCTCTTCCCCACTACCCCCATCCCCCTCTCTCTCTTCCCAACAACCCCACCCCCCGTCTCTCTCTTCCCCACTACCCCCATCCCCCTCTCTCTCTTCCCAACTACCCCACCCCCCCCTCTCTCTCTTCCCCACTACCCCATCCCCTCTCTCTCACTTCCCCACTACCCCCCATCCCCCTCTCTCTCTTCCCAACTACCCCACCCCCCCTCTCTCTCTTCCCCACTACCCCAGCCCCCCCTCTCTCTCTTCCCCACGACCCCATCCCCCCCTCTCTCTCTTCCCCACTACCCCATTTCCCCTCTCTCTCTTCCCACAACCCCATCCCCCCCTCTCTCTCTTCCCCACTACCCCATCCCCCCTCTCTCTCTTCCCCACTACCCCATCCCCCCCTCTCTCTCTTCCCCACTACCCCATCCCCCCTCTCCCTCTTCACCACTACCCCATCCCCCACTCTCTCTCTCTTCCCCACTACCCCATCCCCCCCCTCTCTCTCTTCCCCACTACCCCATTCCCCTCTCTCTCTTCCCCACTTACCCCATTCCCCTCTCTCTCTTTCCCCACTACCCCATCCCCCCCTCTCTCTCTTCCCCACTACCCCATCCCCCCCTCTCTCTCTTCCCCACTACCCCATCCCCCCTCTCCCTCTTCACCACTACCCCATCCCCCACTCTCTCTCTTCCCCACTACCCCATCCCCCCCTCTCTCTCTTCCCCACTACCCCATTCCCCTCTCTCTCTTCCCCACTACCCCAGTCCCCTCTCTATCTTCCCCACTACCCCATCCCCCCTCTCTCTCTTCCCCACTACCCCATCCCCCCCTCTCTCTCTTCCCCACTACCCCATCCCCCCTCTCCCTCTCACCACTACCCATCCCCCACTCTCCCTCTTCACCACTACCCCATCCCCCACTCTCTCTCTTCCCCACTACCTCCATCCCCCCCTCTCTCTCTTCCCCACTACCCCATTCCCCTCTCTCTCTTCCCCACTACCCCATTCCCCTCTCTCGCTTCCCCACTACCCCATCCCCCCTCTCTCTCTTCCCCACTACCCCATTCCCCTCTCTCTCTTCCCCACTACCCCATCCCCCCTCTCTCTCTTCCCCACTACCCCATCCCCCCCTCTCTCTCTTCCCCACTACCCCATCCCCCACTCTCTCTCTTCCCCACTACCCCATCCCCCCCTCTCTCTCTTCCCCACTACCCCATTCCCCTCTCTCTCTTCCCCACTACCCCATTCCCCCTCTCTCTCTTCCCCACTACCCCATCCCCCCCTCTCTCTCTTCCCCACTAACCCATCCCCCCTCTCTCTCTTCCCCACTATCCCATCCCCCCCTCTCCCTTCCCCACTACCCCATCCCCCTCTCTCCGCTTCCCCACTACGCCATCCCCCCCTCTCTCTCTCTTCCCCACGACCCCATCCCCCCTCTCTCTCTTCCCCACTACGCCATCCCCCCTCTCTCTCTTCCCCACTACCCCATTCCCCCCTCTCTCTTCCTCACTACCCCATCCCCCCCTCTCTCTCTTCCCCAATACCCCATCCCCCCCCTCTCTCTCTTCCCCACTACCCCCATCCCCCCTCTCTCTCTTCCCCACTACACCAGCCCCCCTCTCTCTCTTCCCACTACCCCATCCCCCCTCTCTCCCTTCCCCACTACCCCATCCCCCCTCTCTCTCTTCCCCACTACCCCCATCCCCCCCCCTCTCTCTCTTCCCCACTACCCCATCCCCCACCTCTCCCTTCCCCACTACCCCATCCCCCCTCTCTCACTTCCCCACTACCCCATCCCCTCCTCTCTCTCTCTTCCCCACTACCCCATTCCCCCCTCTCTCTCTCACTACCCATCCCCCCTCTCTCTCTTCCCCACTACCCCCATCCCCCCCTCTCTCTCTTCCCCACTACCCCATCCCCCCTCTCTCTCTTCCCCACTACCCCATCCCCCCTCTCTCTCTTCCCCACTACCCCATCCCCCCCTCTCTCT
>NC_136261.1:367260577-367499176 GCF_964187855.1 Myxine glutinosa | reverse complement strand
CTCTCCCCCCCCCCCAACCTCTTCCCCCCCCACCCTCGTCCCCTGTCCCAACCCTCGTCCCCTGTCCCACCCCCCCACCCTCGTCCCCTGTCCCACCCCCCCACCCTCGTCCCCTGTCCCACCCCCCCACCTCGTCCCCTGTCCCACCCCCCCACCCTCGTCCCCTGTCCCACCCCCCCACCTCGTCCCCTGTCCCACCCCCCACCCTCGTCCCCTGTCCCACCCCCCCACCCTCGTCCCTTGTCCCCCGTCTCCCCCGTCTCCCCCGTCTCCCCCCCCCCCCCCCACCCTCGTCCCTTGTAAATTATGACTTCGTTTTCACGTTACGCGGCATATGAAGCGTTAACTCGGAGACATGGCGTTGTTTGTGTCCCACCGAACGAGGTCAGCGTCGAAGACCTCGTTATTGCTGTGGGCAACATAATCGGTATTGATAAAGTTCGCGCGGCCTCACGAATGAACAAACGTGTCGTTATTTTCGTATCCGAGGCTGAACTGGTTCACGAGATTGTATGTACAGGATTATCGACAGATGACGGACATTTCGTACTCGTGTCCCCTCTCGACACTCCAGCCGTTAAGGTCATCATCTCGAACTGTCCTCCATTCCTGAAGAACGAGAGACTGGTCTCCGAACTATCTCGTTATGGTACTGTGGTTTCGCATGTCACTATGTTACCTTTACCGTTTACGTTGCCAGGACGACCGTGCTAAACATGTGATGTCTTTCAGGAGACAAGCTTATCTTGTACTTCCTCCTTCTAACGTCGAAAGAACGCTGAACATTGTTTTGAAATTCAAAATTGATAATCATGATTACCAATTATACGTAACCACTGACACCCTGAAATGTTTTGAATGTGTTAAATTCGGACACCTGAAACGCTCTTGCCCAAAAACGGCTTCGTCGAACGATGGGACAAACCACGTAAACAGCAAGGATTCTTC
The DNA here is from genome assembly GCF_964187855.1 of Myxine glutinosa. Lineage (NCBI taxonomy): Eukaryota > Metazoa > Chordata > Myxini > Myxiniformes > Myxinidae > Myxine > Myxine glutinosa. The sequence goes on along the minus strand of NC_136261.1, from coordinate 367,498,228 downwards.
TTCTTCATCTTTTGCTTCGGCTGTGAAGGGAACATCTTCCATGTCCGGCAATGACGCTCAGCCTTCCCATCCCGATGATCCAAACAGCACAACGAACGTCGGGGATGGTTTCACCATTGTTCCGTCAAGGAAGAGAAAGACCTTTCCCGACGGTCATTTAACTCAGAAAAAGGCAGCATTTAACAATAAGCAACCTGTCGGTAACACCCCCCCCCCCCCCCCCAGTCGTGACCGATGCCACTCTACAAGGCTTACCTGGGACAAACCCTGTACCTACAGCCAACAAGTTCGGCCCCCTTTCATGTGAGGACATAGACGTTCCACATGCAGGGACTGGTTTACCTGTTAACAAATCAAATGGAATTGTCTCACCTGTTACGGACTCGGCTATTGGAAAGTCCTCTGATGATTTTGCTGAGACCACTGGTGATGAACCTGCTGAGACCACTGGTGATGAACCTGTCGAGACCATGGATGATGAACCTGCTGAGACCATTGGTGATGAACCTGCCGAGACCACTGGTGATGAACCTGCCGAGACCACTGGTGATGAACCTGCCGAGACCACTGGTGATGAACCAGCTGAGACCATTGGTGATGAACCTGCCGAGGCCACTGGTGATGAACTTGCTGTCACTTTGGAAAATGTTAATCCTGAGCATGATGATGCTGAATTCCCGCCAGCAGAAAATAGCGAAACTGTCCCAGTTACTGCTCTCACTTCATCACCGGGTGAAGCTGGAATCGCAGGAATCAATATTTTGCAAGAGACTCCTATTCTGCTAGATACCCCCACACCATCGGAGGTTGTTGCAGTCGGGGGAAGCAACATCGCTGCATCTGCTGATGCTGTTTCTGTTTCACAAAATCCACAGATTATTGCTGTTATTCCTCAAAGCAATGTTCCCACGGTGGGAGAGCACACAGATGTTACAACTAGTGCAGGTCCGTGTGCCAATATTGATGACAGCAGCGACATGCAGGATTATACAAGCTTGTGTGATTCAGAAATTAAAACTGACTCTGACGAATCTGACCTGGAGGAAGCAAACAGCCAGGTGGAAGCAATGGAGAAACCTACCAGTCTAGGTCCTACTTCCCCTGAACAAATACGACTTTTCTTGCAAAATACGTACAGGAAACGCAGTGTAAACCTAACAGAATACTTTCCCGATTTACCGTCCTTCCTTGAGTGTGCTCAGGCTATTATACGCAGGCCTGACTTATTCAACTTTCGTCAGACACATTGTCACCGTTTAAGAAAATTGATCGCCAAGACGAAAAAGACTCTAAGTTAATTCATGGTGAGTTTCAAGATTGGAACAGTAAATGTCAATGGTGGTGGAAGTTCACTCCGCCAGATCCAGATCAAGCAGCTGATAAACGCAAACGGTCTCGACATAGCTTTGTTGCAGGAGACCCACGCCGTCAGATCTGTTCAGGCCCAGTGGCGGCTCATTATGGATAAGGAGTGTTTCTTTAGTAACAGCTCCTCGTCTAAGGCAGGAATCATTTTTGTCTTAGGGAAACATTTCCAACCATCCTCGCTTCAATTTGCGAATATCATTGATGGCCATCTTGCCTCTGTGACCTTCTATCTCAATCAGGTCAAGTTTACAATCCTTAATGTGTATGCTCCAAGCAAAAATGGTGAGCGGATCTCCTTCTTTGCTGAACTGAGAAAGTTCCTCCAAACACTGGATCTGCAGACTTGTCTAATTATTGGTGGCGATTTTAACTGTACTGTTAATGCCTCATGCGACCGAAACGGGCCGGAACCTCAACCATGTACCGCAAAACTCTTTGCAAATATCATCGCAAAATATAATCTCCATGATGTCTGGCGCTTGCAACACCCTTCCGAACAATCCTACACATGGTGTCGTTGTTCCAACAACCACATCTCACTTGCGAGGCTTGATCGCATTTATGTAAATTCTCACCTGTTACATGGAGTTTGCAAATCTGACATCGTGCCTTCCGGTTTCTCCGATCACTTCCTAGCTCGAGCATTCGTTCAACTCTCGAAACCGTGTCCAGGGAGTTCTCACTGGAAATTCAACAATAGTTTAATAGAAGACTTCAATTTTATTCAGGCTTTTGAATCTTTCTGGACAGATCTCTTGGAACGGAAGTTAAGCTGTTCTGTTAACCCACTGGTGTGGTGGGATCTAGTAAAAACCCAAATCAAAGGTTTCTGCCAACAATACCAGAGCTTCTCAAAAAGGGCTGATTATGAAGCAAGGAAATTATTGCAATCAGAGATTTTACATCTTCAGAGGGTCACAGGACAAAATAATAATGTGCAAAGAGCCTTAACCGAAAAACAGTCTTTATTGAAAGAAATAACTGAGAGGAATGCACGTGGTGCCCTAGTTCGGATGAGGGTGCAGCACCTTAACGAGACAGACATACCAACTAAGTACTTTTTTTCCTTAGAGAAACGCCTCCCGAACAAACAGCTCTCTCAACTGCGTTTGGCAGACTCATCCATCACTTTCAACCAATCAGTTATCAAACTTTTTACAAAGGAATATTTCCCGAAAATATACTCGATGGAGCAAATAAATCCTGTCAGTGTCGCCTCTATCTCCGTAGGGCTGCCAGTGTTGTGTGAGGGTGGACGTTCCTACCTGGAGGGGCCCATTACCTTGGACGAACTTGGCACTGCTCTGCACAGCCTTGCTGTTGGGAAAGCGCCTGGATTGGACGGACTTACAACTGAATTTTATAAGAAATTCTGGCATCTACTGGATCCCGAACTCCTCAACACCTTGAACGCAAGCTGCCAGCTTGGAGAGCTCCCTCAGAGTTGCCGACGGGCTATTCTCACCCTCATTCCAAAGAAAGGAGACTTGCTCTATATTAAAAACTGGCGCCCAATCTCTTTGCTATGCACAGACTATAAAGTATTCTCAAAAGCCCTGGCATCGTGACTCACTCCTCATCTCTCCTCATTGTTGAAAGAAGACCAATGCTATTGTGTACCCAAGCGCTCCATCTATGACAACATCTCCCTCGTAAGAGACATGATTGAACTGTGCAAAGAAAACCCCACAGATTTGGGACTTCTTCTCCTTGATCAGGAGAAGGCCTTTGACCGCGTCGATCATCGGTACCTCTTCAAAGTGCTTGAACGGTTTGGACTTGGTCCGACCTTCATTTCTTACATTAAGATACTGTATAACAATATCTCTAGTGTGCTTAAGATAAACAATGGACTTGTTACACCCTTGCCTGTCAACAGGGGAATTCGACAAGGTTGCCCCCTCTCTGGCTTGCTCTATGCTCTCTCCATCGAACCCTTACTGGGTTATTTGCGTGCTAGACTAACCGGGGTTGGGTTTTCTCATCTTGAACGGCCCATTAAGGTGCTGGCATATGCTGATGATGTGTGTGTCTTTGTGCAGAACCTCAATGACATTAACGTTGTCCGTTATTGTCTATCCGTGTTTGAAAAGGCTTCTTCAGCCAAAGTGAATTGGGAGAAAACGAGCGCCATTTGGCTTGGTCCATCATGTCACTCGGCACCCAAACTTCCTGCTCCTCTTGCATGGGCCACTGATGGCGTGAAATACCTTGGAGTGTTCTTGGGTAATGACGCCACAGTAGCAAAGAATTGGGCTGGTCTGTTGGATCTTGTTGAAGGAAAACTGCAAAAATGGAGAAATCTGATAACACAACTGTCTTATCGTGGAAGGGTCTTGGTGATCAACAGTTTGGTGGCCTCTACCCTATGGCACAGGTTCTTTGTGCTGCACCCTCCGGTAGTGTTGCTTCAACAGCTCCAGAAGTGCTTTGTGTCTTTCTTCTGGGATGGAAAGCACTGGTTGCCACCCGAGGTCCTCAGCTTGCCACTGACCGATGGAGGCCAAGGCCTGGTTGACATAAAGAGCCGGTTAATGGCCTTTCGACTTTCGGTTGCTCTACGCATGCTGTACATGCACCCCTCTCCACCTTGGGTCGACGTCGCTCGTCGCCTTTTGCAGTAGGCGGGGAGACTAGGCTATGACCACGCTATATTCTTGATGGATCTCTCGCATCTTGATATGTCTCCCCTCTCCAGGTTTTATCAAAGTGTACTAAATGCATGGCGAACTCTAACAACAACAAGAGCTACGCATTCGTACACAAAGCAAATGTTCTTGATGGAACCTTTGTTTTACAATTCAATTTTCCATGATATGCCTGCTGATAGGTGTCTCGTTCAATGCTTTGTCACGAAGAACATAAAATCGGTCGCCGATCTTTTAAGCCCAAGTGGCAGTTGGATTGGAGCTGATGCATTGGCAAGCCTGGTTGGCGTGCGATCCTCCAGAGTTGTGGCAGGTATGCTACGCTGTGTGCTTCATACCTATGTACAGCTTGCACCTAACTGGGAGCAAGTCCAAGCAGACAACGAACAAGGTGCTTCTCCTGCTACCTTTCCTGAACTTATTTGCAAGTTTTCTCTTGCCAACGCTCCTCCGTGTACCCCCTTTAGCATAGGATTCAATGGGTTTCCTAAACAAAAAGACCTCTATTTGGGTTGCGTAAGTTTCCTTTTGCAAGGGCAAATGACACAGCGGAGGGTTCGATGGAGAGACCTCTTACCTTGTTCCCCCCCATATTTTCCTAATTGGAAAGGATTCTATCATCCTCCTGTGCCGCCACGACATGGTGACCTCCAATGGAGACTTGCACACTGGATCCTCCCCTCTAACCACTTGCTGCACCGCTTCTCAAGTCTCCTAGCAGATGAATGTCCCTTTTGTAAAAGGCCTGAAAACCTCTTTCATATTTATGTTGAATGTCAACGGTTGGCTCCTTTATTTATCTTTCTTAAGAATTGTTTTGGCAGGATTGGCTTGGTTTTCAACACTTGTGTTTTCATTTATGGCTTAGACATCTCACACAAGAATATGAATGATGTGTTAGGTAATTTCCTGCTTGCACAGGCAAAAATGGCAGTGTATAAATCAAGAAAAAGAAAAGTTGATCTTGGAGCTAATGAGGAAAATGCCTTGTTCTTGTTTAAAAATCTTGTGACGAGCCGTGTAAAGTTAGACTTTGCCTTTTTCTCCATAACAGGAAGGCTGCCACAGTTTGAGACCAAATGGTGCGTGAAAGAAGTCATTTGTAAAATCCTGGAGAAACGTTTATTGTTTTGTGAAATGTTTTGTGCATAATTTTACTGTATTAATATTTTTTGTTTGTTTCTCTGCTTGAAATGAGAATGTGACCCCTATTTGGGGGTTTTCTTTTTCTATTTTTATAATAAAAAGATACAAAAGTCTCTCTCTCTCTCTCTCTCTCTCTCTCTCTCTCTCTCTCTCTCTCTCTCTCTCTCTCTCTCTCTCTCTCTCTCTCTGTCTCTCTGTCTCTCTGTCTCTCTCTCTCTCTGTCATGGCGTCTGTTCGTGTCTTGGCATTGTAGCTCCGTGCTCGTGGTTTGTATCTTTACCCTCCCCTTACCTTTTCTCACCTTACCTTTTCTCACCTTTGTTCCGTCTTTTGTGTGTCACCCTTCCACGTTATCATCCCTCCCCCCCTCTTGAGAGTGAGAAAGTGAGAGAGCACACGTGGTGAGACCGGTAAAGGTTCCCCCTTAGGGCGGTTCCCTCTTCGGGTTTTTTTTCGCCTCGTGTTACAAATCATAATACTTTTTCCGTTTCTTTTTTCGTAAATATTTTTATTTTTCGTTTGTTTACTGGAGCTTTTTGGCTTCATTAACCCTTTATACATTTATCCTTTATTTAAACATGCAAACGATGGCGGATAGCTCTCGTTACACGTCTCTTGAAGCGCTAACCCGGAAGCATGGGTTAGTTTGCTCACCTCCGTCGGGAATCGATGTGGAGGCCATTATCCTTGCGGTCGGAGAGTTAATCGGTTTGGATAATGTAAAAGCGGCTTCTCGCATGAATAAACGCGTGGTAATCTTTGTTTCCACAGTGCCCATGGTTGCTCAAATAGTCGAGCACGGGCTCTTCTTTGCTCCCGACGTGTTTGTTCAGGTATGTCCACTCGACACGCCGGCAGTTCGGATTTCTCTCTCTAACGCTCCTCCGTTCCTTAAGAACAAAGACCTGGTTACTGAACTAAACAAACTTGGTTCTGTCGTCTCTTCAGTTACAATGGTTCCTGTACGAGGAAAAAATAACCGTTTAAAACACGTCATGTCCTTTCGTCGTTTTGTTTATATGATCTTACCGCGTGGTGTAACCTCTTTAAATGCGGTATTGCCTTTCAAGGTCGAAGGTCACACTTATCGGGTCTTTGTCTCCACAGAGTCTCTAGTTTGTTTTGAGTGTGGTCAATATGGTCATTTAAAGGACTCGTGCCCGAAAAAGTCCACAGATAGAGTCACTAGCCTGAATGGTGATGAACAGCAGGGCTATACTGAGATCGTTGTCGATGATGTAAACAATATGGGTGGTGCTGATGCAGACCCCATTGTAGACAAACAGAGAACCAGGAAAAGAACCCTCCCACCTTCTAGCGACCTCAACAAGCCTGATAATAAGGTCTTGGCCGGTCCTCCAACTTTCGCTCAAGTGGTTAGTGAAGGTTATGGTGGAGCGCGACCTCCTCCTCAGCAGTTTCCTCCAGTTGAGGAAATTCCTCAACCTCCCCCGCCTTCAGAATACTCTGAGGGTAATGTGATAAATGCTGAAAATGTATGTGTTGGCCAGACAGCACCTGAGTCTCTCCAGTGTTCTGAGGGTAAACCTCCATGTGAGGTTGAGCCTCCATGTGTGTCCCCTGCTGAAGCTTGTGTTGATTGTGCCACCCCTCCCTCTGTGGGGAGTGGTGAGTTTGTTGGAACTAGTGATCTGTCTGTGGAATCCTCCATTGAGGCAGCTGAGCCTTGTCAAGCTCATGGTCAGCAGGGTGATAGTGCTGAAGTCTCAGATTTTCGTGTCGATGAGCCCGTTGCCTCGGCAATGGACTCTCAATGCAATGATTTTGATTCTGATGGGGGTTCTTCCATTGCCTCACTGAGTGATGGTGAGGCCGACTTCTCATCGGAGCATGTCTCTGGAGGCTCTGTCCCTCCTGCTGAAATCGTGGACTTCCTTCAAAAAACTTACCGTAAAAAGCGCGTGAAAATCTGCGATTTCTTCGTTGATACTCACGCCTTCATTAGTGGGGCTCAGGAAGTTGTACAACAATCTGCGGCCCTTCATATTTCTGATCAATCACTGAAAAGACTGAAGAGGTACCTTGTCACAGCAAGGAAAGAATTAAACCTGTAATGGCTGTGTTGCTGCCTATGTTTCTATGAACATAGCAAGCTTGAACATTAATGGTGGGCGCAGTCAGCTGCGTCGGTCCCAAACTGTGCAATTAGCCAGGAGGGAAAAGATTGATGTACTTTTATTGCAAGAAACTCGTGCCACTGCAGACTGCATGGCTGATTGGCAGCAACAGCTGATTGGCACTTGGTTTTTTAGTAATACAGATTCTGTGAGTGCGGGTATTGCTTTTTTTGTCAGTTCACGTTTGTCTGTCTCCCCCCCCATCTTTAAGGAAATCGTACCAGGCTATCTAGCCTCTGTAGAGCTTGCATACAATCAGCAACGATTTATGTTTGTTAACGTCTATGCTCCAAGCGATAGCAGAGATAGAGGAACTTTTTTTAATCAGTCCATTAATTTCCTGAGACACCTCTCTTCTGATACGTTGTTGTGCTTAGGGGGTGACTTTAACTGTACTGTAAACCCAACTTTAGATAGGAACAGTGCAGAGCCACATCCAGCTTCAAGTAGGCCTCTTTCCAGTATAATTTCGCGGCATGACCTCAACGATGTATGGCGGCAACAACACCCAAACCTGCAGCAATTTAGCTGGTGTCGGGTTTTACTAAATCATCTTTCACTTGCTCGTCTTGATAAATTTTATATTCCTAACTCTGCTGTCAACCTTGTGACATATACGGCTATTGTCCCTTCAGGCTTCTCTGATCATTCTTTGGTAAAACTGTGCTTTTCTTTTCCTCGTTTCAAACGCCGCACCCTGTATTGGTCCTTTAACACCTCACTTCTGAGCGATCCTTTCTTTAAATCATCCTTTGTGGTTTTTTGGGACAAGGTTGTGGATTTCCAACATCGTTTCCTAAATCTCTGTCAGTGGTGGGACTATGCTAAAGCGCAGATCCGTGTTTTCTGTCAGCAATACAAAACCAATTGTTCTCAAAGTAAACAATTATGTATTGATGCCTTGAAACAAGAAATTCTACGATTGCAGGAAGGTGCTGAGGTCCTCAGTGATGAAAGACGGTGTCAACTCCTCTTTGAAAAACAAACTCTGCTTAAGGAATTAATTCAAGAAAATGGTATTGGTGCCTTAGTCAGGCTGAGAGTGAATGGTTTACTGTCGTCAGACACATGTTGTAAAGATTTCTTTAAGTTTGAGAAGACGACGAAGGCGAGCCAGCAAATGCTTAGTCTTCGGGCTAGTGGTGGGCATATTCTTAGTGATAATACGGCGATTGTTCATTTTGTTCGGTCTTATTTTGAGAATGTGTTTTCCTTTAAGCCCAATGATGTGCCTGCAATGCAGAATATTACGACCAATTAACCGCAGATAGATGAGTATCAACGGCATGTCTTGGATGAGAACATTACTCTCGGTGAACTTAAAACTGCGCTCGATGGCCTTGCTGATCATAAGGCTCCTGGTTTTGATGGGCTACCAGCTGAATTTTATAAAACCTTTTGGGACATGCTTGGTCCTGCTTTGCACTCAGTGTTTTTATACAGTCTGCGTGAGGGATTGTTACCCCTTAGTTGTCGGCGTGCAGTTGTTTGCCTTATCCCTAAGAAAAACGACCTGCAATTGATACAGAACTGGCGTCCAATCTCTCTTCTCTGCACAGATTACAAGATTTTTGCCAAAACGCTAGCTAACCGTGTAAAGACTGTTCTAAGCACAGTTATACATCAGGATCAATCGTACTGTGTTATGCACAGATCTATGCACGATAACATTTTTTTGGTACGAGACCTGTGGGATGTGTGTGCATTTCAACAACAACATACCGGTCTCTTTTTTATTGACCAAGAAAAGGCTTTTGACTCTGTTAATCATGAGTATTTGTTTCACATTTTAAAGCAATTTGGTTTTGGGGCATCCTTTATTTCATATGTATCCTTATTGTATAATCACATTTTTAGCTTGATCAAAATCAATGATGGTCTCTGTTCACCTTTGCGGATTGGGAGGGGAATTCGGCAAGGCTGTCCCTTATCTGGAATATTGTACTCTCTTTGCATTGAGCCCCTTTTGATTCGTTTACGATCTTCTCTTATGGGATTTTCAGTGACTCCCTCAGAAAATCCCGTTATCATTTCGGCCTATGCTGATGATGTATGTGTTGCTGTTCGCAGCAGTAATGACATTGCTCTGCTATTTGAGTGCCTACGGGTTTACTCTCAAGCATGTACAACGCAAATTAATTGGTCGAAATGCAAAGCAGTTTGGGTCGGCGGTACGCCACCTTCTGCCCTTGCAATTCTCCCTATGAATTTGACATGGGAAAAAGAAGGTGTGAAATACCTCGGTGTTTACCTTGGAACCCCAGGCTTTGTCAAAAGGAATTGGGATGGTTTGCTCCACAAAATCAGCAACAAATTAAACAGATGGAGAGGAATTTTGTCGACCTTGTCTTTCCGAGGTCGTGCCCTGGTCATTAACAACCTGGTGGCCCCTCTCTTATGGCATAAAATGATTACCTTGCAGCCACCTGCAACGTTGGTGTCGTCAATCCAAAAATGTTTACTTGACTTCTTTTGGGATGGCAAACACTGGCTAAAGCCAGAGACTATTTGCCTCCCACTGGCAGAAGGAGGTCATGGGCTTGTGGACATTCTTTGTCGGGTGATGGCCTTCCGAGTCTCCACAGCTCGTCGTTTTATATTTCTGGAGGCCTTGCCCTGGAAATCGACTGCAAACTGTATACTAAAACAAGCCGGCATGCTTGGGTACAATTGTGAACTCTTCTTCATGGAGCTGCAACATGTCGATGCTTCGCTGCTCCCTGACTTTTACCAAGATGTCTTGAACGTCTGGCGGTCCATTTCAATAACTCGCCAAATGGAGACATACAACAGTGAAAGGTTCCTCCGGGAACCCCTTTTCTACAATGCCCTCTTTCCTGCTATTCCTCGCTCACGTGCCTTTGTGCAACGTTTTGTGAGTGCTGGCGTGAAAACGACTCGGGACCTTCGTGACTGTAACAGGAACAGTTGGTTCTCCGCAGGACATCTTCAAGTAAGAACTGGCATCAGATCTTTGAGGAGCGTAGCCAAGGTCCTACAGGAAATCCTGTGTGTTTTTAGGCACCTGGGCCTGAGCTCAACCGCCAACATTGGTGACCACCATACACCACCACAGATCTGTGCTAGCTCTAGCCTGCCAGCTGATAGCGCCACAACATCTATCTTGCTATCCTCATCGCCACTTTCCAGCAAGGATAAAAAGAGACTGTATCGTTTGTGTATCTCAGTTCGGTTTCCCTCGTTACAGCCTCTTTCTTTTGGGGCTCGATGGAAAGAGAAACTGCCTTCTGGGTCTCCCTCCCATCCACAATGGTCTGCAATGTATGTTTCACCGATTGTTAAAAGGACTGGTGATATTGCTTGGAGACTCGCCCATATGGTGTTGCCCTCCAATGTTTTATTACATCGTTTTAATGAGGATAATTCAGTGGAATGCCCCTTTTGTATGATTTCTGAAGACCTTTTCCATGCTTACGTAGATTGTGCAAGACTCTTTCCCTTCTTTGGTTTTTTATCAACTTTTTTTAATCGTATGAACTTTTCTTTTTCTAAACGTGTTTTTATCTTTGGAACACCACTTAGTTATAAAAAACGCTCTGAGACTGCTCTTGCTAATTTCTTAATTTCTATTGGAAAATTAGCAATCTACAAAACAAGAAAAGCAAAGCTCCTGGCAAATGCTGATATTTTATGTGATGTGGTAATTGTGTTTAAGGCTCTAGTCATGGCAAGGTTACGCTTGGAATTTTCTTTTTGCCAAATGAAAGATGATTTACAAACCTTTGTGGGAAAATGGTGTGCAAAGGGTGGGTTTTGTAAACTTGATCATGGTTTGTTAAGTTTTTTATTTTAGTGCTTGGTGTTTTTATTGTTGTTGTTTGGCTGCACATGTTTTGAATTGTGGTGACTTTATTATTTGCATGACTTGTATGGTTTTCTTACCTTTATAATAAAAGAGCTTCAAAAGTCAAAGTCTCTCTCTCTCTCTCTCTCTCTCTCTCTCTCTCTCTCTCTCTCTCTCGCCCCCTGCTGGCCGTTCGTGTGTTGGGCGTGGCAAGATGGCGCGTGCTCGTGCTTGTGTGTTGTAGCTCCTGGCTCGTGTTGTTTTTCATCCTCTCCCCACCAACCTTTTTACCTTTCCCTTTCCTTTGTTTTTTTTTTCCTTTTGTACTCTTGTCGTGTATGTTGACCTTTTTCCTCCCTTCCTGCTTCGTTACCACCTGTCCCTCGTTTTTTTCTCCTCCTTCGAGACAGAGAGAGGGAGAGCCAGCACGGTAAGGGTTTGTTTGAACCACGTTTTTTCCTAACGTGGTTTAAACCGTGCTTTCGTTTTTAGTTACTTAATATATATATTTTTTTCAATTCTTTTTTTTGGGGATTATACAAATCTATTTGCTTTCACTTCGTTTCTCCTTTGATGATATGGCTAATAGGAGTAGCCAAAGGCCTGCCGATCGTGTTACCGATGAGGGTTTATCGCGTAAGCACGGGCTGTGCCTTGTCCCGCCGGAGGGAGTTGAAATGGATGACATTTTGCTCGCGATTGGGGATTTGATCGACGTGAGTAACATTCGTGCCGCGTCCCGTATGAATCACAAAATTGTGGTTTTTGTTTCGCGAATAAGTCTGGCCGATATTGTTGTGCAGAATGGTTTGACCTTGGGAAACGATCTGTTTGTTCCTGTGTCGTCGATGGACACGCCGGCAGTTAAAGTCATTCTGAGCAATGTTCCGCCTTTTCTAGGTAACGAGGAAATCCTACACGAGCTCGGTGAGTTTGGTACTGTCGTCTCTCGAATCATTAGGGTTCCTCTACGTACGAGAAACGGCAGGTTGAAGCACGTACAATCGTTTCGACATTTTTGTTTTGTTGTTCTAAAAGACGCAGCGAAGCAGTTGAGCACCTCCCACACCTTTAAAGTCGGCGAACATGAATATAGAATCTTCATGGCTACCGAGACCTTGATCTGCTACGGATGTGGAGCACACGGACACACTAAGCAGTATTGCCCAGACGCCAAGAAGACGTACGCTACAGCAGCTGGGTCGGCCCCCCCTGTAACTGATGCAGTGCCCCCCGTTCATGAGCCTGGTGGAGTACAGACGTCCACACCAGAAGACCAGGGTGTGGAAAGTGGTGGCGGTGTTGCTGAGGTTAGTGCAGCAGGGGTGCACCCAGTCGATGTGGACAAGAGGCTGCAACCTCAAGAGAATATGGTCTTTGAGGAGGTATTGATGAAAGGCACCGAGGCTAAGAGGAACCTAAAACGTACCTTTTTGAGCGCCGAGGTGGAAGACAAAGGTAGCAAAGTGATACTCGTACAAACAAACAGTATCTCAGACTATCCTGATGATTCTCGGCAAGCTGGGCAGGGTGGTGACGAAACAGAGGATAGTAGGACTTCACCCCTTGCTCTTGTTGAAGAAAATCAATGCAGCAGTATTGGTTGTGATGATGACACCATTGTCCCTTGTGACAACGAGCAGTCCCAGGGCCTGAGTGACAACGGTTGTTGCTCACATCCGGTTGAAACGACCAAGGATGATGGTCCAAGCAGACCTATAATAGGCAGCAGTGGTGGCACAGATGTGCCCCTTGTGATGCAACAAGAAGACTGCAGTGGTGATGACACAGAAGGTGTGCCTGCTCCTGACACACAACAAAGGAGTTTCAACGTTGATGTGGTTAGGGAGCTGGATGAGGAAGCTCAAAGCCTTGTGTCTGTGAATGATCATCAGGGAGAAGAACAGATGGAAGCAACAAAGGAAAACATCATCAGTTTCCTAAACGAGACGTTTAGGCAACGCTACGTTGTGATCAAAGACCATTTTCCCGATGTGAAAACTTTCATCAGGGCTGCAAGACCCCTCCTGCAAAGAAATGACCCAATGGAAATCTCGGAGGCCCAATTTCAGCGTCTTCGGAAAGCGGTCACAAAGGCGAATAAGGAATTGCAGGCGGAGGGTGAGTTACCTTTGTAAATGGCTTTGCGAAAGATATGTATCGCATCCCTGAATATCAAAGGGGGTTGTACCCCCTTACGAAAAATTCAGACAATCCAGGCGATCGAGAGGGTGAAAGCCGACATCATCCTGATACAGGAGACTCATGCTACGAACACCCTGGTTGCTGAATGGGGAAAACTTTATCGAGGGCAGTGGTGGCTGAGTGGGTTTACCACACCCAAAGCTGGTGTTGCCATCGCCTTGAGTGATAGAATCCCTGCTCGGAAGATTGTCTTTAAGGAAATTTATAAGGGACATCTGATAGCGGTGGATTTCTATTGCAACACGCAAAGGATCATCATTGTGAACGTATATGCACCGAGTGAGCCCATGGAAAGAAGAGTGTTCTTTTCCACTCTGCATGACTTTGTAAAAGGACTGGATACAACCGCTTTCATCTGTGTTGCTGGTGATTTCAATTGCACTATCAATCCTTCCGTAGACAGGACCGGTCATGAACCCCATCCAGCTTCTATGAGGATTTTGGAGAACATCATCAAAAATCAGCATTTGAAAGATGTTTGGAGGTTGCAACACCCAACTTCACGGTGCTATACGTGGTGCAGATGCCATGATGGGAGGATATCAATGGCAAGGCTAGACAGATTCTACGTGAATAAGCCAATGCTAAATGTGATGGCCACAACCCAGATACTCCCAACTGGTTTCACAGACCATTACCTGGTTTCAATGGGTTTTAATTTGCCTCTGACCTCAGGGGGTAGTGCGTATTGGTCACTTAATACCCACCTGCTGAATGATATGAGATTCAAAGAGGCTTTTCGAGCCGTGTGGGAAAGAATTCGGTCCTCCAAATTTGAACATGCTAACCTTCGACTGTGGTGGGACCTCGCAAAGGGTCAGGTCAAATCGTTCTGTCAACAATATAGTCTTTATGCCACTAAATTGAAAAATCTCTCGATTGATTCATTAAAGGCTGAAATTGCAGCCCTGGAGGAAAACATTAATACGGCTGGGAAAGACACTACAGGTGACCGGCTGCTATGGACTAAAAAGGCAATGTTGACTGAACTGGTACGGCAGCGAGCAATGGGCACCCTGGTACGCATGAGAATGAGTTATTTAACGTTGGATATGCCAAATAAGGCCTTGTTTGGTTTGGAGAACTCTGTTAAAAAATCACAACAGATTCATGGGCTACGTGCTGCTAATGGGCCAATAGTGACCTCCCAACAGGAGATTAAGTCTGTTTTGAAGGGTTTTTATACAAACTTGTACTCCCCCCAGAGCATAAGTAATGAGACCTTGCAGGAGCTGACTACCGGGCTTCCAAGACTTGAGGAAGACCAGCAACGCACATTGAACATGTCAGTTTCGGCTGCTGAACTTGAAACTGCTATGCGGAGCTTGAAGGATGGTAAAGCCTCTGGGATTGATGGTTTGCCCGGAGAGTTCTATAAGACTTTTTGGAAACTTGTGGGACCTGACCTGCTTGAGGTATTTGATGAATGCCTTCATGTTGGAGAGCTTCCCCTGTCCTGCAGAAGAGCAGTCATTTGCCTGTTGCCAAAGGCTGGGGACACTCAACTAGTCGAGAACTGGCGGCCTGTCTCATTGCTGTGTGAGGATTACAAGCTTTTGTCGAAGGCCTTAGCAAACCGTTTGGGAACTGTGATCAGCTCTATTGTGCACCCTGACCAGACCTACTGTGTACCAGGAAGGTCAATTTATGACAATATTTTTCTGATAAGGGATATTATTTCTTGTAATAAGTACTTGCGTGCCAGTTTTGGGTTGTTGTTTCTTGACCAAACAAAGGCTTTTGATCGTGTTGATCATACATATTTGTTTTCTGTTCTGGAGCGGATGGGTTTTGGCGAAACTTTCATTTCCTATGTCAAGCTGTTATACACTAACACCTTCTGCATGATGAAAGTAAACAACAGTTTATGTCCCCCTTTTCCTTTCCGTCGGGGTATCCGTCAAGGGTGTCCCCTTTCTGGACTTCTGTATATAATTGCCCTTGAACCACTCTTAGCATCCATCAGGCAGCGAATAACTCAGGATGTGGGAGCCGTTTTTGGTTCAAGATTTGTGGTCACAGCTTATGCTGATGATGTATGTGTTCTGATTAAGGGCCCAAGTAGTGTTGCTGCGGTGCAGCGTTGCTTTAAAGACTACTCTGCGGCCTCTTCCACCGAAGTAAATTGGGGCAAGAGTGTAGCCTTATGGTGCGGTTCAGATAACCTTTCTTTAACACTGCCACCGTCACTCCCACATAATCTAGAGTGGAAAACAGATGGAGTCAAATATCTTGGTGTCTATCTTGGCAACCAGGAAGTAGAAACGAAGAACTGGGAAGGAATGATTGAACAAATTACACACCGGTTGAAACGATGGGAAGGACTGCTGCGATCTCTTTCTTATAAAGGCCGCTCTCTTGTTATAAATAACTTGATAGCAGCAAGATTATGGCATAAACTAATTGCCTTGCAGCCACCCAAGGAGTTGATACCAGCCATCCAGCGGGTCTTGGTTAATTTCTTTTGGAATGGATACCACTGGCTTCGGCCGCAAATACTGTACCATCCTCGGAAGGAGGGTGGACATGGAATTGTGGAGGTGTCCACCCGGCTTATGGCTTTTCGCCTACAGTCTGTGCAACGTCTGTTGTATGCTGAAGAGCTGCCCTGGCGCTCATTTGCGTTTTTCTTGTTGCAACAAGCGGGAGGCCTGTGTTATGATAGGCACTTGATCCTGGTGAACCTTGACCGTGTCAGCTTAGTTTCAATCCCAACTTTTTATCAGGGTTTGCTGAGAGTTTGGAAAGGTTTTGGGGTTCATCGTTGCCTTGAGGCTTATAATTGCCGGATGTTTATCCAAGAGCCTATTTTCTATAACGGGTTTTTTCCATGCATTCCTCATAGTCCGACTTTGATTAGGAAATTTACTCAAGGAGGAATTGGCAAAGTTTGTGACCTGAGGGATACATCTGGGACAAAATGGATGTCTGCTGGCAGGGTGGCGGCCATTCTTGGTTTAAGATCCGTGCGTATTGTCAGCCAAATTATACGCATCGTCAAGAGGAAGTTTAAGGAGTTAAATATTGGCTGGGAAGGTATAAACAATGTCGAGGATGTTCGGCTGTCTTTCCCTGAAATTAAGGTGCTCCCAGCTCTCCAGTCGAATGGTGAACTTGTATCTCATTTTCACTTGGTAACAAAGGCGGGTATTCACAAGCTCCTTCGAGAAAACCAAGCATCATCCTTCTCCGGAGTGGCGCGAGTGGCCTTGTGGTCCGAAAGGTTAGGGCCAGGGTCTCCTGCCACGCCACTGTGGCCTAATATGTACAAATTACCTATTTACGGGTTCCTCGCAGATATCCAGTGGAGACTAGCACATTGGGCTCTCCCTACGAACACCTTTGTTCATCACCTTGACAGCTCAGTGCCAGTAGCATGCCCCTTCTGTGTACAGAAGGAGGATCTCTTTCATGCCTATGTGAAATGCGAAAGACTAATACCTCTTTTCTTGATTCTCACACACCTTTTTGATCAGTTGTCTTTTCCTTTTACTTCACATTCTTTTATTTTTGGTGTATCTTTCAGACCCTCCTGCAAGGACTCTGGTGTCCTCCTAAACTTCTTAGCTGCTGTAGCAAAATATTCAATATATAAATCGAGGAAAATTAAAATTGATAATGGGCATGGGTTTGATGTTGTTCCTATGTTTAAAGGGCTGGTGTCTGCAAGAATAAGGTTAGAGTTTGATTATTATGTGGCGAATGAAAATGTCAAACTCTTTGAATGCAAATGGTGTATTAATGAAGCCTTATGTGTTGTGAATGAATCGAATTTGTACTTTTCTTTTTAACATTAAGAACTGTTGTTTTTTTCTATTTTTTTCTCTCCTGTAAAAATGTAACTTGACCTGGTGTGTTTTTTTGTGAAATAAATGGTGTTGCAAATTCAATTCTCTCTATCTCTCTCTCTCTCTCTCTCTCTCTCTCTCTCTCTCTCTCTCGCGCCCCCTGCTGGCCGTTCGTGTGTTGGGCGTGGCGTCATGGCGGCTGTGAGCAACTGCTCTGTGGTGCAGTGAGTTCTTTGCGAGTTTTCCTTCTCTCCTGCCCTCCCCTGCCCCCCCCCTCCCTCTCCTTCCTATCCTGTGTACTTTGGCATTTTGTTTACATCCGTTCTACACCTTTGTCTTCGAGAGAGAGAGGAGTGAGAGCGGGCCCGTTTTGGGTGCGGCCTACTGGCTTTCGACGGCGCTTTGTAAGCCCTTTGTGTGCTTATAATGCACGTTTATTATTTACTTTAGTTCGGTTATTTAGGTTTGATACCCTCTTGTCCGGTCCGGACAAGGGGGGGGGGGGGGAGGAATTTGATCGTTTAGTTGGTCGAGTTAGAATGGCGGGCGAACGTTTCCGCATTGATACGTACGAATCGCTAACTCGTAAACACGGGCTAGCTTGTGTTCCTCCCAACGAGGTGGAAATTAACGATGTGCTTTCCGCCATTGGAAACATCGTTGGTGCACACAGTATTCGCGCTGCCTCTCGTATGAATAAGAAATTTGTCGTTTTTTTGTCCGAGGAGCACATGGTAGCGAGTGTAGTCGAACAAGGCTTGTTCATTGAACCAAACACGTTCCTCTCTGTGTTCGCTTTACAAGCCCCGACGGTAAAGATTAACATCAGTAATATCCCGCCATTTATTAGAAATGAGGAGTTACGTGAACAATTAAACAAGTTCGGTAAGGTCGTATCGAGGATCTCGATGGTGCCGATGCGAAATGTTTGCGATCGATTCAAACATGTCATGTCCTTTAAGAGAGTGGTGTACATGATACTGCCTGCAAATGTAAAAATGCTCAATGTCGTGTTGAGTGTGAAAATCAACGGCTTTGAATACAAAATGTATGCCTCCGCGGAGGCTATGACGTGTTTCGAGTGTGGGGCTTACGGGCATGTGAGGAGTGCCTGTCCCAATGCGGTTAAACCGCAGGAACGCGGAGGATTGGTGAGGAGCGACTCCTCTTCACCGCACCATGAAGGGGAGGAGGCGGATCGAGTGGTCATTCCACCCACCGCACCGACTGCGGTGAGTGAAGCGCCTGACCCGTCCCCCCCGACCGGCGGGATGGGGGAGGGAGTGATAGACATAGAACGTGAGGTGACTAACCCTGCCCCTCCACTTAAGGTGGGAATAAATGTGGTTGAACCATCCCTCATTTCGTCCACGGTACATGACAGTGCGGACGTTACCATGGAAGTATCCGTAGTGGACATCAGGAAAAAAGGTCAGAAGCGTTCAAGTGATGAATCCGGTGATTCCGAAGATAAACAAAATAAGATTCAGATCGTGTCAGGTTCGCAGGACCTCCAGGGTGAGGCCTACACCGGAAACTCCTTGGCGGTAATGGAGATGGTACAGGAAGTGTGTGTACATGAGGAAGATTCGCTGGCACCACTTGCTGAGATTGAGTATGACCCGGAAAATAGTCGATCCTCTCAGGATGTGGTAAGTCCTTGTCCTGATTACCAAACTCGCTCAGACGAGTTAGCAGCTGGATCTGCTAGTGAGGAAAAAATAGATAAAGGGGAAAGCCCTTGCGACTGTGAGGATAACGTTAACCCTTCCCTGACAGATAAAAATGAAAGGGATGATGAGGAGGGGGACATACCTATAGCCACAGAGGATATGGTAAATTTGGAAGGGTCTGCAAAGAGTGCGGAGGTCCTTGACCCTGTAGAATTGCTGTTTCCAAAACTAAGTGTTCAGCAAATAGGAGGAAAAGATGCAGATCAAGATGAAGCACTTGATTCTGATGAAACCTCTTCTACTCCACTCTTTAGTGCTTCAGGTGCTCAAGAGAGCGAGGCGTGTGATGACAATACCATCACCATGGTTTCTCAAGAAAATGTTATTAAGTTCCTTGAAGAAACGTTCAGGAAAAGACATGTAAAAATCAAAGACTACTTTCCGAATCTGCATGATTTTATTTTGACTGCAAAGAACATGATTCGTGAACCTTATCAGGTTAACATGTCAGAACCTCAATTCCAGAGGCTAAGAAAATGTGTAACTCGAGCGGGCAAGGAACTTTATGAATAGTTAACAGAGTGGAGATAAAAGTAGCATCCTTAAACATCAACGGTGGTCGCAGTTGTGTGCGTCGCCTCCAGGTGTTTCAAATGTTTCAGAATGAAAAAATTGATGTGCTGATGTTACAAGAGACGCATGCAAATCAGTCTTCTGAGGTTGAGTGGCGTAAAATCTTTAAAGGTTGTCACTTTTTCTCCAGTGCTTTTGTTGATGCCAAGGCTGGTGTTGCAGTAGTCTTACATCCTAGACTCCAGCCGTTGGAGATCAGATGTAGAGAAATTTACAAGGGCCATTTATTATCTGTGGAGTTTGTCAGCGGTAACCAAAAGATTTGCACGACTAATGTATACTGCCCTAGTGCGAACTCTGCAAGAAGTGCTTTTCTTCACAAGTTAGCAGGTTTTTTAAGCACTATTGACCTGTCCATGTTGGTTTGCTTGGGGGGAGACTACAACTGTACCCTCAACCCACAACTTGATAGAAACACTCCTGAGCCTCATCCACCGAGTGCAAGGCCTTTGGCACAGCTCATTAAAAAATTTCAACTTGTGGATGTGTGGCGGGCACAGAACCCTAATATCCTGCAGTACACGTGGGTTTGTGCCGCAAGAAATCTTTTGACAATGGCTCGTTTGGATAGAATTTATGTTAACCATGATAAGGTAAATCTTGTCAAGAATTCATATATAAGGCCATCTGGTTTTTCTGATCATCACATGGTTGTTGTTGTATGTGGCCTACCTCATCACGTGTGTAGAAGTGCATATTGGACTTTCAATGTCAAACTTTTACAAAGTGAGCATTTCAAAGAAGCATTCAGAATGGTATGGAAGGAATGTGAAATGCAAAAGTTTTCCTACCTAAATTTAAGGCAATGGTGGGATTGCACAAAATCCCAAATTAAGTGTTTTTGCCAGCAATACTGTCGTTATAATACCTGTAACACACTCGGTGTGATAACTGCCTTAAAAAACGATATACTTTATTGTGAGCAGAAATCTGGAATGTCCAATGAAAATGTCCAGCAGTTGTCAGAGAAAAGAACACTACTGGCTGAAATGGTGAGAGAGCGTGCATCTGGTGCTTTCGTCCGACTGCGAATGGACAATATCCAACTTGACAAACCAAACAAAGAATTTTTCAACCTGGAAAAGACAGCCAAGACCCCTCAACAAATTCACGCTTTGCGCTCTTCTGCCGGTGCGCTTCTGTCTTCGCAAAGTGACATCAAAGATGAATTACGAAACTTTTATTCAAAGCTGTTTGCCTCGAGAACTGTGAACCAGGAAAACAGAAACGAGATGTTTGAACTGCTCCCATCTCTGTCTGAAGACCAGCGACAACAACTGGAGCCTGGCATCTCTCTCGGAGAACTTACTGTTGCTCTTAAAGGAATTCAAGATGGGAAAGCCCCTGGACTTGACGGCCTCCCAGTTGAATTTTACAAGGCCTTTTGGGACATTCTAGGCCCTACTCTACTTGACATCTTTCATGATAGCCTTGAACAAGGAGAATTGCCACTAAGTTGCCGGAGGTCAGTTTTGTGTCTCCTTCCAAAAAAAGGGAACTTGCAAGACGCCACAAATTGGCGGCCTGTGTCACTCCTAAATACGGACTATAAAATACTGTCGAAGGCGCTCGCGATACGTCTAAAGGAAGTCATCCCCCTTTTGATTGATATTGATCAGTCTTATTGTGTTCCTGAGCGTTCTATTTACGATAACATTTTTTTGGTGAGAGACTTGATCAGTCTCGGTCATACTACATCTCATGGTTTTGGTTTGGTTCTTTTAGATCAAGAAAAAGCTTTTGACAGTGTTGACCATTCTTTTTTGTTTGCTGTACTACAGAGAGCTGGTTTTGGACAAAATTTTATTTCCTATGTTAAGTTGTTGTATGAAAATGCATCCTGTCTGTTGAAGGTAAACAACAGCTTATGTTGCCCTTTTCCCTTTCAGCGAGGCATCCGTCAGGGCTGCCCGCTTTCAGGAATGCTATACAGTCTCTCGGTCGAACCTCTACTAGCTTTGCTCCGAAACTCAGTGGAAGGAGTCTCCTTAACAAAAAACCACAAAATGGTTACTTCAGCTTATGCGGATGACATTTGTGTTGCTGTTTCCAGCCAAAATGATGTGGGTGAGGTCTTTCGATGTCTGTCCCAGTTTGAGCTCGCCTCCACGGCAAAAGTAAATTGGAACAAAAGTGTTGCCTTATGGGTGGGCCCCAGTCCACCTTCCTCAGCTCTGCCTGTGTTACCAGGAGGAATGCAGTGGAACAAAGAGGGGTTTAAATATTTAGGGTTATTTCTCGGAGTCCAAGCATATGAACAAAAAAATTGGGAGGGTTTCTTGGAAAGAATTAAGCAGAAACTGGCTAGATGGAAACGGTTGCACCACCTTCTATCGCTTAAGGCAAGGGTGACAATAATAAATAACCTGGTGGTTCCTTTTATTTGGCATAAAGTTATCCCCCTCCAACCTCCGAGATACTTGGTCACAGGCATTCAGAGGGTTCTAACTCAGTTTTTCTGGGGAGGCCACCATTGGCTTGGACCAGACACGGTGTGCAGACCCCGAAATGCAGGTGGCCAAAGCTTGATACATGTTCCGAGTCGGATAATGGCTTTCCGCATGGGGACGATAAAGCGTTTATTGTATGGTGAGTGTGTCCCGTGGCGGCCTCTCACTAACGCTTGGCTGCAGGAAGCAGATGGGTTGAAATATGACCGAGAGCTCTTCCTCATGGACCTGCAGCATGTCAACACGACTCTGCTCCCCGAGTTTCATCAGAGCCTTCTGAATGCCTGGCAAGTCCTTGGAATACAACGATTAGAGGTGTCCTACGATGCAAAAAAATATATGCATGAGCCATTGGTTCTGAATCCTTTATTCCCTGAAATTTCAACCTCCAGGTCATTTATGCATTGCTTCACCCGTAATGGAATAAACAAAGTTCGGGACCTGATGAAGCCTTCCCTAAATGGATGGTTATCCACCGGTTCTCTCACATCAGAATTGGGGGTTCGGTCATCCAGAATGGTGGACAAAGTTTTGAGAGTTGTGATTAAAACTTTCAGGGAATTAAATATCGGGTGGACTGGGGCAGATGAAGTGGTGGACTCTCGTCTCTATTTCCCCGAGCTCCAAGTCACCTCAAAAAAACAACAGGGTGTCTTCTCAAAGTCAGATGGTTGCGGTGTGTTCCATGTGATGAAAAAAAAAGTTATTTATGGGATATGCCAAGAGGTGCTTATACCGGGTTTCACAAAACCTTTAAAAAATCGGTGGGATGAGATCATTCCGGCTAAGTCGTTCCTATCTCCAGTGTGGAAAGAGATGTATAGGTCTCCAACCTTAGGTCGAACCGGAGACTTAAATTGGAGACTAGTTCATCACGCCCTGGTCACCAAATACTTACTTAATAAGTTTGATCCTTCTGTACTGAATGTTTGTCCTTTTTGTGAAGAGGCTGAAAATGTGACCCATGCTTTTGTGAAATGTAAGAGATTGGTACCCCTTTTTTGTTTCCTCCAACAGCTCTTTTATAAATTTCAGTTTGTTTTTTCTGTTGCAATTTTTGTGTATGGCATTGAAAGGAGCACCAAGAACAAGACAGCGGTCCCTTTCTTGAATTTTCTGTGCGGAATTGCTAAACTCGCAATATATAAAACTAGAAAGATCAAATTGAGTGGCAGAGATGAAAATGTGATGTTTTGCTTCAAAGGAATAGTGTCGGCCCGGATAAGTTTCGGCAGTGTGAGCGACGATTGTTTTACAGATGAGGTGTTGAGTTTGTTTTTGTAAATTATACCTACGCTCAATGTCCATATATACATGTATATACATTTTTTGCTTGTACAACTTTCTTTTTCTTGTAAAAATTTTGCGGTGTTCTTTCATGTGTGTTTTGATACTTTTATAATAAAAGCACATAAAAGTCAAAGTCTCTCTCTCTCTCTCTCTCTCTCTCTCTCTCTCTCTCTCTCGCTCGCCCCCTGCAGGCCGTTTGTGGTGGGCGTGGCGTCATGGCGGCTGTGAGCAACTGCTCTGTGTTGTAGTGAGTTCTTTGTGAGTCTTCCTCCTCTCCTGCCCTCCCCTGCCCCCCCCTCCCTCTCCTTTCCATCCTGTGTACTTTGGCATTTTGTTTTCATCCTTTCTATACCTTTGTCTTCAAGAGAGAGAGGGTTGAGAGCGGACCCATTTTGGGTGCGGCCTACCGGCTTCGACGACGCTTTGTAAGCCTTTTTGTGCTTATAATGCACGTTTATTATTTATTCTAGTTTGATTTATTTCGTTTTGGTACCTACTTATCCGGTTCGGACAAGTGGGGGGGTGTTAATTCGCTGGGATGGCGAATACACGCTCTCGGTTAGAGGCGTTCGACAACTTAACAAGGAAGCATGCATTTGTGTGTGTTCCACCCTAAGGAACTTCAACTGAGGACATTGTTTTGTCGGTGGGGAAAATAATCGGTTGTGAAAATGTACGAGCAGCGTCGAGAATGAATCAAAAAGTTGTTGTATTTGTGTCCGATGAAAAATTCGTTCACAATGTTGTAAGTGCGGGTTTAACCACAGAGACAGGTCTCTTTGTCTTGGCGTTGCCTATGGACACTCCGTCGATGAGGGTCGTCATATCTAACGTACCCCCATTTATAACCTGCAACCAGCTGATGTCCGTTTTGTCCCGATACGGAACAGCTGTGTCAAAAATCGCAATGATTCCGCTCCGGTCTCAGGATGAACGTGTTAAACACGTGATGAGCTTCAGACGGCAGGTGTATATGGTGCTTCCGGATCGAGGCGATGACACGGGGTTAAACATCACGTTCAAGGTAAAGGTGAACAACCATGAGTACCAGATGTATGCGTCATCGGCCTCATTAACATGTTTTCAGTGCGGAGCTTTTGGCCATGTGAAAAGGTTTTGTCCGAAGGTATCGTGTGTAAGGTGTGGTGAAGCAGGTCATAGTGACGCTGATTGTAAAAGAGATAACACCCCGGTCTCTAACGTACGAAACAACGTAAACCGAAATACCCGAACGGTTCCTACCGACGCTCCCTCGCACTCGAGGAGTAGGAATAATACTCCTGTTCATCTTAGTGAAAACAACAACACCGCTGATTCGGTAAATAATGAAATAACCCCAGATAACCCACCTGTGGTGGCAGATGCTACGTGCAGTGAGGAGATGGAAGAAAATCCCATTGTGGTGACAAAGAAACGAAGAGCACCTGGTGCTTGTAACTCCAACATTACTTTGAAAAAGGTAGTGTTGGATAAAGAGAGTGTGGGTGCAGACGCCCTGGAACGTCTTTCTCAGGTGTCCACAAGCTGTGTTGACACCAGGGAGAAGGAACATGAATTAATTAATTCTGAAACATTATCGGGCAGCACCGAAAACCTGGGAGAAAAAGTAGATGGTGAGACTAAAGATGATGGTGAGCCCATTAGTGAGCCGCCACCTTCACTACCTGCTGAGACCGAGC
Source organism: Myxine glutinosa (assembly GCF_964187855.1). Lineage (NCBI taxonomy): Eukaryota > Metazoa > Chordata > Myxini > Myxiniformes > Myxinidae > Myxine > Myxine glutinosa. The sequence continues at coordinate 367,473,405 of NC_136261.1, read as the reverse complement.
GGATTGGGAATGTCTCAGCCCCAAGCTCCTCTTTACCCCTGCAAGATCTAAATCATGACACTGGTTCGTCAACTGAGCCAGTGAACATCTCCCTGCAGGAGGGTGAAGCCGAGATTTCAGCTCCTGCTGAATGTCCCGGGTACCAGAGTGAGGATGACTCTACCATAGAACATTCCAGCAAATCTTCGGACTTGGCTGGAATCAAAATGGGGACTGGGCAGACTGATATATGTGACCCGGGCGGAGCTGTTTCTGATTTGTCAGATTCAGAGGATGAAGTTGAGATGACTGAGTTGTCTCAATCTTCATCAGATCAGTCATCCATAGCCCCTCAACTCGTTATTTATTTTCTGAATGACACCTACCGACACCGAAATGCGATTGTAAAAGATCATTTTCCTGATTTAATTTCATTCATCCAGGCTGCAAAGGACATAATTAGGAGGCCGGATGAATTTCATTTAACAAGGTCGCTGTTTCATCGGCTTAGAAAGGCTGTTACAAAAGCAGGGAGCAAGATTTCCCAACAACCGCTCACGCCTTTTGATAATCCATGAAAAAAAATCACCTTTGGAACCTTAAATATGAATGGCGGAGGTGCAAGCCAAAACCGCCAGGTTCAGGTGAAAAGTTTATTTGAGCACAAGAAAATTGATGTACTCTTACTCCAGGAAACCCATATAATTCAAAATGGGGAGTACGACTGGTGTCGCCTCTTTAAAGGACAATGTTTTTTTAGTAACATGTCTTCTTCTTCTGCTGGTGTAGCCTTTTTACTCAGACCAGGCCTAGTACCTGAGTCATGCCTCTTCCAGGAGGTGATTAAAGGCCAGTTTATTTCATTGGAACTGGTCATTAATAATTTTCGGTTTACACTATTCAACGTTTATGCACCAAGTGAGAGTGTGGAACGAAGAGCTTTCTTTTCATCTTTAATTCGACACATGCAGTCGATAGATCTCAATAATTGTATTTGCATGGGGGGTGACTTTAATTGCACCTTTAAACCCAGTATAGACCGAAATACAGCAGAACCTCATCCCGAAGGTAGTACTGATTTGTTAAATTATTTTTCAGCAGTGGGTGTGCTAGATGCATGGAGACTGCATTACCCCAACAAATCTGAGTATACTTGGGGACGATGTGCCAATGGGAGAATGACTTTCGCTAGACTTGACCGTTGGTACATAAACTCACAGTTCAGGAATGCGGTTATCTCTCCAAATCATTTTCCATCTTTGTTTTCTGATCATCATTTAGTTACCATGGGCCTCTTTTTCCCTCAACCCTTACGCAAAAGTGCATACTGGAAATTCAATACCAGTCTTCTCGAAGATGCTTTGTTTAAAGACGCCTTCCGTGCTTTTTGGGTCATCCAACTTTCAAGAAAGCCCTCTTTCTCTTCTTTAGCATTACTAGGGCATGCCCGTACTATATATAAGCTAGGACGTGCCCGTACGTGGGTGCCCGTTCCTTGCCAAAAAAAATAAATAAAAAAATTGTGTAGGGGTGTGTGTGTGTAAACATCCTAGGGCGTGCCCGTACGTGGGTGCAAAAAAACATGCGTGCAAACAACAACAACAAAAAAAAACTTTGAAACCACGTGGCAGTAACGACCACAGAACCCCCCCCCCCTCTATTTACATGAATGGTTTAGTCCATTCGCAACGACCACAGAACCCCCCCCTCTATTTACATGCAATGGTTTGGTCCATTCGCAACGCCAAAGCGAACGGCGAACGGCTAAATCGCCATAGCTCGGTAAGTACTTGTCCGATTAATTTCAAACCTTGAAAAGGCACATCCTCGGGTCCCCAGCAATATACCTGGCAAGTTTCAAGTATATCGGACCGGTAGTTGTCGAGAAACAGCGGTCACAGACAAACATACACACATACACACATACACACATACAAACACACATACACACATACACACAGAGATTAATGGAATTATAGATAGATGGTGGGATAACACAAAAGCTCAGATTAGAGTGTTTTGTCAGCAGTTTGTTTCAAATGATACTGACGTAAAAAATATAACAATGGCTTGTTTAGAAGCTGATATTATACGGTTAGAGTGTAAACTGGCTAAAGATAATATCAGAAGAGACCACAGGTTATTGGTTGAAAAGAAGGCTCAACTGAGAGAGCTGATTCAGGAGAAAGCAGCAGGCCTGTTCATCAGATTAAGAATAAACAATTTAAAGGTATCAGACACCCCGAGTAAATCTTTTTTCCAAATGGATTTTGTAAATAAGTCACCCAAAACCCTTTTCTCTGTACAAGACTTTAGGGGAAACATGGTTGCCAACCCTGGAGATGTAAGGTTGTGCATTAGAGAGTTTTTTTCAAAAGTTTATGCAAAACAAAATGTTTGTGAGCAAACCATGGAATTTTTAACTTCTCACCTTTCATCCCTAACTGAGCCTCAGTGCCTGGGCCTGGATTCAACAATTACTTTGCCTGAGCTAACGCAGGCCCTAAGTGAAATGGACTCGGGGAAAGCTCCTGGGATTGATGGCCTACCGGCAGAAATTTTCTTGGCTTTTTGGGACCTTTTGGCCCTGAATTATTGAATGTCCTGGAATCATCCTTGGTGCTTGGAGAACTCCCACTAAGCTTCAGAAGAGCAGTGGTGTCGCTGATTCCAAAGACTGGGGATCTACGACAGATAAAGAATTGGCGGCCGGTCTCGTTATTATGTACGGACTACAAAATATTGTCGAAAGTGTTGGCCAGTCGGTTGAAGACGGTAATCGGTGACCTAGTCCACCATGATCAGAATTACTGCATCCCAAACAGATCTATTTTTGATAATATTTTTTTGATTAGAGATTTAATGGAATGTGATTGCTTGGAAAAAGATTTTGGGATAATATTCCTTGATTTGGAAAGGGCTGTTGACAGTGTGGATCATGTTTTTTTGTATCGTGTGCTAGAAGCATGTGGCTTTGGTGTCAATTTTAGGGCCTACGTGACTTTGTTGTACAACAATATATTTAGTTTATTTAAAATAAATAACGAACTCAGCTCTCCGGTACAGGTTCAAAGAGGGGTGAGACAAGGATGCCCGGTTTCTGGGTTGTTATTTTCCTTGGTAATGGAATCACTCCTAATTTTATTTAGGAAAAATATTTCAGGAGTGACAGTATCCCCTGGGAGTCCTTCAGTAGTTGTATCGGCTTATGCAGATGATGTCTGTGTGGTTGTTAAGAAGGAGAGTGATATCCCAGCACTTGTTGAATGTTTAAATCTTTTTTTGCCTCGCTTCTTCTTTGAAGTGTAACTGGGACAAGAGTAAGGCCTTATGGATTCCCTGTCTCAAGAACATTCCACCTGGAAGAGTGCTGGTACCACCTGTGCATCTACCAACAAAGTTAAAATGGGTGGAAGACGGAGTCAAATACCTTGGGGTTTTCCTGGGATCTCCACATTACGTCATCAAAAATTGGGACGGGATTGATGAGCATGTCAAAAAAAGACTGGGACTGTGGAAACGAGCTCTGCCCCACCTTTCCTACAAAGGCAGGGTTCTAGTGGTTAATAATTTGGTGGCTTCTTCCCTGTGGCATAGGTTTATCTGCCTTCAGCCGCCAGAGGCACTACTAAAGGCAGTGCAGAGGCTACTCGTGGATTTTTTTTGGAGTGGTCACCATTGGTTGCTACCAAATGTCATATGTAGCCCCTTGTTTGAGGGTGGCCAGGGACTGATCGACATAAAAAGTCGTATCATGGCTTTTCGGCTGTGTACCATACAGCAGTTGCTGTACAAGGAACGACTGCCAAGCCGACTTCTGGCCTATCATGTGCTGCGAAAAGCAAGCGGGCTCGGATACGGCCCTGAACTTTTCTTAGTCCAACTCCAACATGTCGACACATCTCATCTACCATCATTCTATCAGAGCCTTCTGAATGCCTGACAAAGCCTTTCGACTAGTCGCCAGCAAGAAACCTATGCTACAAGCATGTTTGTGGAAGAACCCCTTTTTTACAACCCACTGTTTCCTGCAATTCCAAGAAGTCGAGACTTTTATCAACACTTTATTACAGCGGGCATAATCAAAGTGTTGGACCTCCGCCATGATTCTGGTTGGGGGTGGAAGACGGTGCAAGAGATAGCTGATATGACTGGAATATGGTCAAACAGAATAATCGGAAGAGTACTAAAGGAAATAGTAAAGAAAAGCTTCCAACTTGGACTAAGATGGACCCAGGAAGTTTTGGTGACATCCAATGACTGGCATTTTCCTGGTTTATTGGTACAGCCTAGTCACGGAGACTTGCCCCCAATTAGTGAGGGACAAAACATTTTTCAGAAATGCAGTAGTAAAGACCTGTATCGGTTATGCACTGCAGTTCTGCTTGGGAACTCACCGTTAAATGGAGTGGCCAGGTGGAAAGGGCTAATGCCGGAAGGACTCCCATCTGAGCCTGTATGGGAATCAATATACAGTAAGCTGGTAAGCAAAAGGACAGGTGACCTCCAGTGGCGAATGATACACTGGATCATTCCGTCTAATAAATTAGTGAGTCATTTCGCGCCCACATCTACGTGTTGCCCATCCTGTGTTTACACAGAGGATGTGTTCCATGCGTACGTTGATTGTGCAAGGCTTGTGCCTTTATTTCAATGGCTGAACTACATGGCTGGAAAAATGAAGATCACTTTTTCTCTGCGATCATTTATTTTTGGTTTCAATGATATGAAAGAACATGTACATATGTTGTTTTTGTTTTTAGTGGCCACGGCGAAAATGGCAATTTATTTATTGAGGAGGGAAAAACTGAAAGGAAAGCCGATTGGGCAATGTGATGTCTTGTTCTTTTTTAATGCCTTGACATCTGCAAGACTCAAACTTGAATTTTGTGATTCTTAAATGAAGATATGTATTGATGAGTTTATGAACATCTGGTGTTTTGATGGGATCTGCATGGTGCAGGAGAATGAATTATTGGTATATTTGTAGGTTTGTTTGGATTGATTCAGTGTGTGGTCGGTTTTTCTGTTGTTGTTTTTCTTTTCTAGTTCATTGTACTGTTTTGATTTCCTGTCATTATCTCTTTTTCTTTTCTGTATTTTTGATTATTGTGCCTGTATTGAATAGTATCTTCACCGACTGGCTTGTATTTTTATATTTTTGTAATAAAAAGTCTAAAAAGTCTCTCCCCCTCTCTCTCTCTCCCCTTCTCTCTCTCTCCACCCCCCCCCCCCTCTCTTTCCCTTTCTCAATTTTTCACTTAATTTAATCAAACGCTTAATTTTCTCTTGATGTGTTCATAGCTCTTGCGTGAGCATTTCCTTTAAAATTGTTTGTGGTTTCTGTTTGTGTCCTCGCCTTTGGTTGGTAAAATTTTTATACTTGCTGGTTTCTTTTGAATATCCTTTGTTCTTTTTTGGTGTGTTTATGATCCTTATACAATGTTTCTTTGAACTCGTTGCTTGGTTTAACACTGCTTTGTGGAATGGTTTTATACTTTTATAATAAAAGGATACAAAAGTCTCTCTCTGTCTCTCTGTCTCTCTGTCTCTGTCTCTCTCTCTCTCTCTCTCTCTCTCTCTCTCTCTCTCTCTCTCTCTCTCTCTCTCTCTCTCTCTCTCTCTCTCGCCTTTCCCATCCCCCATTTCACTCCCTCTGTGTCCTTGTACGTGCTTGTGAAGTTTTCCCCGTGTTTTCCTTCTTTGTTGAGACAAGAGAGAGAAAGAGAGCACGCACGGTGAGTTTGGTGCGAGTCCTAAAGAACCTTGTGTTCTTCGGGCCTGTGCTCTGCTTGCCGTGTTCTTCATCATCGTCGTTTATCGGCTCCCTTATTCTATTTCTTTTCATTTTACCTTCGCCTGCAGGTTTTGCTCGCGACAGGTTCTCTTTTATTTTTTATTTCGAAATCGTTTCTTTAGTTTCATTTATTTTTAGCTATGGCGAACGTTCGTTTGCACAATAGCCGGTATGAGTCATTGACTCGCAAACACGGGCTTATTGCTTGCCCGCCTGACGGAGTGAGTGTCGAGGACGTGGTAACCAGTATTGGTAACATTGTCGGCCTGGATAATGTCCTCGCTGCCTCCAGGATGAACCACAGAATTGTGGTTTTTGTATCAAAGGAACACCTCGTTAATGAGGTGGTGGAACACGGTTTGTCCTTATCCCAGGGCATTTATATAAGTGTTAGTCCGATGGACACACCGGCGGTCCGAATCATTTTGTCGAACTTACCGCCGTTTATAAAAAGCGAGCACATTGTCTCTTCGCTTAATCGTTTCGGCACCGTTGTGTCCCGGATATCCATGATCCCCCTGCGACTTCGAGCAGACGCCTCGCTCCGACACATCATGACCTTCCGGCGTCATTGTTATATTATCCTCAAAGACAATGCTCAGACGCTTAATGCGACCATGACGCTGTCGCTCAATGGTCATAACTATCAAATATATGTGTCGACCGAAACGACGACCTGTTTCATTTGCGGGCAACCACGGACATGTTAAAGGTGCCTGCACGAAGGTAACTGTCCCCGTGAGAACAACCGAGCAGGCCGAACCTGGTAATGCTGTGGACGATCAGCCGTCCACATCGGCGGCAGCAGCGAGAGATACCTGTACGAAGGTAACTGTCCCCGTGGGCACGTCTAAACAGGTGGCACCTGGTAATGCTGTGGACAATCAGCCGTCGACATCGACAGCAGCAGTGAGGGATTCCCCCGTGAATGATGAAGGTTTCACTGTTGTTACTGCTCGGAAGAAGCACAAACGGCCGAACGTTAATGACGAAGCAGCAACGAGGGATTCAAAAAAGATTGTGTTGACTGGAAGCGACAATGGACCCCTCACTGAGGTGGCTCCTTGTGTTACCGGCATAGCCTTACACAATAGATTTGCATCTCTAACTCCTGATGATGATAAAGAATTGATGAATCGGAGTGAAAGAGCTGCTTGTGATGACAATAATGGACCTACAGAGCCCATTTTAGCCTCCGCCTCTTCGGGGCATGAGGAACCTGAGGAGGTCGTGCCTCAGAATGGCCTGGGCTGTGCGGACATGGAATGCACATTTTCTGTGTGTGCGGGGCGTGAGGCACCTGAGGAGGTCGTGCCTCAGAATGTCCCGGGCTGCGCAGACATGGAATGCGCAGTTTCTGCATCAGCCGGGCATGGCGCACCTGAGGAGGTTGTGCCTCAGGATGTCCCAGGCTGTGCCCTCAAGACATATACAAGTTCTGTCGTTGAAACGCCTCATATAATTCCGGAGCGTTGCATGACCATAGCGGGTCATGAAGAGGTGAATCTCGCAACACCTGTTGCATCATTGTCTGATTTGCAGACGTGTCCAAAACCTGCAGACATTCAGGGGATGGCACACACAGCATCTGCTGCACCGGCGCCTGCCTTATCGTTAGAGGGTGAGACTCACGCCGATCAATTGGACTATGACTCCGATGGAGCCTCATCCCTCACGTCTGGCATCAGCATCGAGGCTTGGAACGAATTGTTGTTGTCTCATGGGCCGGAGGGTGACCCGGGCATCACACCTGCAGAAATTCTAAAATTCCTGAAAGACACTTTTCGGAAGAGGCGAGTAAAGGTGAAAGATTTCTTTCCAGACCTAAAAGTCTTCATAACATCCGCGAAATATCTCGTCCTGAAGTCCAGCCAGTTCGGAGTTGGGGAACGAGAAGTATACCGCCTCAAGAAGTACATCGTCAAAGCGAAGGAAGAGCTACAAGTAGACCAACCTTCCGCTATATAACCCCTTCCCCTTCTTCTTCACATGACCTTTTCTGTAGCTACCTTGAATATCAATGCGGGGCGGTCCCCATTGCGCAAGACCAAGGTGAAATTACTCACTGAGGAAAAGCATATTGATGTCATGCTTTTACAGGAGACGAGATGCAGTCCTTCGTGCGAAAGCCAATGGCGAAGGTTGATGAACGGCCAATGGTTTTTCAGTAGCTTGGCTTGCCCTAGAGCCGGGGTAGCTATATTCTTCTCATCTTCTTTTTTCCTCCAAACTGACATTGTTTTTGAAGACATAATTAAGGGGTATCTAATTTCTCTGTCTTTCACCTTCAATGGTTACAGGCACACACTTTTTAATGTCTACTCACCCAGTGACAGCACTGACAGGGTCACCTTTTTCACACAGTTAGAAACATCACTCACTCATGTAGATTTTAATAATCTTGTTTGCTTGAGTGGGGATTTTAATTGTACTCTAGACTCTGCCATGGACCGGAACGGTAAAGAACCTCATCTAGCTAGTACCATCCCACTGGCAATGGTTTTATCTAAATTCTCTTTCGTTGATGCGTGGAGACTTCACAACCCCCTCATACGCCAGTATACATGGTGTCGCTGTCTTGAAGGTTGGCTTTCCTTCGCTCGGCTAGATCGTGTTTACATAAATAGTAACTTTCTTAACATGATGGGCAATGTGCAAATTTTACCAATCGGTTTCTCCGATCATCACATGGTCACCTTTTCTCTTCTCTCTCCGATACGGAACTATGGAGCTGCACATTGGATTTTTAATGTGGACCTTTTAGAGGATCAAGCTTTCCTTAAAGCCTTCCGGGCTTTCTGGGGTACACTGCTTTTGCGGAAACCTTCTTTTTCTTCCCTCAATCAATGGTGGGATAATGCTAAGGCATAAATTAAAACCTTTTGTCAGCAGTATAGATTCTTTTGTAAAAAAGATGAGTCTCTCTTTAAAAGTGTTATTGAAAAAGAAATTTTAGCTTTGCAAAGCCATCTGTCACCTTCCAAGACAATGGAAACGAATCTTTCATTGGCCAAAAAGAAAGCTATTCTCAACCGGCTATGTGTAAAACAAGCTAGAGGTGCCATGGTTCGTCTCCGTGTGGAGAATTTGCATCATCTGGACGTGCCTTCTAGTTTCTTCTTTCGACTTGAACACACTTCAAAGGGTAGCGAGCAGCTCACCTTGTTACGGACTGTGCAGGGCAATATGATAAAGGATCACAAGGGCATTAGAACCCTAGTTAAAGATTACTTCTCTGATCTGTATTGTAGGAAAGACATTGATGACGAAATGGTGCATTCTTTAACCGCGTCCTTGCCCACCTTGTCAGCTACTGCACGTCAAGAGCTGGACAGAAGGATAACTATGGAGGAACTGTTTGTTGCACTACAAGCCTTGCCGAATGGAAAACCCTCTGGCTTGGATGGACTCCCCGTAGAGTTCTACAAAGCTTTCTGGGACCTCTTTGGGACGGAACTGTTGGAAATATTTTCTAACGGTTTACGACTCAACCAACTGCCACTCAGCTGCCGTAGAGCGGTGCTTGCCCTAATACCCAAGAAGGGAGATCTGCATCGGGTGGAAAATTGGCGTCCGATATCCTTGCTATGCGTGGATTATAAAATCTTTTCCAAGGCTCTCACCAACCGGCTCAGAGTCGTGATTGGGGAGATCATACACCCAGATCAATCTTACTGTGTCCCTAAAAGGTCATTTCACAACAGTATCTTTATTGTACGTGACATGATTGATACCTGCTCTCTCGAACAAAGAAATGTTGGTCTGGTGTTCCTCGATCAAGAAAAGGCCTTCGATGCCATCGATCACTTTTATCTCTTCTCTGTTTTATGGGGGTTTGGTTTTGGTGAATTTTTTATATCTCACGTACAGCTACTGTATAAAAACATTTTTAGTTTAGCAAAAGTTAACAACATTTTATGTCAGCCTTTCCCGGCTAGTAGAGGCATTCGTCAAGGTTGCCCTCTTTCTGGCCTCCTGTACTCCCTCGCGATTGAGCCTTTCCTCGTTCGTTTGCGCGCACGTCTTCCCGGTTTCGTTCCTCAACCAACTGCGAACCCGTTCAAGGTGATTGCTTATGCAGACGATCTTTGTGCAATCGTTCACTCGGATGAGGACGTCTTGGCCTTGGTCCAATGCGTCCATGAATTCAGTTTGGCAAGTTCGGCAAAAGTGAATTGGAAAAAGAGCGGAGCTCTCTACCTTGGTCCGCAAAATGGCGCCACTCCTCCGACTCTGCCGGAGCAACTCGAATGGGCATGGGATGGCGTTCTTTACCTTGGTGTCTTTCTTGGTACCGAAAACTTCATTTTGAGAAACTGGGAATCTCTCATAATTAAAACTGAGAGGCGGCTGCTAAAATGGAAGGGCTTACTCTGCCAACTCTCCTATCGGGGCCGAACCCTCATTATAAATAACCTTGCAGCATCGATGCTTTGGCACGTTTTTATGGCACTGCAGCCCCCGGATTTTATTCTTAAAAAACTGCAATCTATTTTTATTGACTTCTTTTGGGGGGGGGGGGGAGCACTGGCTCAAACCTGGTGTGTTAAACCTACCCGTTGCTGAAGGAGGACAGGGTCTGATTGCCATTACCAGTAAAGTTATGGCTTTTCGCCTCCTGTCGCTTCGTCGACTGCTGTACACTGACGACCCGTGGAACGCATTGGCTCACTGCCTGCTTCGGCAGGCAGGGAGACTCGGCTACGATCAGGAGCTGTTCCTTATTGGCAGCAAGAAAGTCGATATGGCATCAGTCCCCCTGTTCTACAGGAGTGTGCTGGAGGCATGGCAGGCGGATACCGTTCGCCGTGATAACAGTAATTATTCCCTTGAAATGTTCTTAAACGAGCCAATTTTTTTAAACCCCATTTTTGAAGGGGTCTGCAGTGATCGTACTTTTATGCAAAATTTTATTGATGCTGGATGCACCAAGGTTAAAGATTTTAGAACCCCTCCTCCTTACAAGTGGAAACCAGCTGCTGACGTCGCTGTTGCCACTGGAGTTAGGTGCATTCGGGTCATTGGGAGGATATTCTCTGTGATTCTGCGCTTTTTCAAGCAAACCATGCTAAAATGGGCTCCACAGGTGGAAGCTGGCCCTCTCTCATCCCAACACCCCTTTCCAGAGCTTTTGCTTCTTTTTCAAGGTTTCACCTCCTTTAAGTTGATGGAAAAATCCTCTTTATGGCATGTGTGTCAAAACCCTTGTTTCTGATAGACCTGCAGAACCCCAAGTGCACTGGAGGAGAATGCTCCAGACTACTCATGCTACTTCGATAAACTGGCATGTTATGTACAAGGTACCCATTGCCAAACGCTCCGGAGACTTGCAGTGGCGATTGGCACATCACATTTTACCCTCAAACGTTTTGATACACCGAATGTGTCCACATGTCCTTGAAAAGTGCCCTTTTTGTGATGCCCAGGATACTCTTTTTCATGCCTTTGTTGGATGCCCAAGATTGACACCACTTTTTACTGTTTTATCGCATGTCATTCAAGGGTTGGGGTTGGTTTTTACACACTGTGTTTTTATATTTGGTTTTAGTATTAAACCCAGATGTAGGCACGAATGTTTTTTAGCCAACTTTTTAATTTCTGAGGCAAAACTTGCTATATATGTGTCCAGGAAAAGGAAAATCCGGAACAGTGTTGTTCCAGTGGATGACGCTGTAGTCTTTCTTAGGTCATTGGTGTCGTCTCGGCTGAACCTGGAATTGTCTTTTGATAACTGTGGGGACTTGCAGAAACGATGGTGTGTTTGGCGTTCCTTGTGCAGTTTAACTGACGGAGTCCTTGCATTAAACTTGTAATATAGCATTGCTCTCTTATTTGGTGTAATGTGAAATGCTTCGAAATGGTACCTTTTATGACTGTATATATCAACTTTATTTGCTGTCTGTATTGATTTGTAACCATGGTTTTCTTTTTCTCACTGTCTGTATTTGTAGAAATGCTCTCATGACCTGTAAATATTTTTGTTTTACTCTCTCTCTCTCTCTCTCTCTCTCTCTCTCTCTCTCTCTCTCTCTCTCTCTTTCTTTCTTTCTCTTTCTCTTTCTCTTTCTCTTTCTCTTTCTCTTTCTCTTTCTCTTTCTTTCTCTTTCTTTCTCTCTCTCTTTCTCTCTCTTCCTCTCTCTTTCCTCTCTCTTTCCTCTCTCTTTCCTCTCTCTTTCTCTCTCTTTCTCTCTCTTTCTCTCTCTTTCCTCTCTCTCGTCAGTGCGTTGGGTGCGGTGTCATGGCGTCTGCTCGCTTCGTGTCGTGAGTGCTCTCTCTGTATTGGCTGTTTCCTATTTCCCTTATTCACTCCATTGTGTCCCTGTTTCTGATTGTAAAGTTTTCCCCTTGTTTCCTGTGTGTGTTGAGACTTGAGAGAGAGCGGGAGAGCGCACGGTAAGTGTTTTCGCAGGTTCTTGTTGAAACCTTCGGTTTCTGGGCCTGCGTTTCATTTGCCTTGTTTTTCTGGTCGAACTGCTCGTCGGTGGTTTCGATTCCTCATTTATATATTGTTTTTCCTTATATTTTTCCTTTACCTCCACTTGCTGGTTGCTTGTGACAGGTTTCTTTTTGTTTAAACTTAAACTTCCCTTATTTTTTTTCAGCTATGGCAAACGGACGTTTGTCCAATAGTGTGTACGAGTCGCTCACTCGTAAGGAGGGAGTGATAATTACTCCACCTGATGGAGTTAGTGTTGAGAATGTGGTGATTGTTTTAGGAGACCTTGTTGGAATCGAGAATGTTCTTGCAGCTTCAAAAATGAATCATCGCATCGTGGTTTTCCTGTCGGACGTGCGACACGTGGCCCAGGCGGTTGAAATCGGTTTAACCGTCCCGCCGGATATTTTTGTTAACGTCAATCCTTTGGACACAATGGCCGTTCGGTTAACTCTGTCCAATATTCCTCCTTTTTTCACTTGTGAAGAGATCGTCTCTGCACTAAGTGTCTTTAGCACAGTTGTGTCGCGGGTCTCGATGGTTCCGCTTCGTCTTCGCTCTGACGCCTCGGTTTGGCATGTTTTGTCGTTCCGACGTCATTGTTATATCATTTTAAAAGATAACGCTCAATCACTCAATGCAGTTATGACGTTGAAATATAAAAACCGCAATTATCAAATCTATATTGCAACGGAAACTATAACTTGCTTTAATTGTGGTGAATCGGGGCATTTAAAAAACGTTTGCCCCAAGAATACCGCCGGTGATGCATCGATACCGGTGAAGACCATTAACACAAAAAGTGGTCCATCTAGAGTCGGGGACCCTCGTGATGCCTCAAACACGAGTAATTTACCTGAGGTGGCGGGGGTGGCTCAACCCCAGGCAGATGGTGAGGGTTTTACCGTTGTTCCTTATAAAAGGAAACATAAATTAAAACATTTAACTGATAACATTCAGGATGTGGCGGCGAGCTGTCCAAAAAAGATGGCACCGGCTGACGAACATGACGAGTCCCGTTTGGAAGCAGCAATATCTGAGGTTTTTAAAACCGAAAATCGGTTCGACGTTCTTGCTCTGGAGGATGATAATGCTTCTGCTTGTGGCGTTGGTGAACACGAACAGGAAGTTGGTGTGGTGCAACAGGAAGCGCATGTGACCACTCCCATGGTCACAGGCACCGTTTATGTGAACGCCGAGTCCACTCTTGTCCCTCTTCCTGCTGGGGGTGAGGTGTGTGACGTTCCTGAGTTGCAGACAACCTCGAGCCCAGGTGAATCAGAGTGTAAGGCATCAGCTGATGACGTGCCGGGTTTGCCCCCAGCAGAATGTGAAACTTCTCCTGATAGTACATCTCTTCCTCTCCCTCTTCCTCCTCCCACTCCCACTCCTCCTCCTCTTCCCACCCCCCCTCCTCCTCCCACTCTCCTTCCTCCTCCTCTTCCCACCCCCCTCCTCCTCCCACTCTCCTTCCTCCTCCCATCCCCCTTCTTTCTCCTCCCGCCCCCCCTCCTCATCCTCCCGCCCCCCCTCCTCCTCCTCCCCCACATACTTCTCTTCCTTCTGCTTTGGGTGCGGAATGTGACGTTTCCCTTGTGAAGCCACCAGCTCCATATCAGGAGCATGAAATTGATGTCATGGACATGGACCAACACTCGGAATGTGATTCGGACGGGACCTCGTCGCTCGCCTCTGCCGGGAGTGTCGAAGCCTGGAATGACCCGGGTTTTCCCCAAGATTTGGAGGGTGAGACCAGTGTTCCACTCTCCGAGATCATAAAATTTCTCCAGGACACTTTTCGGAAGAAACGGGTAAAAATTAAAGATTTTTTCCCTGACCTAATCGGCTTTGTGGTCTCTGCGAAGCGACTGCTTGTTAAAGCCGGACAGCTTGGCGTGACCGAATCACAGGTCTATCGTCTCCGGAAATGTATCCTGAAAGTGAAGAAGGAGCTGCAGATGTAGCCCAGCCAAGCTGTTTGCCACGTTTGACACGTTTATATACACCCTTATATCATGGCTTTCTCCTTCGCCAGTTTGAATATTAATGGGGGACGTTCTTCCCTAAGGAAAATTGAAGTTAAACAGTTTGTTAAGGAAAATCGCATCGATATTCTACTTCTACAAGAGACAAGATGTAGTTCCTCTTGTATGAGGGAGTGGCAAAGGATAATGAAAGGAAAATGGTTTTTTAGTAGTCTGGAACACCCAAGGGCTGGGGTAGCTGTCTATTTACAGCCTTCCTTCTGTAGCTATCATATAGTTTTTAATGACATAATCAAAGGGTATTTAATTTCAGTCACTTTTACACACAATGGTTTTAAACACACCGTACTGAACATTTACTCACCTAGTGATAGCACAGAAAGACTTGCCTTTTATACTAAGTTGGAAACATCTCTCATGCACATTGATTTTAATGGACTTGTCTGTTTGGGTGGAGATTTTAACTGTACCGTGGACCCTGCCCTTGATCGTAATGGAGAGGAGCCTCACCCAGCAAGCGCAGTGCCTCTGCTAAGATCCTTGTCCAAGTTCTCCCTTGTTGACGTGTGGAGAATCCGCAATCTTTCTGTCCGCCAATATACGTGGTGTCGGTGCTCAAAGAGTCGCCTCTCGCTCGCAAGATTGGACCGGTTCTATATTAACAGTATTTTTCTGAATATCGTGAGTGGCGCGGACATTGTCCCGAGTGGCTTCTCAGATCATCACATGGTTACGCTTTGTGCTTGCCTACCAGTTCGGAATCGTGGTGCTGCCTACTGGACCTTTAATGTGAGCCTTTTGGAAGAAAAAATGTTTGTTGATGCATTTCATGCATTCTGGAGGGCCTTGCTCCAACGTAAACCATCCTTCCCCCACCTTGGGCAGTGGTGGGACAATGCCAAAGTACAGATCGAATGTTTCTCTCTCTCTCTCTCTCTCTCTCTCCCTCTCTCTCTCCAAATTTGTGGGGGGGGGGGGGGGGGGGGTTACAGCTCGACCCGGGGGTAAATGAGTGAACGGATCACTGCTGTAGCCCCAGAAAGCTTGCAACTCCAAAGCGTCATACAGATGGAGCATCTGTAAGATGGAGAACCTGCAAGATGGATGACCTGCAAGATGGATAACCTGCAACATTGCGTGCCTGCAAGATGGCGTACCTCCAAGATGGAGCACCTCCAAGATGGAGCACCTGCCCATTACGATCGGCCTTTTTCCAACACCTCTGGAGTGGCTCACAAGTCCCCAAGTTCATCAAGGAAAACATATCGGAAAAGTGTTATGATGTAATGCGTTCACAAACATTCCTCCAGCAGTGAACATGGTGACGTGTTACATGGTGCATTCAGAAAGGAACACGGTTGGGAAGGACACGGATGCTCTGTCGCTCCCGGCTACTGGTTGTCCAAGGTTTGTCTCCTGGTCTGTCCATTTGGATCGCATTGGGATCACCAATAAAAAAAAATAAAAAATAAAAAATAAAAGTCTCTCTCTCTCCCTCTCTCTCTCTCTCTCCCCCTCCCTCTCTCCCCCTCTCTCTCTCCCCTTCTCTCTCTCCCCCCTCTCTTTCCCTTTCTCAATTTTTCACTTAATTTAATCAAACGCTTAATTTGCTCTTGATGTGTTCATAGCTCTTGCGTGAGCATTTCCTTTAAAATTGTTTGTGGTTTCTGTTTGTGTCCTCACCTTTGGTTGGTAAAATTTTTATACTTGCTGATTTCTTTTGAATATCCTTTGTTCTTTTTTGGTGTGTTTATGATCCTTATACAATGTTTCTTTGAACTCATTGCTTGGTTTAACACTGCTTTGTGGAATGGTTTTATACTTTTATAATAAAAGGATACAAAAGTCAAAGTCTCTCTCTCTCTCTCTCTCTCTCTCTCTCTCTCTCTCTCTCTCTCTCTCTCCTCCCACTTTGCACAGCTGCCGCTCGCTTAGCACGCACGTGCGATTGCCAGGTCTGTTGCTCAGTCACTGGCGGTACGTGCTGTGTCTCGTGTTGCTTTTTCCTTTCTTCCTACCTTTTGGTCCTTTCTGCTGTCCGAGTGTCGGTGTCCCTTTCTATCGTCTTGTCTACTGAGCGAGAGAGGGAGAGACAGCGCGGTTAGAGTTATCCACTTTAGGTGGTTAACGGGATTTATTTATTTATTTCCCAGTTATTGTTGTTGTTGTTTATTTTCATTTATTTCGGCTTTATAAACCTTTGTACCATTTATTGGTTACTTTTTTTCGTTTAGTTACTTCAAATGGCTAGCAAGAATAGTCGAAGTAATGCCGGTCGTGACGCCGATGAGGGGTTAACAGATGAACACGGCATGTGTTTTGTCCCACCGGAAGATGTCTCGCTGGAGGAGACGCTCCTCGCAATCGGAGGATTGATCGGTTGTGAGAACATACGGGCAGCGTCCCGAATGCACCACAAGGTGGTTGTTTTCGTTTCACGTGTCCGTTTCACACGCATCGTCGTGCAGAACGGCCTCACCTTGGGCAATGACCAGTTTGTTCCGGTTTCGCCATGGAACACTCCGGCCTCGAAGGTAATACTATCAAACGTTCTACCGACGCTGTCTAATGAGGAAATTCTTCAGAAGCTCGGTCAGTACGGTACTGTGGTGTCGAGAATTATCCAAGCCTCCATTCGCATCACAGACGGGAAGCTTAAGCATATCGAAACGTTTAGACGGTTTTGTTATGTTGTTTTGAAGGATGGTTTGACGCAATTGAATGTCTCTCTCGTTTTTAAGTCGTCAAAACGTGAGCACAGGATTTTTGCGGCAACGGAGAGGTTGATTTGTTACGGGTGTGGTGTACATGGACACACTCGGCAGTATTGTCCTGATGGGGAGAAAACGTATGCCACAGCAGCCGGACCACCTCCCCCCGTGACCACTACGGATGATTCTATAGATGTTTCGCCTTCAGTGCGGGAATCTACATCGGACCATCAAGGTACGGCTAAGAGTGGTGCTGATGAGACCCATACGGATGTGCTTCGTGTAAGCGATGAGTCATCCAGTACAGCTGGCCATCGTGCAAACGATGAGTCAGCAAATGTAAGGGAGAAGCCTCTACCTGTAGAGGGAATGTTTTGTGAGGAGCAGCAGATTGTCGATGCGGCGTCTCGGAAAAATTTGAAACGGTCACTTGTAAGTGCGAGGAATGAGGACAAAGGTGTTAAAGTGTTGGTGGTGCAGACAGGAAGCAGTTTAAACGATTCAGACAGTCCTCCACATGAAGATCAGCAAGGTGGTGAGACTATGGCTGACATGATACCACCTGCTCAGGATGAAGGGGAACTTTTTCCTGAAGGTTGTAAATCAACCTGCAAAACCGAACAGCCTACTGATGACCATATCAATTCTAATGGGGAATGCAAAATACCCATTACTACTAATAACGACTCCTCCCCCCCCCCCCATTGCAATGATGCATGAGGATGAAGAGGATGAAGAACCTAAGGTAGATGGGGATGGAACAGGTGTTTCTGTACAGGTTCAGGAGGAACTCGTTACTAGCGTCACGGAGGGAATTCTAACTACAGAGACACTGATCGGCCATGAGGAACCAGTGGCAATGGTTGACAGGGCCCCCCCCCCCTCAGGAGGAAGAGCAGCCTTTGGAGATCTCAAAAGAAAATATTGTCAGATTCTTGAAGGAAACTTTCACACAAAGGCATGTACGAATTAAGGATCATTTTCCTAATATCCAGGCCTTCCTTGCAGCCGCAAAACCTTTGCTGCAAAGGAGTGAGTATGTGGAAATCTCCGAACCTGAATTTCAGCGGCTGAGGAAATCCATCACGAAGGCAAACAAGGAATTAATTGAGGAAGAGGACTTCACCCCCTAGAAGAATCAACCATGGAACTAAATGTTGTATCCTTAAATATAAATGGGGGTCGTGCCCCCTTACGGAGGGTGCAAACCATTCAAGCGGTTGTAAAAGAAAAGGCTGACATTATTCTCTTACAAGAGACCCATGCTACTAGTGCTCAAGTAGCCGATTGGGGGAAACTTTTTAAAGGGCAGTGGTGGCTAAGTGGGTTCCCTACACCTCGGGCCGGTGTTGCCATTTGCCTAAGTCACAAGATTTGTGCTCAACAGGTTTCATTGAAAGAAATCTATAAAGGGCATTTGATCTCCGTAGATTTTCTTTATAATACCCAAAAGATTATCGTAGTGAATGTTTATGCACCGTGTGACCCAATGGAGAGGAAAATTTTTTTTCCACTCTGCGGGATTTTGTAAAAGCTCTGGACCCAACAGCCTTTATCTGTATCGCGGGAGATTTTAATTGCACAATTTGTCCGTCAATTGATAGGAATGGTCATGAGCCTCATGTTGCCTCTACGAAAGCTCTAGAGGACACCATCAACATCTTTCGGTTTAAGGATGTGTGGAGATCACAACACCCACTCTCACGCTGTTATACATGGTGTAGATGCAATGATGGTATTATGTCAATGGCAAGGCTGGACAGATTCTATGTGAACAAGCCAATGTTGAATGTGGTGTCTGTCTCCAAAATTTTACCAACTGGATTCACAGACCACAGTTTAATCTCAATGTCCTTTAAGTTACCCTTTCCACCCGGTGGTAGTGCTTACTGGTCTTTGAATACTCGTCTCTTACATGACAAGGAATTTAATGAGGCCTTTCACGTCGTGTGGGAGAAAATTCGCTCCTCCAGACCTGAGTATGATAGTCTCCGGCTGTGGTGGGACATTGCAAAATCCCAAATTAAGAATTTCTGTCAACAATATAGTGCATACACCACCAAAATCCAATCAATATCAATAGATCAGTTAAAATCTGAAATTATATCGTTAGAACAGAATGTTGACGAGGTTGGGAGAGGTGCACGTGACCAACTAATATGGGCAAAGAAAGCAGTGCTGGAGGAAGCGGTACGGCAACGGGCGATGGGTGCCTTGGTCCGAATGCGAATGAGCTATTTAACTCTGGACATGCCAAACAAAGAGTTCTTTAAGTTAGAGTCTTCCCTCAAAAGGTCACAACAAATTCATACTTTACTCACTCCCAATGGGTCGCTGGTGACCTCTCAGCAGGCGATCAGGTGTACTCTGAAAGGGCTCTATTCTAACTTGTATTCTCCTCAGAACGTGGACAATGAGGTGATACGAGAGTTAACTGCTGGGCTTCCGAGTGTCGAGGAGGATGAGCGATGCATGCTCGATTCCCCAATCTCGGCTGATGAACTTGAAGCAGCTGTGCGGAGCCTGAAAGATGGGAAAGCTTCTGGAATAGATGGCCTGCCCACAGAATTCTACAAGACCTTCTGGGCCCTTGTGGGACCTGACTTACTCGATGTACTCGATGAAAGCATACGTGTCGGAGAACTTCCAATGTCTTGTAGACGAGCAGTCGTTTGTTTGCTACCAAAAGCTGGGAATCTTCAACTGGTTGATAACTGGCGACCTATCTCCTTATTGTGTGTTGATTACAAGATTTTCTCTAAAGTACTTGCTAATCGTATGAAGACTGTGATCAGTTCAGTTATACACCCGGACCAGACCTACTGTGTGCCTGGAAAATCTATTTATGATAATATTTTTTTGGTAAGAGATATTATTTCATGCAATAAGTTCCTGTGTGACGATTTTGGGTTGCTGTTTCTTGATCAAACTAAGGCCTTCGATCGTGTTGACCACAAGTACCTTTTTTCTGTCCTGAAAGGAATGGGGTTTGGTGAAACTTTCACCTCTTATGTGAAACTCCTGTATACTAATACTCAATGTATGATGAAGATCAACAATAGGTTATGCTCTCCCTTTCCTTTCCAACGGGGTATTCGCCAAGGTTGCCCCCTCTCTGGGCTTCTATATATAGTCGCCCTTGAACCACTCCTTCGGTCTATTAGACAGCAAATACCTCAGGGAATGAGAAGTATAGAAGGAGCAGAATTTGTGCAGACGGCCTATGCTGATGATGTCTGTGTTTTGATTAGAAGCTCCAATGATGTCTCTGCTTTACAACGTTGTATGCGAGATTTCTCTGCAGCCTCTTCCGGTGGGATCAATTGGAATAAAAGTACAGCATTATGGTGTGGCAAAGGCAATCTCTCTTGTGTATCACCACCCTCACTCCCACACAACCTGGTCTGGAGAACGGACGGGGTTAAATATCTTGGAGTGCATATCGGTAATCGTGAAACAGAAATGAAAAATTGGGAAGGAGTGTTGGAGCAAATTATGCACAGATTGAAAGCATGGGAAGGACTGCTGAGGTCCATCTCCTATCGAGGCCGTACCCTTGTCATAAACAATCTGGTTGCAACAAAATTATGGCACAGAATTATTGCTTTACAGCCATCAAACCAACTAATTATGGCTACTCAGCGAATGCTAGTAAACTTCTTTTGGAGTGGCTACCATTGGCTGAGGCCTGAGATATTGTACTACCCCCGGAAGGAAGGTGGCCAGGGCATTGTTGATATCTCTGGTCGGGTTGTGGCCTTTCGGCTGCAGTCTCTGCAGAGACTACTGTTCGCTGAACAGCTGCCCTGGCGGCCCTTTGCATTTTTTCTGTTAAAACAGGCTGGTAGACTGAGATATGATCGGCAGCTTCTTTTGATAGACCTCGAGCATATAAACTTTGCCTCTCTTCCGAGATTCTATCAGAGTTTATTGGACACTTGGAAAAGGTTTGACGTCCACCGCTTCCTTGAGGGCTATAATTGTCGAATGTTCCTTCAAGAACCCCTTTTCTTCAATAACTTTTTTCCTGGTATCCCTCATAGCCATGCCCTGATTAAAAAATTTATCCAAGGAGGGATTAACAAAGTATGTGATCTGAGAGATTCATCTGGAGTTAAGTGGAAACCTGCTGGTTTGGTGGCAACCTCAGTTGGATCTCGGTCTGTCCGACTTGTAGACCAAGTTGTACGTATAGTCATAAGAAAATTTAGACAGCTAAACATCGGCTGGGAAGGTGTTGGTAACATTGAGGACTTTCGGTTAGGTTTCCCTGAAATCGAAGTGCTCCTTTCGTCTTCTCTTCAGCCGGAGATTGAACATACCACCCCTTTTCATCTTGTAACTAAGATTGGAATCCGTGATCTCTCTCGACAAAATAAGAATGTACCCCTCTCTGGGAGAACACGAGTAGCTTTGTGGTCAGAGCGGTTAGGGTTGGGGTCTCCCTCTACCCCCCTTTGGCCTCACATGGACACCTTACCAATACATGGTGTGTTAGCGGACATACAATGGAGGTTAGCACACTGGGTGCTTCCCTCCAATATTTTTGTCCACCGTATTAACAGCTCACTGCCGGAAACTTGTCCTTTCTGTGACCAGAAGGAGGATTTGTTTCATGCTTATGTACAGTGTCGTAGACTGACATCACTTTTCTTGTTCCTTGAATATCTTTTTCACCAATTGTCCTTCCCTTTCAATATGCATATGTTTATATTTGGTGTGTCTTTCAGGCCCACATGTAGGGATGTGGGTGTTCTTCTCAATTTTTTGGTTGCTGTTGCAAAATATGCGATATATAAATCTCAGAAAATTAAAATAGATAACGGCTATGGCTCTGAGGCTATTTCTATTTTTAAAGGGTTTGTCTCAACACGACTCGAGCTAGAATTTGATTTCTTTGTCAGTAATGGAAACGTCCAACTTTTTGAGAGAAAGTGGTGTATTGGCAATGTTCTGTGCTCAGTCGATGATTCAAAAGTGGTAATTACTTTATAATTCCTGATTGATTTGACTTTTTTCTTTGGAAATGATTGCTTGCATATATGTTTCTTCCTGTGTCCTTGAATACATTTCTCTCTCTCTCTCTTAGTTTTTCGCTTAATTTGCTCAATATATATTTTTTGTATATTTGCTGGTTTCTTTTAAATACCCTTTGCTCTTTTTGTGGTGCCTTCATGATCCTTATGCAATTTCTTTAAACTAGTTGCTGTGTTTTTTTTTTCACAACTGCTTTGTGAAATGTGTTTTTTTTTTACAACTGCTTGTGAAATGGCTTTACATTGTTTATAATAAAAGGACACAAAAGTCAAGTCTCTCTCTCTCTCTCTCTCTCTCTCTCTCGCCCCCTGCAGGCCATTTGTGTTGGGCGTGGCGTCATGGCGGCTGTGAGCAATTGCTCTGTGTTGTGGTGAGTCCTTTGTGTGATTTTTTCCTCTCCTGCCCTCCCCTCCCTCTCCTTTTCCATCCTGTGTGCTTTAGCGTTTTGTTTTCATCAGTTCTACACCTTTGGCTTCGAGAGAGAGAGGATTGAGAGCGGGCGCATTTTGGGTGCGGCCTACAGGCTTTGACGGCGCTTTGTAAGCCTTTTTCTGTGCTTATAATGCACGTTTGTCATTTATTTTAGTTCGATATATTTAGGTTTGGTACCTTCTTGTCCGGTTTGGACAAGTGTGGGGTGCTAATTTGCTGGTATGGCGAATACACGCTCTAGGTTAGAGGCGTTCTAACGAGGAAGCATGCATTTGTGTGTGTTCCACCGGATGTGGTACTGGCAGTGAGGAAAATAATCGGGTGCGAACATGTCCGATCTGCCTCACGAATGAATCAAAAAGTTTTTATTTTCGTGTCCGAAGAAAATTTTGTTCACGACATCGTGAGTGCAGGTTTAACCACAGAGAGTGGTGTTTTTATGTTAGCGTCCCCCATGGATACTCCAGTGATGAAAATCGTCATATCAAATGTACCACCATTTATATCAAACGACAAACTAATGTCAGTCCTTTCTTGGTATGGAACAGTTGTGTCGAGAATGTCCATGATCCCTCTGAAGAGCCGAGACGAGAGGATAAAACACGTTATGAGTTTCCGTCGCCAAGTTTACATGGTACTTCCCGATCGTGGTGATGATACAGGGTTAAATATTTCATTTAAAGTAAAATCCGATGATCGGGAGTATCAAATGTACGCCTCGTCAGCCTCACTAACCTGCTTTCACTGTGGAGCCTTTGGTCACGTTAAACGTTTCTGTCCCAAGGTTTTGTGTTCAAAATTTGGGGAAAATTGTCACGTAGACACCGAGTGTAAAAAGGATAAGAATACTCATGTTCCTACTAAACCGACTGGAGTTAATCCTGTGAGTTTACCGGTTCCTGCGGTTCCCTCCTGCAGTGAGACGAACAATAGCAGCATCAATGTGCATGTCCACTGTCCAGAGTCTTGATAACGGTCGTACTTCACTTCATGTTACAGAGACCGAAGCGACCCCAACTCGCACAACCTTCACTGCTTCATGCAGTGAAGGAATGGAGGAGGATCCTATTATTGGTTCTAAAAAACGGAGGGCGTCGGTTGCTAATTTTTCTACCAGTAATCCAAAAAAGGTGGTATTGGAGAAGGCCAGTGTAGCTGAACACACACCTCAATGTGTTCCTCATGCTTCCATCGGGTTTGGAAAAAAGGACAGTGAATCGGGTGCTGCAATTGAGGATAATATGTCTGAAAGTTTGTGTACAAACTCTGTGGACGCAAATTGCTATATGGGTGAAAATAAGGATGTTGATAAACCCTCGAACGAACCGTTACGATCATTAGTCAGTGTGAACGAGCAGACAGTGACTGACTCATCCCTCCACAGTGCTGCTCTACCGATGCAGATTCAAAACTGTGTTACCGAGTCGCTCATTGATCCGGTAGATTGTGCTCCACAAGAGTGTGAAACCGAGGTTTCAACTTCTGACGAGCACAAATATCACCATGGCATCGTGGATCGCACAGTGGAGCTCTCCAGCGAATCCCCAGAGATACTGACAATTCCGATAGTGACCACGGAGGCCGACATCCTCGATCCTGGAGGGACCGTGTCAGACTTGTCGGAATCTGATGAGGATGACGAGGTGCCCGAGTTGTCTCAGTCTCAGTTGAGTCAGCCAATGATATCTCCTCAACTCGTACTCTCCTTTCTGAATGAAACCTATGGACAGCGAAATGTAGTTATCAGGGATACATTTCCTGATTTAGGTTCATTTATTCAATCAGAAAAGGAAATAACAAGAAAGGGCAAAGAATTTCCACTAACAAGGTCACAATTTCACCGACTCAGGAAATTTATTACAAAAGCCGGTCTTGAGATTTCGCAACACCCAATCAAACCTCTTGATAAAGAATGAAGCAAATTACCTTTGGCACCTTGAACATTAACGGTGGAGGTGCAAACCCAAACCACCAAGCTCAAGTGCAAATTTTGTGTCGGCGCAAAAATGTCGATGTACTTTTACTGCAGGAAACGCACATCACCCAAAACGTAGAATATGATTGGTGTCGCGTTTTTGGGGGACAGTGCTTTTTTAGCAACCTGTCTTCCCTTTCGGCAGGTGTTGCTTTCGTACTTCGACCAGGGCTAGTACCTCAGTCAATCCTCTTCCAGGAGATTATTAAAGGCCGATTCAGCTCTCTTGAACTGGAGGTTAATAATTTCCATTTCACATTATTCAATGTGTACGCAGCAAGTGAGAGCACAGAACGGAAAGCTTTCTTTGCGTCTGTGATTAATCACCTGCAGACAGTTGATCTAAACCAATGTGTGTGTATCGGGGGTGATTTCAACTGTACCTTTGAACCTATAATGGACAGGAACTCGGCAGAACCTCATCCCGAATCATGTATTGATTTATCCCTTTTCCTTTCTCGGGTTGGTTTGCTAGATGTATGGAGGGTACTTTCCCCCAATGAACCTCAATTTACCTGGAGCCGCATCACCAGAGGAAGAGTGTCCTTTGCGAGACTCGACCGATGGTATATAAACTCACCTTTTAGAAATGCTATCGTCTCTCCAGATTATTTTCCGTCAATATTCTCAGACCATCATTTAGTAACCATGGGGTTTCTTTTTCCTCAGTCAATAAATAAAAGTGCATACTGGAAATTTAATACGTCTTCTAGAAGATGGTCTATTTAAAGAAGCCTTCCAAGTTTTCTGGGCTAATCAAATCCAAAGAAAGCCCTCTTTTTCTTCAGTTGGCTTGCTGGCTTGCTGGCGACGGTTCGTTTTTTCGCAGGTCTCCACGCTCTCCATCGAAATCGAAGTTAAGTCATTGTTTCCAATTTGTATTTTCGTTATAACTGTATTTCTTTTATGGTGTATGTACGTATATTGACCCGTCAAAGATTTTCGGTGCAAATCTTTCATACCTGTATTGAAAATCGCGTTAATTCGTGTCGTCTCGAGGTCTTGTACAGTGTACACTGTACAACCTTGAGGCTTTGTTTTTTCTCTCAGCGCCTGTCGTTGTGATCCAATAACTTTCGTTCTCTGTTTTCGCAGTCTTTCCACCCCAAAGCCTACTTGCTTATGTAAATCTCAACTCAAAAGAACAAAAAAAAAAGACTACCTTCTCTGTGCTCATTCGTTTATTCATTCTTATTCGTTCGTTCGTTCTTCGACCACGTGTTTCTCCCCCATTTCCCCAGATAGATTGTCAAATTTCAATTCGTTATTTTATCGTCCATGTCCATGTGATATTGTTTGATTATAGTTAGTTTTGGTTTGAATTTCCTGTAACTCGTAATTAATTAATCGTTTTCTGCTCATCGTGTGTGGCCTTGTAGTTGTACCCCCGTCGGTGTTTTGTTAACTTAAGTGTGTTTTGCTTGGCTCTTGGTTTTTTCCCTTCTACCCCGAACATAATACTGTCTAACGTTCTAAATCCCCCCCCCCCCCCAAAAAAAACAAAAAAAAACAAAAACATTTATTTTCTTTTCTCCACGTGTACTGTTGTCTCATCCTGTATTTTCTGTCCAGGTGTGCTGTTCGCCCCACCCCCATTATCTCCTTGCCATCCACCGTTTGCCCTGTTCACGTGACTCGTGGTGGTCCCTCTCGGCTCTCCCCCCGTTGGTATTTTTGTGCATATAAGATTGTTCATAGTTCTGTTTAAATATTTTTAAATATGTTTAACCTTTCCCCTTCTGTTTTTTATTCAGTGGTATATTACAACACGCTGTTTTTCTTCCTATTTAAAAGGCTTTCTCAATTTCCTCTCCAACTCATTCCACTTCAAAAAAAAGAAATTCAATATCTTATACGTCTCCCTCACTACATGGTCTAAATTCACATTCATTCCATCCCTCCTCCATCATCCTGAACCGGATTGCCATCTTGAAAATCACAACAAACCCAATTTGTTATCAATGTTCGTCTTTCATTAATCATCCACTTTCTAAACTCCCCTCTTGCCCCTCCCATCCAAATCCCCCCCTTGCACCTACACTCCGAAACTTCCCCCTTGCCCCACCACTCTTAAACTCCCCCCTTGCCCCTCCACTCCTGAACTCCCCCCTTGCCCTTCCCCTCCTAAACTTCCCCTTTGCCCCTCCCCTCCTAATCCCCCCCCTTGCCCCTCCACTCCTGATCTCCCCCCTTTCCCCTTCCCTCCAAAACTCCCCCCTTGCCCCTCCCCTCCTAAACTCCCCCCTCACTCCTCCCCTTCAAAACTCCCCCCCAATCCCTCCCATTCAATTCTCCCCCCATACCATTCCTCTCCAATTCTCTCTCCTCCCCCCTCCTCCTCCAAGCTGCCTCCTCCCCACTTCGTCTCCCTTCTATCTCATACCTCCACCCCCCCAAACCTTCTACTTTCCTCTGCCCCCCCCCTCAAACAACCCCTCACTGTGCCGCATCCCTTCACCAGCAAACCTTTCATCCTCCTCATCCTTCCCTTTCTTGGAACTCTTCTGCAACATCTGAAACACTATCAACTGCTCTCCCTACCTCCCCCTCTCATCCTTCATCTTACCCTACTCCTCCCCTCCCCTGTCCAGTACCCGATGCTCCCCCTCTCTCTTCATTAACGGTACTAGGGCATGCCCGTACTATATCTATATCTAAAATTATATCCCCCCCCTCTATTTACATGAAATGGTTTGGTCCAAAGCGAACGGCTTGCGAGTGGTGACAATCCCCCCCTCTATTTACATGCAATGGTTTGGTCCAAAGCGAACGGCTTCCGGAGTTTGGTAAAGAAATCGCCATCGCGTGCACAAACGCGCAGGAAAGCGAATGAATCGCAAATTCGTTTTTATTAGTTGTAAAACATAGTTTAACGCCAACATAGTTTGCAAACGTGAAATAAATGAATACGCTCTCAAATGTGCCATCCGAGGCAGAGTGTGCCCGCCACGTTCGGCACACGCGATCGTTCGCTGCTCTCTGATTGGTTGAATCGTTTTTTGGACATAGCTCGGTAAGTAATTGTCCGATTAATATGAAACCTTGAAAAGGCACATCCTCGGGTCCCCAGCAATATACCTGGCAAGTTAAAAGTATATCGGACCCGTGGTTGTCGAGAAACAGCGGTCACAGACAAACAAACGTACAGACAGACAGAGATTACTGGAATTATAGATAGATGGACCTCAAACATCCGGGGCCTTCGCTCAAACCTGACTGATCTCTCCATACAGGTTGCTTCTGACAATCCAGACTTGATCTGCTTAACAGAGACTTTCCTCCTTCAAGATGTCTCTGATTCCTTAATATCTCTTCCTGGTTACTCCCTCCTCCGGTATGATAGACCTGAGCCTCGGCCTGGTGGTGGGGTGGCTATCTTTGTCAAAAACTCTCTTCCTCACTCTCCTTGCACTGCTCTCCTTCCTCCTCACCCGCAGGAGTACCTCTGGTTACGGCTTCCTCTCCGCTCCCACCTTTTGTTCATATGTGTTCTGTACCGTCCCCAAAACAGTGATGACTCCATCTACATTTCAATGTCTGACAACATGGACCAACTTCTATCCACTCATCCCAACTCTCTCTTCCTCATATGTGGTGACTTCAACTGTCATCATGCCACCTGGTTGGGTGTGGGTTCCTCTCTCACTAGTCATGGCACCTCAGCAAAGGACTTCTGTGACTCACTGGGATTGACACAATCTGTCAATTTCCCGACCCGGATCTCAGCCAATGGAGTATCTTCTCTTCTAGACTTGGTTATGACAAACTTCCCTGCTAATGTCTGCTGCTCTTCTTCTGCTCCAATCGGTTCTTCTGATCATGTGCTTGTCAAAGTGGACATCTCTCTGGCCATTCTCAGAGAGCCTCCTCTGCGTCGACGAGTCTGGCATTTCACTCAGGCCGACTGGGACGGTCTTCAAGCAGCCATCAATCGTCTGGATTGGTCTCCCATCTCCACTGCCTCTGACATCAATTCTTCCTGGGAATTCTTCCAAAGCAAACTGATCTCTCTCATGCACAGATTTATCCCATCTCGCCTTCAATTGTCTTACCCTTCCTCCCGTCCATGGTACACTGAATCTTGTGGTGAGGCAGTTGCCCTGAAACAACTTGCCTTTGCCTCTTGGAAGGCAAATCCAACTGAAGGAAATCTCAGTTCCTTCCACCAAGCTCGGAACAAGTGTGTGTCTACCCTCAGGAGTGCCAGGAAGCACTATCTCTCCTCACTCAAGAATGAACTCTCAAACCTGTCTCCTTCCTCCAAATCCTGGTGGCGTCTGGTCAAATCCGTTTCTGGTGTTTGTTCCCCCTCCATCCCCTCCCTTACCTCAAATGGCCACACAGTTGACATCGCACGTGACAAAGCCGAATGCCTCAACTCTGTGTTCGCCTCGAAATCCTTAGTCCCAAACCCATCTCTCTCTGTTCCCACCTTTCCCAGTCGAACCCAACTGCTCCTGGACTCTGTGTCCTTCTCTCCTGACAAGGTGGAGGAGTTTTTGTCAAACCTCGACTCTGATTCTGCAACTGGACCAGACGGCATCAGCCCACGTGTCCTAAAATCCTGCTCTGCCGCTCTATCTCACCCTCTCTCTGTTCTTTTCACCCTATCTTTTGCTCAAGGTCATCTGCCAGCATCCTGGAAATCAGCTAACATTACCGCTTTACACAAAAAAGGTGCAAAAACAGATCCTTGCAACTACAGACCAATCAGCCTGCTCCCAATTATCAGCAAAGTCATGGAATCCATCATTGCTTCGGATATGAAATCTTTCCTCTTCTCCAATGGCTTGATCTCTGATCATCAATTTGGTTTCAGACCAGGTCACTCTACTCTGGACATGCTGCTTCTGCTGTCTCAACAATGGATGGAGGTCCTCAATGCCAAACAGGAAATCAGAGCTGTCTCCCTTGACATATCAAGGGCCTTTGATACGGTCTGGCACCCAGCTCTGCTCACCAAACTCTCCTCCTATGGTATCCATGGAAATCTCCATGCATGGCTTGCGGACTTCCTCTCTGGTCGTAGTCAACGTGTGGCCCTGAATGGATTTCTCTCATCTCCCCTTCCTGTTCAGGCTGGAGTTCCCCAAGGAAGTGTGCTGGGCCCTGTGCTTTTTCTGGTCTTTATCAATGATCTCTCTGACTCTCTGGAAAATCCTCTCTATCTCTTTGCTGATGACTCCACTCTCTGCCGCTCCATTCCTCTTCCCTCAGATCGGCAGTCTGCAGCCTCCTCACTCTCTGAAGACCTGGACAAAATCACAGACTGGTCAAACAAGTGGAACATGTCTTTCAATCCTGCCAAATCTCACTCTCTTACTATGTCTCTCCGAAAAGATCGACTGGACAACCCTCCCATCTACTTTCTCAACAATCCTCTCCAAGAAGTTCTGTCACTCAAGCTTTTGGGTCTCACTATCTGCCATGATCTTTCTTGGGAAAACCACATTTCCAAGCTGGCCTCCAAAGCCAGTCGCCGACTGGGCATCCTCCGTCGTGCGAAGTCCTTCCTCGGCACACCTGAGCTCCTCACCACATACAAGGCTTTCATCCGCAGCTCAATGGAATACTGTTCTCCCCTATGGGCTGGTGCTCCTGCCTCACACCTGGCTCGGCTTCACGCTGTTGAATCCAAAGCTTTCAAAATCATTGGAATCTCCCGCGATGAAGCTATCTCTGAGGGCCTTTCACTCACTCACCGCAGGCAGGTAGGTGGTCTTTCTGTCTTCTACCGACTCCTCTCCGGCCTTGCTCCCCCAGCTCTCTCTGTGCTCTGTTCCCCCAAATATTCCTACAGGTCGCACAAGATCTGCCAGCAACCCTCTGATGGTTAAACTGCCGAAATCTCGGCTCTCTGCTCACCTTCACTCTTTCATTCCTCTTTTCTCCCGCCTGTGGAACAAACTCCCACACTCCCTTCAATCCCTCTCCTCCCTCCAGGTCTTTAAAACAGCTGTTCACCACCATCTCTTATCTTCCCCCATCCATAACCTTGATCTTTTCTACCCCCACTAATTCACCCCAGATCCACCTTGTTTGAAATTCCAACTTATTTCCTGGAAATCCTGGCAGTGTCCATATGTTTATACCTCTCCCACCCCCCCCCCCTTCACATGCCTCCCCCCCTTCACATGCCTCCCCACCTTCACATGCCTCCCCCCCAAAGCCCTCTCCCTCCCACAGATCTCTCGATGTCTCCATGTTTCTCGGTCCCTGCTCTCAAATGTTGTGTTTGTGTCCTTCCCCCTCTCTCCCCATCTTGTCTACCGCTCCCGATGTTATTTGTTTTATGTGTCTGTTTGTCTTTCTGTGTGATTAATGTTCGCTCTTTCACGAGCCTCGATCTTGTATACAAAAAAAAAAAAAAAAAAAAAAAAAAAAAAAAAAAAAAAAAAAAAAAAAAAAAAAAAAAAAACAACAAGTTAATCTTTGGTGGGACAATACGAAAGCCCAGATTCGGGTGTTTTGTCAACAGTTTAGAGCAAACATTACAAATGTTAAGAATATAACAATGACTTGTTTGGAAGCTGACGTTGTACAGCTCGAAGGTAAACTTGCTAAAAATAACAATGCAAGAAACTTCCAGTTATTACTAGAAAAGAAGACTCAGCTGAGAGAGTTAATCCAGGAGAAAGCAGCAGGGTTGTTGCTCAGACTAAGGGTTAAGAACTTAAAGGTTTTAGATACCCCTAGTAAAGCTTTTATTCGTCTGGACTCTGTCAGTAAAGCACCCAAGAACATTTTTTCTGTAATTAATCCTGGCGGAGCTGTCGTTGTAAATCCCAGAGACAGACGGTTATGTGTTCAAGACTTCTTTTCCAAACTGTTTTCAAAACAGGTTGTTTGTGATGAAACAATGACACTTTTAACCTCTCACCTATCCTCGTTAACCGAGTCCCAGCGGCTGGATATGGACTCCCCAATTACGCTCGAGGAGTTAACGCAAGCCCTGGCTGGAATGGACTCGGGAAGAGCCCCTGGAATCGATGGACTGCCGGCTGAATTTTATGTGGAATTTTGGGAACTATTAGGTCCAGAACTGATGCATGTTCTTGAATCATCGCTGACTCATGGAGAATTGCCTTTAAGTTTGAGAAGAGCGGTGATGTCCCTTCTTCCAAAGGCTGGTGATTTGCGACACATGAAGAATTGGAGACCTGTCTCTCTACTATGCACTGATTATAAAATCCTTTCAAAAGTTCTGGCGAATCGAGTTAAAAGGGTAATTTGCGATTTGGTTCACCCTGATCAGAGTTATTGTATCCCAGGTAGATCTATGTATGATAATGAAGGAGCAGCGCTCCTGCTTGAGACGGACGAAGTGACGGACAAGACACAAACTCGTCCGAGAAGATGTTTATTGTATAATCATCTCGTGAACTCTGAAAGCCCATTTATCGGGTTCGCATATATATATATATATATATATATCCAAACCAAAAAGCATACATCAGAACCAAAGCCACGCCTCTCAGGCGAGGCACGCTTTGGTGGTCATGTGACCGACAGGTGCAAAGGATTATAACCTCGGCGCCACGGTTTGGCCGCCCGTTACGTCACCAGCTTGGGCCAGGAGATTCTGTTGCTGGTCTCGAGCTTTGGGGGACCCATGGGTCGCTACACATGCCCCCCCAGAATCGACTTGGTCCAGGAAGGTCAACCTGAGGGGGGTCCGGATGACCCGACCGAAACGACCCCTGGCTAGTCGCGGGGGGGGGGGGGGGTCCGGTGTGGTGGCGCGTGGCCGGACGGGGGGTGCAGTGGACGGGGGGCGGCTGCGCCGCGGTGGGAGAGCCAGCCGTGGCGGCTGGCCGACATCCATGTGGGCTGGCTTGAGGCGGTCCACCAAAATCCGGTCCGCCCGGCCGCCGATGCTGACGACGAAGGACTTGTTGTCCCGTCGTAGGACCCGGAAGGGTCTGTCGTATGGTGACCGGAGTGACCCCCGGTGCGCATCGTGGCGCACAAAGACGTACTCCGCCATGCGGACTGCTGGGGGGACGTAGGATTGGGGGTCGCCATGGCGGGACGTGGGCACCGGGGTGAAACGTTGGGCGGCCTCCTGGAAGGCCATGCGCTGGCGCGCGGTGGACCAGGGGCTGGTGGCGTCGGGCACGATCTCGCCTGGGACGCGGAGGGCCTGGCCGTACACCAGCTTGGCGGTGGACGCCTGGGGGTCCTCCTTTGGAGCCGTGCAGAGGCCCAAAAGGACCCACAGGAGCCGGTCGGCCCAGCCGTCGTCCTGGAGGCTGGCCATGAGTGCGGCCTTCATGGAGCAGTGGAACCGCTCGCACAACCCGTTGGCCTGGGGGTGGTAGGACGTGGTGCGGTGCAGGGTAACTCCCAACGTGCGGGCGACCGCGCCCCACAGTTCAGACATGAACTGTGGGCCGCGGTCCGACGAGATGTCCGCCGGTGCGCCGAAATGCGTGACCCAGGTGGCGATGAATGCCTGGGCCACGTCGGCGGTGGTGGTGGAGACGAGGGGCACGGCCTCCGGCCTCCTGGTGGTCCTGTCCACCATGGTAAGCAGGTGGGTGAAACCCTGCGATCGGGGCAGGGGACCCACCAGGTCCACATGGACGTGGTTGAAACGTCGCCCGGGCATGGTGAAAGGAGCCAGCGGAGCCTGGGTGTGACGGTGGACCTTGGCCCGCTGGCAGGGTGTGCAGGCATTGGCCCAGTCGCGGACGTCCCATCGCAACCCGTGCCAGGTGAAACGTGCCGACACCAGCCTCTGGGATGCCTTCCGGCCCGGGTGTGAGAGGCTGTGGAGCGAAGCAAAAATGCGCCGCCGCCAGGTGACCGGCACAACGGGGCAAGGTCGGCATTGGGAGATGTCACAAAGCAGGACCGTGTCCGCGAAGGGGACGTCAGCCAAGCGGAGGCCCGTGTCCGCCACCCGGAGCGCCTGCACCATGCCGTCGGTGGCCTGATCCGTCGCCATCAGGGCGAAATCGACGCCGAGGTGGACGGTGTTGGCGCCGGCTCGAGAAAGGCAGTCGGCCATGGCGTTGTCCTTTCCGGCGACGTGCCGGATGTCCGTGGTGTATTCCGACATGGCGGAGAGGTGGCGCTGCTGGCGGGCCAACCACGGCACCGTGGTCTTGGCCATGGCGAAAATCAATGGCTTGTGGTCGACAAAGGCCGTGAACGGGCGGCCCTCCAGGAGGTGGCGAAAATGGCGGACGGCCAGGTTCAGCCCGAGGAGCTCGCGGTCGAAAGTGCTGTACCTCAACTCGTTGGGCAGGAGTTGCCGGCTGAAGAACGCGAGTGGCTGCCAGGCCCCGTTTACCCATTGCTCATGAACCGAGCCCACGGCGTAGTCGGAGGCGTCCGTGGTGAGGGCGATGGGAGCATGGGGTACCGGGTGGGCCAGCAGCGTGGCGTTGGCGAGGGCCCGTTTCGCGCCGGTGAAAGCAGCGTCCATGTCCATGGACCAGACGACGTCGCGCTTCGCCGGCTGGCCGCGGAGGGCGGTGTCCAAGGGCCGCATGATTTGCGCAGCTCGGGGCATGAAGCGGTGGAAAAAGTTCACCATCCTGAGGAACTCCTGCAGTGCCTTGATGGAGTGGGGGCGCGGGAAAGCGGCGATGGCCTCGACTTTGGCCGGTAGCGGTACGGCGCCGTTCCGGGTGATGTGGTGGCCCAAAAGGTCGATCGTCGCCGCACCAAAGTGACATTTGGCCGGGTTGACGATCAAGCCGTGCTCGCTGAGGCGGCCGAACAGCGTCCGGAGGTGGAGGAGGTGCTCGGCTCTGGACGTGCTGGTGACGAGGATGTCGTCCAGGTAGGTAAAGAGGGACGGCAAGTCGTGCAGCACGCCGTCCATCAGGCGCTGGAACGCCTGTGCCGCGTTTTTGAGGCCAAAGGGCAACCGGAGAAATTCGAAGAGGCCTTAAGGTGTAATAACGGCCGTCTTCGGGATGTCGGCCGGGCGGACGGGCACCTGGTGGTACCCCCGAATCAGGTCCACTTTTGAAAAAATTGTCCGCCCCACCAACCGGGCGGAAAAATCCTGGATGTGCGGGATGGGGCACCTGTCGGGGGTTGAGGCGGCGGTAGTCGCCGCATGGCCGCCATCCGCCCCCCTGCTTCGGGACGATGTGCAGCGGCGATGCCCAGGCACTGTCGGAGCGCCGCACGATGCCGAGGTGCTCCAGCATGGCGAACTCGGCCTTGGCGACGGCGAGTTTGACAGGGTCGAGACGGCGAGCTCGGGCGTACACCGGCGGGCCCGTAGTGGGAATGTGATGCTCGATGCCATGACGCACCGCGACGGC
This sequence comes from Myxine glutinosa, assembly GCF_964187855.1. Classification (NCBI taxonomy): domain Eukaryota; kingdom Metazoa; phylum Chordata; class Myxini; order Myxiniformes; family Myxinidae; genus Myxine; species Myxine glutinosa. The sequence continues at coordinate 367,438,767 of NC_136261.1, read as the reverse complement.
CGAAAACGTCAGTCGCGTGAGGGCCGGGAACTCCGCGAGGAGACGCGCGAAGTCGTCTGCCAACGGGAGGACGTAGGAAAGCTCGCTGGGCACAGAACGGCTCAAGGCGCACGCCAGCGAGCTGAAAGTTTCAGCGTTGATGAGACGCCGACATTTAATGTCGACCAGCAGCCCATGGGCGCAAAGGAAATCGGCCCCGAGCAAAGCCATAGGGACGTCCGCCATCACAAACTCCCAGCGAAAGAGCTGGCTGCCGAAGCGGAGGGCGACGGTGCGTGGGCCGAAGGTGCGGATGGTGGAGCCGTTGGCCGCGATTAAGGAGGGGCCACAAATGGCGGCCCGCCTGTCCTCGGCTGAAGCGGGAATGACGCTCAGCTGAGCACCGGTGTCGCAGAGAAAACGCCGCCCCGACCCTTGGTCCGCGATGAATAGCAGGTTTCCGGAACGGCCGGCGCTCATGGCTGGTAGTGAGCGCCGGCCCGACCGTTTCCCAACTTGCCGAACGTGCACGGGGGTCGACATGATCGGGCCTGCCGCCCAAACTTGGCGTGGAAATAACACCAGGCCGGGTCTGGTGGGGGCTCCGGTCGACGCGTTGGGACCCGGCGACGCGGCGTCGCCACTGCCAGTCGTGCTGGCCCGGCGGCCTCCGGGAAGGAAGCTGCGTCACGGGCGTCGGGCGGGTGGACGGGAAACTGCACCGCGGGCGCCGACTGGGCGGCGGGCGGGCTCCCGGCAGCTACCCCGACGAGCCGGCTCGCCGCTCCGACGAGCTGGCTTGCCGAATCGATCTTGTCGGCCTCCCTGGCGAGGTCGCGGGGGTTCGTGATGGTCATGCTTGCCAGGGCGACCCGGACCTGAGCCGGGAGCTGGCAGAGAAAAAGCTCTTGGAAGAGGAAATCCGAGGGATTCTCGCCGAGCAACGCGAGCATGTAGTCCATACGTTCGGACGGGCGTGTATCGCCGAGCTCAGGAAGGTCGAGCAGGCGTCGTGCGCATTCAGACGGGGAGAGGGCGAAAGCACCCAGAATAAGTGCCTTGATGGCGTCGTACTTGCTGTCAGCGGGCGGGCTCTGGAGGAGGCTCAGGCAGCGGGTGGCGGTCACGGAGCCGAGTGCGGCAACCACGTAATGGTATTTCGTGGTGTCCTCCGTAATGCCACGCAGGGCGAACTGGGAGTCCGCCTGAGCGAACCAGACGGCGGCATGTGCTTCCCAGAAAGTGGGCAGTTTGAGGGACACTGCCGTGTCCATCGCGTGTCGTAAACTCGGGGTCACCAGTGAAGGAGCAGCGCTCCTGCTTGAGACGGACGAAGTGACGGACAAGACACAAACTCGTCCGAGAAGATGTTTATTGTATAATCATCTCGGGAACTCTGAAAGCCCGTTTATCGGGTTCGCATATATATCCAAACCAAAAAGCATACATCAGAACCAAAGCCACGCCTCTCAGGCGAGGCACGCTTTGGTGGTCATGTGACCAACAGGTTCAAAGGATTATAACCTCGGCGCTGCGGTTTGGCCGCCGGTTACGTCACCGGCTTGGGCCAGGAGATTCTGTTGCTGGTCTCGAGCTTTGGGGGACCCATGGGTCGCTACAATAACATATTTTTCATTAGAGATCTGATAGATGGCAACTGTGTGCAGAATGACTTTGGTATAATTTTTCTTGATTTAGAAAAGGCTTTTGAGAGCATTGATCATGTCTTTTTGAATCATGTGCTTGAAGCCTGTGGATTTGGAGATAATTTCAGAACTTATATTGCTTTATTGTACAACAATATTGTTATGGATACGGAGTACGGCTCTTCCCTCTTAGCAAGGGGTGGTTAGTCCCTTGTCTTGTTAAGCTGACCGTCTCCGCTCCTGGCACTTGTAACGCTATCCCATGGGATGGAACGGATCAGGGTTATGGGGTCCAGGGTTTATCCCGAATACCTTTATCCATCCCTCCGCAGACTAGGGAGACAAGTACCACTCGAACCCCGGTTTGGATGGTCTAGTTGCCGAGCGGTTTTTAGCAACCCGAAGTTCGAGTCATTAGCCTTCACTAAACCCGATCCTGAACGTTGGCCGAATCGCGCCACATACACTCAATATTGAAACCACTAAAGCGACCGAACGAGAATGAAGAAGAAGAAGAAGAAGTACGGAGGAATAAGAGGATTTATTAATTATTTACACAAGCCAAAGCAAAAAGAGCAGTCAAGGTTATATACAGGGAAATGGAAGGAGCAGGAGACACAGTGAAATAATTAGCTTACCTATACAAGCTTAATTAATACCCCAGGACAACGTGAAAGACAGACAAACGATCACACTTACACGTGGAATGCAGGCAGGAACGAATGGCTTGGAGATGGATGGCTTTGAGAGGCAAGGAAGGTTCAGCAGGGACTGGGCACGGTCGGGCCAGAAGGCACCTCCGTCAAGAAGCCGAGCCGCGGTCGTGCGAACTCCCGCGGTCCCAAACTGCGCGGGCGAAGTTCCTTTCTCCGCCTGCTGCGTCGCGCGCTCCTTGCATTGCCTCGGTCCGTATTTCCTGCAGCGCGGCTTGTATCACGGCGGCTTGGTCACACCTGCTCATCTCCAGCGCATCTCTCTTGTGGGGGCGTCTCCCGCGGGTTATATAAGCCCCACCCTTGAACCTTTGCTAACCTCCCCCAAGCGGGGTCTCGCGAGATCTTGGAGACGGTGGGAGGGATTTTCGAAGCTCCACACGGTCTCCACGTTTTTCGAAGTTAAGTCTGTTCACAATTGTATTTTGTCGAAACTGTATTTATCTTTCGGTGTGTGAAGTTATTGTGTGCAACTTTGGTTGTTTCTCGGTGTTTATCTTTCATAAATTGATCGTCTGTTTGCCGTGTCGCGAGCAAGGCCTTTGCCGCGTCGCGAACGATTTGAAATCGAAGTTAAGTGATTGTTCCCATTTGTATTTTCGTTAAAACTGTATTGATTTATGGTGTTGTACGTATATTGTGTCCCGACGAAGATTTTTCGGTGCAAATCTTTCATACCTGTATTGAAAATCGTGTTAATTCGTGTCGTGTCTTGAGGCCTTGTACAGTGTGCACTGTACAACCTTGAGCCTTTGTTTTTTTCTCTCAGCGGTCCGTCGTTTGTGATCCAATAACTTTCGTTCTCTGTATTCCCAGTCTTTTCACCCATAGCCTACTTCCTTGTGTAAATCGCAACTCAAAAAAAAAAATATATATATATATATATATATATTTCCTTCTCTGTTCTCATTCATTTATTCATTCTTATTCGTTCGTTCGTTCTTCGACCACGTGTTTCTCCCCCATTTCCCCAGATAGTTTTCACTCATTAACCTTCAATGTTTACACTTTCCCCTCAAGTTATGTATTCCGTCATATTTTATAACACCTTTTTCTTCTTCTTCTTTAAAAGGCTGCTTTCGACTTGCTCACCAAATCAATTCATCCCAAAAAAAAAATCCATCTCCTATAGTGCCTTTTTTCTACATTCCCTAAACTCTCCTGCACTCCATCCTCCATCCAGCGTCCTTAAACGTATTTTTAACTCGAAGGTCACAAGAAACTCATTTTGCAATAAATGTTTGTTTCCCATAAATCGTACACTTTCAAAAATCCAATCTCACCCCTCCCCTCCAAATCTTCCCCATAACCCCTCCCCTCCAAATCTTCCCAATCACCCCTCCCCTCCAAATCTTCCCCATCACCCATCCCTTTCAAATCTCCCCCCTTGCCCCCTCCCTCCTAAACTACCCCCTCACCCCTCCCCGCCAAGACGCCCCCTCGCCCCTCCCCTCCTAGACTCCTGCCTCACCCCTCCCCTCCAAATCTCCCCCATATCCCATCCCTTTCAAATCCCTCCCCTTGTCCCTTCCCTCCCAAACTCCCCCCTCACCCCTCCCCTTCAAATCTCCCCACCCTCATTGCTTCTCAATTTCCCCCCTCTCACTCCCCCTCCTCAAAGCGTCCTCCCCGCTTCTTCCCCCTTCAAACTCTCACCTCCATCTCCCCCAACCTTCTGCCTCGCTCTTCCCCCTCCTCAAATAACACCTCATTGTGGCTCACCCAATCACCATCAAACCTTTTGTCCGCCCCATCCTTCCCTTTCTCCGAGCTATTCTGAAATCTCTGACACACCTTCAACAGCTCTCCCTACCTCTTCCACCTCTTCCACATCTTACCCTACCCCTCTTCCCCCCTGTTCTGTATCTGATGCTCCCCCTTCCTCTTCATTAACGGTATGGACCTCAAACATCCGGGGCCTTCGTTCAAACTTAACTGATATCTCCATACAGGTTGCTTCTGTCAAACCAGACGTGATCTGCTTAACAGAAACTTTCCTCCTTTATGATGTCTCTGATTCCATAGTATCTCTCCCGGGCTACTCCCTCCTCCGGTATGATAGACCTGAGCCTCGTCCTGGAGGCGGGGTTGCTATCTTTATCAAAAACTCTCTTCCTCACTCGCCCTGCACTGCACTCTCTCCACCTCACCCCCAGGAATACCTCTGGCTACGGCTTCCCCTTCGCTCCCACCTCTTGTTCATATGTGTGTTGTACCGTCCACCAAACAGTGATGACTCCATCTACATCTCGCTGTCTGATGATATGGACCAACTTCTATCTACTCATCCCAACTCTCTCTTCCTCATATGTGGTGATTTCAACTGTCATCATGCCAGTTGGCTGGGTGTGGGTACCTCTCTCACCAGCCATGGCTCCTCAGCAAAGGACTTCTGCGACTCACTGGGACTGACACAATCTGTCAATTTCCCGACCCGGATCTCAGTCAACGGAACATCTTCTCTTCTGGACTTGGTTATGACTAACTTCCCTGAAAATGTCTGCTGATCCGATCGGAGCAGAAGAAGAGCATCTGATCATGTCCTTGTTAAAGTGGACATCTCTCTGACCATCCTCAGGGAGCCTGCTCAGCGTCGACGAGTCTGGCATTTCACTCAGGCCAACTGGCACGGTCTTCAAGCAGCCATCAATCATCTGGACTGGTCTCCCATCTCTACCACCTCTGACATCAACTCATCCTGGGAATTCTTCCAAAGTAAATTGCTCTCTCTCATGCACAGATTTATCCCATCTCGTCTTCAGTTGTCATACCCTTCCTCCCGTCCATGGTACACGGAATCTTGTGGTGAGGCTGTTGCCCAGAAACAACTTGCCTTCGTCTCCTGGAAAGCAAATCCAACGGAAGGAAATCTCATTTCCTTTCACAAAGCCCGAAACAAGTGTGTGTCCACCCTCAGGAGAGCCAGGAAACAATATCTCTCCATTCTCAAGACCGAACTCTCTTATCTGTCTCCCTCTTACAAATCCTGGTGGCGTCTGGTCAAATCCGTTTCTGGTATTTGTTCCCCCTCCATCCCCTCCCTTACCTCAAACGGCTACACAGCTGACTCCGCACGTGAAAAAGCTGAATGCCTCAACTCTGTGTTTGCCTCTAAATCTCGTGTCCCAAACCCATCCCTCTCTGTACCCACCATACCCAGTCATACCCTGCTGCTCCTGGACTCCGTGTCCTTTCCTCCTGACAAGGTGGAAAAGTTTCTGTCAACCCTCGACTCTGATTCTCCAACTGGACCCGACGGCATCAGCCCACGGGTCCTAAAATCCTGCTCTGCTGCTCTATCTCACCCTCTCTCTGTTCTCTTCACCCTCTCTTTTGCTCAAGGCCAACTGCCATCTGCTTGGAAATCAGCCAACATCACCGCTTTGCACAAAAAAGGTGCAAAAACAGATCCTAGCAACTACAGACCAATCAGCCTTCTCCCAATTATCAGCAAAGTCATGGAATCCATCATTGCTTCGGATATGAAATCTTTCCTCTTCTCCAATGGCTTGATCTCTGATCATCAATTTGGTTTCAGACCAGGTCACTCTACTCTGGACATGCTGCTTCTGCTGTCTCAACAATGGATGGAGGTCCTCAATGCCAAACAGGAAATTAGAGCTGTCTCCCTCGACATATCACGTGCCTTCGACACGGTCTGGCACCCCGCTCTGCTCACCAAACTCTCCTCCTTTGGTATCCATGGAAATCTCCATGCATGGCTGGCGGACTTCCTCTCTAGTCGTCGTCAACGTGTGGCCCTGAATGGGTTTCTCTCATCTCCTCTTCCTGTTCAGGCTGGAGTTCCCCAAGGCAGTGTTCTGGGCCCCGTGCTTTTTCTGGTCTTCATCAATGATCTCTCTGACTCTCTCGAAAATCCTCTCTATCTCTTTGCTGATGACTCCACTCTCTGCCGCTCCATTCCTCTTCCCTCAGATCGGCAGTCTGCTGCCTCCTCACTCTCTGAAGACCTGGACAAAATCACAGACTGGTCAAACAAGTGGAACATGTCTTTCAATCCTGACAAATCTCACACTCTTACTATGTCTCTCCGAAAAGATCGACTGGACAACCCTCCCATCTACTTTCTCAACAATCCTCTCCAAGAAGTTCTGTCGCTCAAGATTTTGGGTCTCACTATCTGCCATGATCTTTCTTGGGAAAACCACATTTCCAAGCTGGCCTCCAAAGCCAGTCGCCGACTGGGCATCCTCCGTTGTGCGAAGTCCTTCCTCGGCACACCTGAGCTCCTCACCACATACAAGGCTTTCATCCGCAGCTCAATGGAATACTGTTCTCCCCTATGGGCCGGTGCTCCTGCCTCACACCTCGCTCGGCTTCACGCTGTTGAAACCAAAGCTTTCAGAATTATTGGAATCTCCCGCGATGAAGCTATCTCTGAGGGCCTTTCACTCACTCACCGCAGGCAGGTAGGTGGTCTTTCTGTCTTCTACCGACTCCTCTCCGGCCTTGCACCCCCAGCTCTCTCTGTGCTCTGTCCCCCAAATATTCCTACAGGTCGCACAAGATCTGCCAGCAACCCTCTGATGGTTAAACTGCCGAAATCTCGGCTCTCTGCTCACCTTCACTCTTTCACTCCTCTTTCCTCCCGCCTCTGAAACAAACTCCCTCACTCCCTTCAATCCCACTCCTCCCTCCAGGTCTTTAAAACAGCTGTTCACCACCATCTCTTATCTTCCCCCATCCAAAACCTTGATCTTTTCTACCCCCGCTAATTCACCCCAGATCCACCTTGTTTGAAATTCCAACTTCTTTCCTGGAAGTCCTGGCAGTGTCCATATGTTTTATACCTCTCCCACCGCCCCCTTCCCATGCCCCCCCCCCCCAAAGCCCTCGCCCTCTCTCAGATCTCTCGATGTCTCCATGTCTCTCGGTCCCTGCTCTCAAATGTTGTGTTTGTGTCCTTCCCCCTCTCTCCCCATCTTGTCTCCCGCTCCCGATGTTATATGTTTTATGTGTCGGTTTGTCTTTCTGTGTGATTAATGTTCGCTCTTTCACGAGCCTCGATCTTGTATACAAAAAAAAAAAAAAAAAAAAAAAGCGTTCTCTCTCTGCCCTCTCAAGCCAAACCCCTCGTTCTGGGTTGGATGAGCGGGGCCGACTCACTCCTCCCCTCTATGACGAGGTGGAGACACGCCTTTCTTCTTCGTGGTTACCTCGTTCGTAATGGAGTCAAATGCAGCAAAGTGGACGGGAGATGAAAATGCAGCAGCAAAGTGGCTAAAGGAGTCAATTGCAGCAAACCTGGCAAACCTGGCACTTGGAATATGCCATGGGGCATCGGAGGGACCTGTCTTATTTAATTCGGTGCAATGAAGAGTCAAAGTATTGGGAAACACAGTCTTAAACTACATAGAATAAGGGACTAACTATTTAAAAGGATATATGGTGCCCTGTGTGTAGGTTTATGGAATTAACTAAGAGGACGAGCTTCAACCTTTCTTTACCTTACGGAGGGTGACATTTCCATGCAACAAAACCATCATTCTCACATTCTTTACACTTTCTCAAATTCGTTACACTGCACCCTCCTTCCTTCAGGCCCGTCCTCGGGCCTATAAAACTTTACTTTTAGTGTGACACGTAGGTGTAGTTCCCTCTACATTTAACCTGACCCTGAGTGCGACAATTTTAAAACACAAATAATTATGTCCCCCTGCTGCATTGCACCCTGCCTAACAGACTTGCGCCCACAGGATAACCGAATTGCGGAATTGTTTTCAAACTATACATTTATGGTGGGGAGCATTATTTACAGTGACGTTATTCCTTATTTACAACGCAACCCAGGACCTGTGTTTTTTTCTTTTTATGGAAACAAAAAGAAGGAAATTCCTGTTGGGAGGGAGGAGACAGCATGCATTGCATCGATGCACCAGTACCAATAACATCAAAGCAACCAAAAGCACCCAAAAGCACCAACCAGTGCAGTCATTACAGTTTGTAATAAACACCAAAAAACAACAACTGGTGGTGGTCTGCTCCTTCTCTGCTGGGCCGATGTTCTTCCCGATGTCTTCTCTCTTCATGCGGCCTACTTGGAAATAAAAAAAGCACAAAGTGTCCATTTTTTTTATTTAGGGCCACAGGGGCCAACTAAGGATGGTCCACCTGTTGGGCATAGGTGCCACCTTACCCCAGCAGAGGTGCCCTGCCCCAAAACCTGGGGTCCATCAAGTGGTACTTGGCCGCAGAACAGCGGTCCATAAAGTGGTACATCAATGCAATGCATGCCGGTTGCGAGGGTCCTGGCACACAAGGCGACCTCCGCACGCTCCCCTCGATGCCTAGTGGCGCACAGTCCTCGGGTGGGAGACAAGGGGGGGGGGGGGGGGAAGACAGGTGAGTGAGGGGTAGGGTCACAAGGGTACACATCAAACACGGTAATGCAGGACGAGGTGCGTACGGCCAGTGAAGTGAGAAATGGTTGTCCCTACTGTACGCCCCCCACATGTGACCTACACTACCACCCCCTTGCCCCTCCCCATATTTACAAAAACCTACACATTTACAAATTCGTCACTACTGTCACGTCTCCCCCATATTTCCCCTATACCAAATTCGTCACCACAATCCCTCCAACCAAAATTTGCCATCACCAATTCATCATCAATCCTCATAAGGAGGGAGAGATGGAACAACAAAACACAATGTCACACCCATGTCATGATGCGTCTCACATTCCAGACATTTGCACAACAAAAATAATAAAAACCAACAAACCACGGCATGGTGTGGAGCTTTTTCACCTCAGGTGAGTGGATGTAGATGGTGCGAGGAGATTCTTAATCCTAACTACTTCCTAAATGACTTTAACACACTTTACACTACCCGGGGTCTTTCCCTGCCAATCCATTGGCCAACTTACACTATGGGTTCTAAAAACCAATTCCCATTGACCAAACTGTGGTGCTTCTCAATTTGGGGTCTCACTCCCCCGATTCATCTCTCGGTGCCCTTGCACAATTTCCGGGCTGATTCGTGTAGCTCTCCCAGCAGGTCTACCCACCTGCACACCTCCACCACTGTAGTTGCCACCCGAGCTTACCTAGCTCCTCACCCTAACCTATCTAACTGGGGAAGGCCCCTCCTGGCTCTGTCACCCCACTCGGTGCCCTCTGGCACTGGGCTACCCGGGTCCGTCCTCCGGATCCTCGGGCCCCATCCACAACTCTACCGGCTCCCAGAGCCCACCTGCGACCTCACCTGGCCAACATCCTCACAGTGGTGGAGTGCTCAACCAACTACACACACTAACAGGTGACACGCCCAGCCATTTCCACGACACTAATGCACCCGTTCAACCATCATTCTTCCACCACGCACCACAGATGCCAATATCCAACCACAATTTACCTATACCCTCTACCTAACACTTACACTACCCTCCCCGGGTATTCGTGATGGGGGTCCATGCTTCCCCCATTCACACCTTCGCACCATCCACTCCACTCCACAGTTTCCACCATACTCACTCCACGACCATCCATTCCATACTCCATATATTCCACACTCCATGTAATCCACACAACCATTCTCCATTCACCTGTAGTTGCACACCTGTGCAATCACCTGATGCCACCTGCACCCTCCTTCCTTCCTGGACCATTTGGTCAACACAGCACACATCACCATCACTCACTCATACACTGCTCCATACACCTGTTCAGTTGCACACCTGTGCAATCTCAATCGTTCTTCACTCACTGCGCCATACACTTCCATGCTCAATACACTTACGATCCTCAAACACCATTGCCTCAGGCACCCAAATTCTCCCACGGTCACACACACATCTCTCCCGAGCATTTCCCCGCAATTCCGCATTTGCTCGATATCAACACTCACTCATACACTTTTCACAATACACTTCTGAATACACCTCCAACACTCACACGGCATCATCTTATCTGACTACTCCCCTCTGGAACTTGCGCTTCCCAGTCGCCCCTTTAAACTATTGCACTCCCTCGTCATTATAATCCAAACTAATCTTCCTGCATCCCCACTACAGGTATCATTGTCACTACCTAACCTTACCGTTACCTATTGTCAATCTCTAGGTCCCTACACACTATATCCTAACCCTCCCGGGCTAGTTTTCACTGCCAAACCCCATAACTAGTGCTCCTTTGCCCCCGCCTGTGAGGGATGGCAGAGTTGCCATCCCACCACATCGGGCATCTCTCACTACAAATTTTGCTCACCAAATTCCAGCCAATTAAAAATTTGCCAATCACTACCAATCATCTGCCAATCATCAATCTGCCAATCCTTTGCCAATCATTAAATTTTGCTTTTCAATTTCGGGTCCAAAACACTATCATCATCACACGTCTACTCACTTGAGCCTCTCGGTGCGCCAATTTGTTTCCAAAGCCCAGCTTCGCACAGCCGAGCAATGAATGCGGGTTGTTTGGTGCCGGCGGTTGGCTGCGTCCGGCATTCGGTGCAGGGAAGGGGGCTTACCCGGGCCGGGATCCCAAGCACCATCTCGGCACGGAGCCGTCCAATGGCCCAATCTCGCCCTGCCAGAACGCCGCAACAAAAGGGGGTCACCATGATGACCCTTTCTACCGGGCCGCCCGCTCCGCTTAGTGGAGCACGGACGCGGCCGTTCAGAGCGAGGCCCGGCGTGGATCCCGCACGGCGGTTCTTTCGAAACCACCGCGGGTTCCCGCGGCACACGAAGCTGCCCGGCATGCACCGAGGGCCCGCTTCGGCTATAAGTCGCTCTAACCGCTAACCCAGTTAGCGTCGACGCTCCACTTGCATGCTTACAACCCGCAGCCCGTTCCTTGCTCACACATCCAGCCGTTCCCATGCTCCTAGTCATTGCACCTTCTCTGACACACCCAGGTACACTCATTCCGCTCGCAGACTTTGTCACACACCTGACCACCGCACACCTTGGCACACACTCGTCGTTCGCACACCTCACCAACACACCTCTTCGCGCCCCCTCCTCGGTCACATCCTCTGTGACAACCACAGGTGTGCTCTCCTCCGCACACCCAATCACGTGCCTCACTACCAACTCCAGCGTGCATTCCCATACGCGCTCTACCATTCCAGGTGTGCATCCTTCCATTCCAGGTGTACATCCTCTCTCACCTGCCACAACCAACTCACGCTCCATGTCACTCTTACTACTTTCACCACCACTCTCGGTCACGCATTCACCCTCACTCTTGACAGCGCACTCTTTCGTCATGCACCTGTCCGTTAGACACCTTTCTCGTGCATCCTCTTGTGCACACTCTCCCGTTACACCCTCCGTAACACTCAGCACAGGTGTACATTCTCCCGTTACATCCCTTGTAACACTCCCCATCCCACGCTTCCATGTGCCCCCCGCACACACACTACGACCAACTCACTCTCGACAGCACACTCACTCCTCGGCGCGCACTTTTTCCTCACACACGCCATAGTCGGACATTCTCGCACACCTCCTCTTTCGCACTCCATACCTGTCGCACACTTTACCAGCGGCCCCTCACGAACACCCGGGTCCAAACTAACCGCCAAGCTGACTGAATCTTCCCTCACACCATATACATTTCCGAATATATCGCCACTCACCTTGGCACCTCGTCTCCGCACCTCCTTCGCCACCTGCAAACTCTTTATTTGGTTAGTGAGCACATCATCATGTTTGAGCACCGACCTTGTACATATTCCATCACTTCCTCCTTTATCTCTCTCTTAGTTTCCCTCCGTCTCTTCTTAATTTCACTCACCCCCTCTTCCACTTCCTCTAACTTTTGCTTCACCTCTTTTATTTCCCGGTACGTCTCCTCAATTTCATCCTCTAATGCCACCTTGACCGTTTCTATGTGCGTCCTCACCTCCCGGTCTTTTGTCTCCATTGCCTCCGTCACCTCGTCCAACCTCGTTGTCAGTCCCTCACGTACCATCTGACATTCCCTCTTCGTCGCTATTAAGTCATTTTTGATTTCTTTTTGTGTCGCTTTCAACTCTCCTAGTACCGCAGTGTTCTTTTCCACCTGCTCCACCAGTTCTTTTTGTCCCACCGTTAGCTGTTCCACCTCCTCCAACTCCTCTATGCCCCCTTGTAACTTTGCCGTGCTATTTCTCACCTCTTTCTCCATACGCTTCTCACCTCGCTTTACCTCCTCGCGTACCCCCGAGACCTCCTCGCTCACACCTTGTCTTATTTCCTCCCCCATCTCCTCCATTTCTTTAGTAGATGCCGCCCTCATCTGTCCCAATTCATCCCTCTGAACATCCAGTTTACCTTCCAACCCGATTTTCACCTCCTCTATCTGGTTCCCCATCCGTTTAATTTCCCGGGCAGATTGCTCCCCCATTTCTCGCAATTTGCCTTCCATTGTGTTTTCTAACCCAATTAACCCATTCTTCATTCCTTCCATCTGGTTCTCCTGGGCAGCCATTCTATTTTCCAACCCCGTTAACCCATTCTTCACCTCTTTTATCCCGTTGTCTAACCCTTCAAATTTCTTGTCTAAACCCTCAAATATATTGTCTAAACCCTCAAATTTATTGTCTAAACCCTCAAATTTATTGTCTAAACCCTCAAATTTATTGTCTAATCCCTCAAATTTATTGTTTAACCCGCCTCTCAACTGTTCGCTGGTACCCCTCACTTCGTCCCTCATTGCCTCTATCATTCTGCTTTCCATTTTCTCACTATCAGCCCTCCTTCCGTCTTCCATTTCTTTCATTTCCCTGCTTCTTTTTTCGTTGTCGCACTTCGACTCTGCCATATATTCGCTGAACCGTGCCATGAACTGCTGCATGTCAAACGGCTGCATGTTAAAGCACGCTGGTACAGCGGGCTCGGCTACCGCACGCTCCTGCGAGGCGCCATTTGGCGCCTCCACAACCATGTGTGCGAGGGCGCCATTTTGTGTGCCTGATACCTCCTCAACCACATTGCCATTGTTCTCCTCCTCCATTTCCCCCACATACATTTTCCCGGGCTCCTGGATCGATTCTACCCCCCCTTTTAACTCACCCACCTGCATCCGATCGCCTTGATTGTCCATGGCACGACTCAATTTGGGCTGATAAACAAAATTTCGGCCGCTCGTAATTTCGACCAAATTTTTTGATGTTATAAAAAATTTGGTTCGGGCCTCGAATCTCACTCCCAGACACCAATTGTTACGGCCAATAGTACAATTGGTGTCCAAAATTTGGGCTAAATAAATTTAGTCCCAGGTTCGAATCCCAACTCCTGACTACGAATTGTTACGGATACGGATTACGGCTCTTCCCTCTTAGCAAGGGGTGGTTAGTCCCTTGTCTTGTTAAGCTGACCGTCTCCGCTCCTGGCACTTGTAACGCTATCCCGTGGGATGGAACGGATCAGGGTTATGGGTCCAGGGTTTATCCCGAATACCTTTATCCATCCCTCCACAGACTAGGGAGACAAGTACCACTCGAACCCCGGTTTGGATGGTCTAGTTGCTGAGCGGTTTTTAGCAACCCGAAGTTCGAGTCATTAACCTTCACTAAACCCGATCCTGAACGTTGGCCGAATCGCGCAACGTACACTCAATATTGAAACCACTAAAGCGACCGAACGAGAATGAAGAAGAAGAAGAAGAAGTATGGAGGAATAACAGGATTTATTAATTATTTACACAAGCCAAAGCAAAAAGAGCAGTCAAGGTTATATACAGGGAAATGGAAGGAGCAGGAGACACAGTGAAATCATTAGCTTACCTATACAAGCTTAATTAATACCCCAGGACAACGTGAAAGACAGACGAACGATCACACTTACACGGGGAATGCAGGCAGGAACGAATGGCTTGGAGATGGATGGCTTTGAGAGGCAAGGAAGGTTCAGTGGGGACTAGGCACGGTTGGGCCAGAAGGCACCTCCGTCAAGAAGCCGTGCCGCGGTCGTGCGAACTCCCGCGGTCCCAAACTGCGCGGGCGAAGTTCCTTTCTCGCCTGCTGCATCGCGTGCTCCTTGCATTGCCTCGGTCCGTATTTCCTGCAGCGCGGCACGTATCACGGCGGCTTGGTCACACCTGCTCATCTCCAGCGCATCTCTCTTGTGGGGGCATCTCCCGCGGGTTATATAAGCCCCACCCTTGAACCTTTGCGAACCTCCCCCAAGCGTTCTCTCTCCGCCCTCTCAAGCCAAACCCCTCGTTCTGGGTTGGATGAGCGGGGCCGACTCGCTCCTCCCCTCTATGACGAGGTGGAGACACGCCTTTCTTCTTCGTGGTTACCTCATGCGTAATGGAGTCCAATGCAGAAAAGTGGACCGGAGATGAAAATGCAGCAGCAAAGTGGCTAAAGGAGTCAATTGCAGCAAACCTGTGTCCACCCTCAGGAGAGCCAGGAAACAATATCTCTCCGTTCTCAAGCCCGAACTCTCTTATCTGTCTCCCTCTTCCAAATCCTGGTGGCATCTGGTCAAATCCGTTTCTGGTGTTTGTTCCCCCTCCACCCCCTCCCTTACCTCAAACGGCTACACAGCTGACTCCGCACATGAAAAAGCTGAATGCCTCAACTCTGTGTTTGCCTCTAAATCTTGTGTCCCAAACCCATCCCTCTCTGTACCCACCATACCCAGTCGTACCCAGCTGCTCCTGGACTCCGTGTCCTTTCCTCCTGACAAGGTGGAAAAGTTTCTGTCAACCCTCGACTCTGATTCTGCAACTGGACCCGACGGCATCAGCCCACGGGTCCTAAAATCCTGCTCTGCCGCTCTATCTCACCCTCTCTCTGTTCTCTTCACCCTCTCTTTTGCTCAAGGTCAACTGCCATCTGCTTGGAAATCAGCCAAAATCACCACTTTGCACAAAAAAGGTGCAAAAACAGATCCTAGCAACTACAGACCAATCAGCCATCTCCCAATTATCAGCAAAGTCATGGAATCCATCATTGCTTCGGATATGAAATCTTTCCTCTTCTCCAATGGCTTGATCTCTGAGCATCAATTTGGTTTCAGACCAGGTCACTCTACTCTGGACATGCTGCTTCTGCTGTCTCAACAATGGATGGAGGTCCTCAATGCCAAACAGGAAATTAGAGCTGTCTCCCTCGACATATGACGTGCCTTCGATACGGTCTGGCACCCCGCTCTGCTCACCAAACTCTCCTCCTTTGGTATCCATGGAAATCTCCACGCATGGCTGGCTGACTTCCTCTCTAGTCATCGTCAACATGTGGCCCTGAATGGGGTTCTCTCATCTCCTCTTCCTGTTCAGGCTGGAGTTCCCCAAGGCAGTGTTCTGGGCCCTGTGCTTTTTCTGGTCTTCATCAATGATCTCTCTGACTCTGTTGAAAATCCTCTCTATCTCTTTGCTGATGACTCCACTCTCTGCCGCTCCATGCCTCTTCCCTCAGATCGGCAGTCTGCAGCCTCCTCACTCTCTGAAGACTTGGAAAAAAATCCCCCTGCGCTGGGGCCGCCCCCCGGCGGGCGGACCCCCGGCACTGCCCAGCACCACCGGCACGCCGCCCCCCGGTCTGGCACCCATCCCGGGTACAGCCGGGGGCATCCCAGCTGGCATCCCTGCACCCCGGACGCCGCCGGTCGCCAGAGGGCGCTTCGGCCGGGTCATCCATTTGCCACGCAAACTGGCCCTCTAGGTGCGCGGGAATTCTGGGGTGGCACGTGTGGTGGACACGAAAGCCCACTGGCGTGGTGACATCATTCCGCGCACCAAGTGGGCGGCGGCCACGCCCGAGGGGTAGGCGTGGCCTCAGGATATACACCGGGCGCGCAGCCCGGAGCACGCCAGTGCTACAGTGACCTCTTGTGAATAAAGACTCTTTTGTTTAACCACGTTGTCCGCTTCCTCCTTGGTAGCAAGTAAGCGCGCACTTTAATATACTGCATACCACGATATTTCAAAAAGTTGTGAATGGGTTATGACAAAACTTGGTGAATGAGTTGGTTGGGTGACAATAACAAGCTGATTCGACTTTGGTTCAGGTCTGGATCCAGATCCGGTCTTTCAGTGGATACAAAACATAAACTGTTCAGACTGGTGGAGGTATGTGCTATACCAGGTGTCGTTCTAGTTAATTTTGTTATGATAAAGAAACATTATGGACCAGAAATACAAGACAAACAGAATTTAAATCCTTTTTCATAAATTGTAAAATTCATAACATGAAATCCACAAAGTTGTAATCTGGGATTGTAGGCGGATCGGCCTGTGAGGGAGAGAAATCTTATTTTGTGCAGAAAACAAACATTTTACAGGTGAATGAGGTCATTAGTTGAGATTGTGAAGAATCAGGACATGAACTTGGTGTTTGTGCAAAACTTAACATCCAAGTCGATGTTACTGATCATTCATTCATTGTTTTATTCTTCTCATGAATTGTAATTGTAAAAGTTTGTAAAAGTGGAGAATCTTTGTGTAAAAGTTGTTAAAATGAATTCTGTACCAGTGACGTGTTTACGCAACATCACAAACGATGCAGAAACCTTTGGTTAATATTTCCAGGTGTTGTACATGAAACACACACACACTGATTACACAGTGATGCGTCACGTGGAAACACGTCAGGTGAATGAGTTGTTCTCACTTCCATCTTCAAATAATTTATTTATTGTTATGATAAAAACAACTGATCAATGAACATTATGAAAGGCTGGACAAAATAATTCAGTCATTTCCATTTTGGATCGATCAACCATAAAAAATAAAATGGGACCGCGGGTCCTGAAGCTCACCTGGATCAGGAGTAACAGTCACTCTCTCAGATTCTGATATTTTAAATGCTGTGAACAACCTTTGGTGCATCATGGGTGATGAAGGTTGTGATCAAGTTTTTCTAAATTGTGTGTGTAGTTTCGGAGAAGAGAGCAAATACCTATTTTGTGGGGTCAAAACCCCCGTAGTTCCCCTTATTGAGCGCAGATTTTGATCTGATTAATTCACCTTCATTCGGCATCAGATATGAAGCTCATGTCAAAACTTAGTGTTTGGTTCAAGCGATAATGACTGAAGTGTTTTCATACTCAATCCCTCCCTCATTCCCTTCCTCACTCCCTCCCTCCCTCACTCACTCACTTACCTATGGACAATGCTCGATAGCATAAGTTCACCGCACTAAATTCCAGGTGAGCTAAAAAATACTGAGTTGGTAAAGGGAATTTTTTAATCTATAATTTTTTCACAGGTGCACTGACCTCTCACGGAGCGAACAACAGATTAATTTCACCAAGAACGATCTCACATCAACATAAATCATTCACATGTTCCTAAAATCATTCACATGCATATTGAATCATTCACATGTACCTTGAATAATTAATTCGCATGTTGCTTCAATCATTGACATGTACCTGGAATAATTCACATGTTCCTTTAATCAATTACATGCACATTGAATCATTCACATGTACCTTGAATAATTCGCATGTTTCTTGAATCATTCACATGTTTCTTGAATCATTCACTTGTTCCTGGAATGATGTGAAGTTTAATTCCAGTGAAGAAGGAAAGATTCATTCTATCTTGTGGAGAAAACGAATTGGCGATCACTCCATTTTACTACATTAGAGGGAAGTGCAAGAACAATGTTGTGAAATTTCCTTCATTCATCAATTAAAATTATGTTTTATTTTCATACAAAATGGAGGTTCCATGTCTCTTCCCCCATGTTTGTTGTGTTTAGATTTTTCGTTGAAAGATAAAATAAATCTTCATAAACAAAAAAACAAGTGAATTTCACATGTTGTACTTTTTGTTAATCTTTAATCATTTCCACAGAAGGACCGGTGGAGCATCCGGTGATGGTTGATCTGGACCAGAACAACTTAACAAAACTTTGTAAGTGAAGGGAAACGGGGAGGGGTTCTTCTTCTTCCCTCCATATACAGATTATTTAAAATTCCAGATTTTCTCCTTTTCATTCTTTCCTTTTCCTTCTGTGTTATTTCCCTATTCATATTTTCCTTCACTCTATTCCACTTAGTTATTTTCCAACTCTATTTTCCCTCTTGTCAAATGTCACAAGACCCAAAGTTTGTTGAATTGAACGATGTCCAACCAGGAGGAGGGGATAGTCCAAACTTGTGTTTGCTGATTAAAGGCCTTTCTTAATCCCCATCCTGTCCTCCCTCCTCTCTCTCATCCCCCATCCCCTTCCCTCTCTCTCCCCCTTCCTTTATTTCTCCCTCCCTCCCTCTCTCCCCACCTCTTTCTCCCCCACAGCCCCATCCCCTCTCTCTTCCACACTGCCCCATCCCCCTCTCTCTCTTCCCCACTACCCCATCCCCTCTCTCTCTTCCCCACTACCCCATCCCCTCTCTCTCTTCCCCACTACCCTATCCCCCTCTCTCTCCCCCACTGCCCCATCCCCCTCTCTCTCTTCCCCACTACCCTATCCACCTCTCTCTCTCCCCCACTGCCCCATCCCCCTCTCTCTCTTCCCCACTACCCTATCCACCTCTCTCTCTTCCCCACTACCCTATCCCCCTCTCTCTCCCCCACTACCCCATCCCCCCTATCTCTCCCCCACTACCCCATCCCCCTATCTCCTCCCCTCTATCTTCACCATGACCCCATCCCCCTCTCTCTCTCCCCCCTCTTTCTCCCCCACAGCCCCATCCACCTCTCTCTCTTCCCCACTTCCCCATCCCCTCTCTCTCTTCCACACTGCCCCATCCCCCTCTCTCTCTCTTCCCCACTACCCTATCCCCTCTCTCTCTCTTCCCCACTTCCCCATCCCCTCTCTCTCTTCCCCACTACCCCATCCCCCTCTCTCCTCCCCTCTATCTTCGCCATGACCACATCCCCCTCTCTCCCCCCCTCTTTCTCCCCCACAGCCCCATCCCCTCTCTCTTCCACACTGCCCCATCCCCCTCTCTCTCTTCCCCACTACCCTATCCCCTCTCTCTCTTCCCCACTTCCCCATCCCCTCTCTCTCTTCCCCACTACCCCATCCCCCATCCCCCCATCCCCCTCTCTTGCTTCCCCACTACCCCATCCCCCATCCCCCCATCCCCCTCTCTCTCTTCCCCACTACCCCATCCCCTCTCTCTCTTCCCCACTACCCTATCCCCCTCTCTCTCCCCCACTGCCCCATCCCCCTCTCTCTCTTCCCCACTACCCTATCCACCTCTCTCTCTTCCCCACAACCCTATCCCCTCTCTCTCTTCCCCACTTCCCCATCCCCCTCTCTCTCTTCCCCACTACCCCATCCCCCTCTCTCCTCCCCTCTATCTTCGCCATGACCACATCCCCCTCTCTCCCCCCCTCTTTCTCCCCCACAGCCCCATCCCCTCTCTCTTCCACACTGCCCCATCCCCCTCTCTCTCTTCCCCACTACCCTATCCCCTCTCTCTCTTCCCCACTTCCCCATCCCCTCTCTCTCTTCCCCACTACCCCATCCCCCATCCCCCCATCCCCTCTCTCTCTTCCCCACTACCCCATCCCCCATCCCCCCATCCCCCTCTCTCTCTCCCCCACTGCCCCATCCCCCTCTCTCTCTCTTCCCCACTACCCTATCCACCTCTCTCTCTTCCCCACTACCCTATCCCCCTCTCTCTCCCCCACGACCCCATCCCCCTCTCTCTCTTCCCCACTACCCTATCCCCCTCTCTCTCCCCCACTACCCTATCCCCCTCTCTCTCCCCCCACTACCCCCATCCCCCCTCTCTCTCCCCCACTACCCCATCCCCCTATCTCCTCCCCTCTATCTTCACCATGACCCCATCCCCCTCTCTCTCTCCCCCCTCTTTCTCCCCCACAGCCCCATCCACCTCTCTCTCTTCCCCACTTCCCCATCCCCTCTCTCTCTTCCACACTGCCCCATCCCCCTCTCTCTCTCTTCCCCACTACCCTATCCCCTCTCTCTCTTCCCCACTTCCCCATCCCCTCTCTCTCTTCCCCACTACCCCCATCCCCTTCTCTCCTCCCCTCTATCTTCGCCATGACCACATCCCCCTCTCTCCCCCCCCTCTTTCTCCCCCACAGCCCCATCCCCTCTCTCTTCCACACTGCCCCATCCCCCTCTCTCTCTTCCCCACTACCCTATCCCCTCTCTCTCTTCCCCACTTCCCCATCCCCCTCTCTCTCTTCCCCACTACCCCATCCCCCATCCCCCCATCCCCCCTCTCTCGCTTCCCCACTACCCCATCCCCCATCCCCCCATCCCCCTCTCTCTCTTCCCCACTACCCCATCCCCTCTCTCTCTTCCCCACTACCCTATCCCACTCTCTCTCCCCCACTGCCCCATCCCCCTCTCTCTCTTCCCCACTACCCTATCCACCTCTCTCTCTTCCCCACTACCCTATCCCCCTCTCTCTCCCCCACTACCCCATCCCCCTCTCTCTCTTCCCCACTACCCTATCCCCCTCTCTCTCCCTCACTACCCCCATCCCCCCTCTCTCTCCCCCACTACCCCATCCCCCTATCTCCTCCCCTCTATCTTCACCATGACCCCATCCCCCTCTCTCTCACCCCCCTCTTTCTCCCCCACAGCCCCATCCACCTCTCTCTCTTCCCCACTTCCCCATCCCCTCTCTCTCTTCCACACTGCCCCATCCCCCTCTCTCTCTCTTCCCCACTACCCTATCCCCTCTCTCTCTTCCCCACTTCCCCATCCCCTCTCTCTCTTCCCCACTACCCCATCCCCCTCTCTCCTCCCCTCTATCTTCGCCATGACCACATCCCCCTCTCTCCCCCCCTCTTTCTCCCCCACTACCCCATCCCCCTCTCTCTCTTCCCCACTACCCTATCCCCCTCTCTCTCCCCCACTACCCCCATCCCCCCTCTCTCTCCCCCACTACCCTATCCCCCTATCTCCTCCCCTCTATCTTCACCATGACCCCATCCCCCTCTCTCTCTCCCCCCTCTTTCTCCCCCACAGCCCCATCCACCTCTCTCTCTTCCCCACTTCCCCATCCCCTCTCTCTCTTCCACACTGCCCCATCCCCCTCTCTCTCTCTTCCCCACTACCCTATCCCCTCTCTCTCTTCCCCACTTCCCCATCCCCTCTCTCTCTTCCCCACTACCCCATCCCCCTCTCTCCTCCACTCTATCTTCGCCATGACCACATCCCCCTCTCTCCCCCCCCCTCTTTCTCCCCCACAGCCCCATCCCCTCTCTCTTCCACACTGCCCCATCCCCTCTCTCTTCCACACTGCCCCATCCCCCTCTCTCTCTTCCCCACTACCCTATACCCTCTCTCTCTTCCCCACTTCCCCATCCCCTCTCTCTCTTCCCCACTACCCCATCCCCCATCCCCCCATCCCCTCTCTCTCTTCCCCACTACCCCATCCCCCATCCCCCCATCCCCCTCTCTCTCTTCCCCACTACCCCATCCCCTCTCTCTCTTCCCCACTACCCTATCCCCCTCTCTCTCCCCCACTGCCCCATCCCCCTCTCTCTCTTCCCCACTACCCTATCCACCTCTCTCTCTTCCCCACTACCCTATCCCCCTCTCTCTCCCCCACTACCCCATCCCCCTCTCTCACTTCCCCACTACCCTATCCCCCTCTCTCTCCCCCACTACCCCCATCCCCCCTCTCTCTCCCCCACTACCCCATCCCCCTATCTCCTCCCCTCTATCTTCACCATGACCCCATCCCCCTCTCTCTCTCCCCCCTCTTTCTCCCCCACAGCCCCATCCACCTCTCTCTCTTCCCAACTTCCCCATCCCCTCTCTCTCTTCCACACTGCCCCATCCCCCTCGCTCTCTCTTCCCCACTACCCTATCCCCTCTCTCTCTTCCCCACTTCCCCATCCCCTCTCTCTCTTCCCCACTACCCCATCCCCCTCTCTCCTCCCGTCTATCTTCGCCATGACCACATCCCCCTCTCTCCCCCCCCTCTTTCTCCCCCACAGCCCCATCCCCTCTCTCTTCCACACTGCCCCATCCCCCTCTCTCTCTTCCCCACTACCCTATCCCCTCTCTCTCTTCCCCACTTCCCCATCCCCTCTCTCTCTTCCCCACTACCCCATCCCCCATCCCCCCATCCCCCTCTCTCGCTTCCCCACTACCCCATCCCCTCTCTCTCTTCCCCACGAGCCCATCCTCCTCTCTCTCTCTTCCCCACTACCCCATCCCCCCTCTCTCTCTCTTCCCCACTACCCTATCCCCCCCTCTCTCTGTTCCCCACTACCCCATTCCCCTCTCTCTCTTCCCCACTACCCCATCCCCCCCTCTCTCTCTTCCCCACTACCCCATTCCCCTCTCTCTGTCTTCCCCACTACCCCATCCCCCCCTCTCTCTCTTCCCCACTACCCCATCCCCACCTCTCTCTCTCTTCCCCACTACCCCATCCCCCCCTCTCTCTCTCTTCCCCACTACCCTATCCCCCCCCCTCTCTCTGTTCCCCACTACCCCATTCCCCTCTCTTTCTCTTCCCCACTACCCCATCCCCCCCTCTCTCTCTTCCCCACTACCCCATTCCCCTCTCTCTCTCTTCCCCACTACCCCACCCCCCCTCTCTCTCTCACTTCCCCACTACCCTATCCCCCCCTCTCTCTGTTCCCCACTACCCCATTCCCCTCTCTCTCTCTTCCCCACTACCCCATCCCCCCCCTCTCTCTCTTCCCCACTACCCCATCCCCCCTCTCTCTTTTCCCCACTACCCCTTTCCCCTCTTTCTCTCGTCCTCCCCTCTCACGAACGATGTAATTAGAACAAGATCTTTCTTGACAAATCCTGGTTCGTTCTGTAACATAATCCGGTATAAATTGCTCGTTCATCCCAGATAAAATTTACAATCCTGAAGGAATTTGTAGGATATTTCCCAATTTCTCACATAAACATCTTACATGAACAAACATTGTGGAATCATCTATCTATAATTCCAGCAATCTCTGTGTGTATGTTTGTATGTTTGTATGTTTGTATGTTTGTATGTTTGTATGTATGTTTGTCTGTGACCGCTGTTTCTCGACAACTACCGGTCCGATATACTTGAAACTTGCCAGGTATATTGCTGGGGACCCGAGGATGTGCCTTTTCAAGGTTTTAAATTAATTGCAGAAGTAGTTACCGAGCTATGTCCAAAAAACGATTCAACCAATCAGAGAGCAGCGAGCTATCACGTGTGCCGAACGTGGCGAACAGACTCTGCCTCGGATGGCACATTTGAGAGCGTATTCATTTATTTCCCGTCGGCAAACTATGTTGCCGTTAAACTATGTTTTAAAACTAATTAAAACTAATTTGCGATTCATCGTAACTGCGATTTGCGACCTTCCGGACACTGAAGACTGCACTTCCGGCAGCCAATCACAGAACGCGTTATTGTGTAGGCGTGGCCGATGTGAGAGCGAGCTGAGCCCAGCGCGTGCGCCATTACGGTTCGTAATTCGATTTCTTCCGGAGAAAATAATAATTTCTCGATTTCTTATGCGCATTATTTCTCCCAATTCAGTCAGAGCGAAGGGCGGAAGCGAAGAGCGTTGTTTTTTTTGTTTACGGGCGTACGGGCGGGGTAGAGCGTACGGGTAGCGTTTTTTTTTTTTTTGGCAAGGAACGGGTACCCACGTACGGGTACGGTACGTTAAACTATGTTTTAAAACTAATTAAAACTAATTTGCGATTCTTTCGCTTTCCTGCCCGTTTGTGCACGCTATGGCGATTTCTTTACCAAACTCCGCAAGCCGTTCGCTTTGGACCAAACCATTTCATGTAAATAGAGGGGGGGGGGGGATTGTCACCGTACTCGCAAGCCGTTCGCTTTGGACCAAACCATTTCATGTAAATAGAGGGGGGGGATTGTCACCGTACTCGCAAGCCGTTCGCTTTGGACCAAACCATTTCATGTAAATAGAGGGGGGGGGGGGGATATAATTTTAGATATATATATAGTACGGGCATGCCCTAGTATATATCAATAATAATAAAAATGTGTGTGTGTGTGTGTGTGTGTGTGTGTGTGTGTGTGTGTGTGTGTGTGTGTGTGTGTGTGTGTGTGTGTGTGTGTGTGTGTGTGTGTGTGTGTGTGTGTGTGTGTGTGTGTGTGTGCGTGCGTGCGTGCGTCTCCTCCATAACTCCAAAACCATGAAACGCAGCACCCCCATACTTTGCATACATACTTCTCCACCTCCAAGGGATTACATGAATGAAAACTGGATGTTTGTGTGTTTAAGATAATTTGCACTAACAGGCTTATCTTTGGTCAGCCTGCGTTCAGGTCGCTTAGCTTGGGGTCTTAATTCCCCCATTTTGTCCACTCAACTCAAGTATTCCCTGCGTCAGAACAGGTCGGTTTCTGTACAATAAAGCTTGCTCGAGTGCTTGAGCTGCTTGGCGAGCGCTCTCCAAGCAGCTTGGTAATGGATGTGATACTCCTGCTCCCTCCTCAGATTGAGTCTTTTTTATTTAGTTCCTTCATTTAAAGAGTAAAAATATTTGCAACACACCTGGTGCTCACCTGGTAGAATAACCAGTATACTGCACTGACTAAAGGTATTTTAACCCCATTTTAATGGTCGCTAGAAGACAGGACAGCAGGTAGAATCAAACGCACATAATCATGAGACTTTAAACAAATAAAAACATACCTATTTTGGGGTCCACTCCCACCCACCCAGTTTACCTTATTTTGTAATGCCTTCAACAAACATTTGTACATCACGGGTGGTGAAGGTTGTGGGGAGTTTCATCGAAATAGTGTGCGTAGTTTCAGAGGGGAAAAGCAAATACTTATTTTGGGGTCAAACGTGGATCCACTTTGACCCCCTGAGACCCCGACTTATTTTTATTGCACTGAACAAACTTTAGACAGAACACAACAAATACAATTTGTGCCAAATTTGGTCAAAATCTCATCAGCGGTTTCGCAGAATAAGCTGCAAGTGTTTCCGGGCGGACGACGCGCCATCGCATAAGCTCACCTGAACTTTGTTCAAGGTGAGATAAAAAGTATGTATAATCAAAGAACGAAGCAGCCCCCCTTCCCCCCTCCCTCCTCGCACTCCCTCCCCCCCACCCCCGCACCTTTCCCTCCCCCCCCCCGCACCTTTCCCTCCCCGACCCCCAGGTGCCTCACCTTTGTTGTGCTATTTTATTTTCCCCCTTTTTGTCCGATCTGCTTTCATTATACGACGTCACTTCCACATAAACAGATACATCGATGTATAAACACCATTGTCTGTCCGCCATTGTTCCTTATCGGCGGCGACATCTTATAAGTTACAAACTCCAGACTCGGTGTACAAACACAACTTTATGAAGGGGAGAGAGTAACATCGGCAATGTGCCCACAGCATCACGTGGGGGTATGGGGGAGGAGGGGAGAGGGTAACATCGGCAATGTGCCCACAGCATCACGTGGGGGCATGGGGGAGGAGGGGAGAGGGAAACATCGGCAATGTGCATAAATAAATAAAACAATTGTTGTAATAAAAGTTTTTTTGTGATAGAGAGATGAATGTGTTTGTTTTTGTCCGTTTGTCTAACAATGTCCGCGACCCCGTGTCTTGTCCGCAGATGGACGGAGCCCGAGTCTGGACCCAAACTCTGCACATCGACAGATCAAGATCTCTGGGGATCTGAGGACGGCGACTCGAACCTGGACCGAGAATCAGTACCCGGAACATCCTGATCGGTTTGATTGTTGGGATCAAGTTGTTTCCTGTGATCGTTTCTCCTCAGGTCGTCATTACTGAGAGGTCGATGTGGGGTGGAGTCGTTCGTGGAGAATCGGAATCTGTTTAAACTCCATGGGGAGAAAAGGGGGAAAGAGCGGGTTGGGAATGAATCCCGAGTCTTGGTGTTCAGAGAAACGTTTTCACAAATTCTCCGCATTTCACAACGATCAACGAACCTCCCTGTCCGTCCCGGGTGATCATGAACGGTTTGGGTTCTTCTTGGATTGCGAGGCGGGAGAGTTGACGTGTTTCGGGGACTCGCGGGTCCTGCACGTGTACAGGGGGAACTTCACGGACCCCGTTAAACCCGCCATTGGGGTTTGGAATGATTCCGTTCATTTTGTACATTTAGTGAAATAAACTTTCATCACGAACTGATCCGGTTATTTTGCGATGAAATCAATCAAATCATTTACCTGTTCAAGTCGATGTGATTACTGATTAATGTTTATATTATAATAAGTTTATTTAATTTAATAAGTTCATTGTTTATCTTTTTAATATGAAATGAACTTTAACATGAACTCTTCACTTTCCTCACGATACAATACAGATTCTTCTTCTTCAAAGGTGTGTTTGAATGGGATGTTTGAGTGAAGAAAGTCCGCCCAGGTAGATGAAACCCTTTGTGTTTACCTGGAATGGAGCACCGGCGTTAATCGTGAAGTTGAGAGTGGGTTTGGATCCGATCACAGGTAGAAAGTGGAACCCTGGATGGAATTAACAGAACGTTCATCAGGTATCGCGAATCACACCGTTGGAAGCATGGCCAGGTGACCTTTCCGGTGTTGCTTTCTGTTTTGGTCCGATGAAGGGTTCACACCTGAAACGTCAGGTTCTCATTGTTTCCCACGGAGGTTTTAATCTTAATATTTGTGGAAATCTCTTCCATCCAATCAAAACACAGCAATAAAATAATCATTTGATAACCAGTGTAGTGACGTCACAAGGGTAAGTTTGCGTCGTTACGCGATTGGAAATTCCAGAGAAGGCGTCACATCATGCACAGTGATTAACAATTAATATTCACTTGGCGGGAAGTAAACCGTGATCATACAGGTGCTGCCCTCAGGGCGACATTGCACTCTGGGCGGGGCAGGTTGGGGTTCACCCTCGAATTTCCCCAATCGGGGGAAACTCGACCCGACAATTTTTGGTAGTGGGGACTTCGATCTCGCTATACCTGAATATTTAAACAAAGGACAGGTAAACACCTTCATGTTAAACATTCACTCATCATGGTGTTTCACAGGTAGGATGATCCATCAATGCGCGGTATGGGGCTCATCATGGTGTTTCACAGGTAGGATGATCGATCAATGCGCGGTATGGGGCTCATCACGGTGTTTCACAGGTAGGAGGATCCATCAATGCGCGGTAGGGGGCTCATCACGTTGTTTCACAGGTAGGATGATCCAACAATGCGCGGTAGGGGGCTCATCACGGTGTTTCACAGGTAGGATGATCTATCAATGCACGTTATGCGGCTCATCATGGTGTTTCACAGGTAGGATGATCGATCAATGCGTGGTCCGGGGCTCATCATGGTGTTTCACAGGTAGGATGATTGATCAATGCGTGGTATGGGGCTCATCACGGTGTTTCACAGGTGGGATGATCTATCAATGCGCGGTATGGGGCTCATCATGGTGTTTCACAGGTGGGATGATCTATCAATGCGTGGTACGGGGCTCATCATGGTGTTTCACAGGTAGGATGATTGATCAATGCGTGGTATGGGGCTCATGATGGTGTTTCACAGGTAGGATGATTGATCAATGCGTGGTATGGGGCTCATCACGGTGTTTCACAGGTGGGATGATCCATCAATGCGCGGTATGGGGCTCATCACGGTGTTTCACAGGTGGGATGATCCATCAATGCGCGGTATGGCGCTCCTCATGGTGTTTCACAGGTAGGATGATCGATCAATGCGCGGTATGGGGCTCATCATGGTGTTTCACAGGCAGGATGATCCAACAATGCGCGGTATGGGGCTCATCATGGTGTTTCACAGGTAGGATGATCGATCAATGCGCGGTATGGGGCTCATCATGGTGTTTCACAGGTAGGATGATCGATCAATGCATGGTATGGGGCTCATCACGGTGTTTCACAGGTGGGATGATCCATCAATGCGCGGTATGGGGCTCATCACGGTGTTTCACAGGTGGGATGATCCATCAATGCGCGGTATGGAGCTCATCACGGTGTTTCACAGGTAGGATGATCCAACAATGCGTGGTAGGGGGCTCATCATGGTGTTTCACAGGTAGGATGATCCATCAATGCGCGGTATGGAGCTCATCACGGTGTTTCACAGGTAGGATGATCCAACAATGCGCGGTAGGGGGCTCATCATGGTGTTTCACAGGTAGGATGATCCATCAATGCGAGTACCGCCCCTCGGATGAACGTCAAACGGGAATCCCGTCCACCGACATTAGTTGGTGAATGTTGAAGATCCCAAGGTGTCCTTCGTGAAGAGTAGGTGAGCTATCGCCGGCATCCTGAACAAATTACAGAACAAATCCACATTAACCCACACAGGACATTGGTCATCGCCACCTCCTTGCACTCAGTCAATGACGATACCCCGACACCTTGTGACGCATTCAAAAGAAGAAGAAGAATCCATGATTAAACACCATACCTGGTTCTGTTCTGAAGCGTCATCAGTCCAAACACCATTGAACTTACCGCTAGTTTCACTCACAGTGAAATGTACCTGTTGAAATTCTGGACCTATGTCTGGTGGTGGATGCTTCTTCATCACCATCAGGTATTGTGGGACACCTGCCACGTGTTTACTGTGTCCAGTAGATATCAGGTGTGGCAGCATGTTTATACCTCAACAAGGTGCTGTTCCCATCTGCCAGCTCTTTCAGCTTCCACACACCTTTTTAGTACGAGGACCATTTTGATGGACACAAGACACCTTGGTATCTCTTGGTTCTTGTACAAGTTTCCGGCCGGACAAGGAACGACTTTGCTGTCGATCTCTCCAGGTTAGACCACTCACCTGAGTCTGGAAGTGCTGAATTCCTGCCCATGGAGCTCTCCAGGTGTTTAGTTCATGGTCCTGATGTAACAGCTTTCAACACCTCACCTTCGTTACTTGAATGTTGGTAGATGTTGTGGGTGGTGCCAGACGTTGTTGTACCTTCCAGTGTGTGTTCCTGGAAGTCCAGGTTACCAATGGCACTTTGAGTGAATTTTCCACCTTTAAGGTGTGTGGGAATCAAGAGCTCACTTTGATCCTGGACCTCCTCACTAGTCCGGGACATGGAAGCGATACATCTCTGGCTATTTGATACCTGATGATATTGATAAAACGGTTTAATATTTTAACTACTTCTTTACTCCTGGTTTGTTTTAAGGTGTGAAATGCTCGAGGGGATACCTGCTACAGGTGCACAAATACCTTGATCCATATTACGGACTTTTTCCCGATTTCTCTCATTCAGTTCCAATTTAAGTCTGACTCATTCATCTCTGGAGTTGCATCATTCACCATCCAGATCAGGTGATTGTAGAGTGACACAAGTACACATTCAGGTGCAGAATCACAGCGATGAATAAACAGCAATGGATCACCTTCTGGATTCTTCTTATTCTCAGTTTCTCACAGCTGTCCTTCACATCATTCCGGAATGATTTAGCAGAATGGTGGAAGATAACGTTCTTTTCAGGATGAGCACCTGTGGTTATGGATTCATCATCACTTTCCTCTGTACTTTTCTTCAAGCAGGTAACCTTTGATACAAGATAACCTATTGACATATCTGATGAACAAACTATAGAAGATTTACCTTTTTGTGACGTCCCCTAACGAGGCACAGTTCCAGGCGTTAAAAAGATCGGAACTTAGGACGTTGGTCAAATACTGCAACTTGGACGTCCGAGTTAATATGAAGAAGGCAGAGATTCAGATGTTGGTGGTGGAATATTTCGTGGGAGAGAGAAAATGGGAAGAGGTAGCATTGGATTGGGTACCAGAGGGAAAAGGAAATATGGAGCTCCGGAAAATGGAGATGCAACTGCAGAGCCAGGAAAGGTTAAAAGAGTTGGAATGGAAAGCAGAAAAGGAACAAGAGGAAAGGAAAGCTGAAAGGGACTTAAAGGAACGGGACATGGAGTATCAAAGGGACCTAAAGGAACGGGACATGGAGTATCAAAGGGACTTAAAGGAACGGGACATGGAGTATCAAAGGGACTTAAAGGAACGGGACATGGAGTATCAAAGGGACTTAAAGGAACGGGACATGGAGTATCAAAGGGATTTAAAGGAACGGGACATGGAGTATCAAAGGGATTTAAAGGAACGGGACATGGAGTATCAAAGGGACTTGAAGGAACGGGACATGGAGTATCAAAGGGATTTAAAGGAATGGGACATGGAGTATCAAAGGGATTTAAAGGAACGGGACATGGAGTATCAAAGGGATTTAAAGGAACGGGACATGGAGTATCAAAGGGACTTAAAGACGGGACATGGAGTATCAAAGGGATTTAAAGGAACGGGACATGGAGTATCGAAGGGACTTAAAGGAACGGGACATGGAGTATCAAAGGGACTTAAAGGAACGGGACATGGAGTATCAAAGGGACTTAAAGGAACGGGACATGGAGTATCAAAGGGATTTAAAGGAACGGGACATGGAGTATCAAAGGGATTTAAAGGAACGGGACATGGAGTATCAAAGGGACTTAAAGACGGGACATGGAGTATCAAAGGGACTTAAAGGAACGGGACATGGAGTATCAAAGGGACTTAAAGGAACGGGACATGGAGTATCAAAGGGACTTAAAGGAACGGGACATGGAGTATCAAAGGGATTTAAAGGAACGGGACATGGAGTATCAAAGGGATTTAAAGGAATGGGACATGGAGTATCAAAGGGATTTAAAGGAACGGGACATGGAGTATCAAATGGACTTAAAGGAACGGGACATGGAGTATCAATGGGACTTAAAGGAACGGGACATGGAGTATCAGAAGGAAATTGTACTCAAGGAGGTTGAAATACCTGGAGGAGGGAGAGAAATCTTATCCGTGCTGGATAGTTCGACAACAAGTCAGACTCTTGGGATGTTGGTAGACATGTAAGACTGGTTCCACCCTTTATAGTCCTGGCCCTGGCATAGAAACCTGTATACATCTCAGAAGGCATAGACTTTGACAGTTGTTTTGAGAATGGGATACCCCGAGCTTCAATAATCTACTAGGTGGAATTCCTGAATTTGTAGCATAAGCTGCAAAATGGCCATTTTCCAAAATGGCCGCCAAGGGGCCAGTGCCAAAAATGAAATGCCTACAAGTTTTGATAGGAACGTAGTATATGGATGATTTTGGTGTATATTATGGGGTTTTCAGGTATGCCCAACACAGTGGTCGTGTCAAAAAATATTTCCGACGTTGCCTAGTTACCGAAATCCAAGATGGTCGCCACCCGAAGTCCGTCAATCAAGAAAACGTGAATAAATTTAAGGATGATCCATCAATGCATGGTTTGGGGCTCATCATGGTGTTTCACAGGTAGGATGATCCATTTCCAAGCCTTGACCCAGAGGATGGGGTTTCACTAACCTAACTTCCCGCCTAGAGGTAGCCATGGGAGTTACATTAAATCAGATTTGAAGAGCAAATTCTCATGGATGCGGCCCAGAGAGGAGTATCGAGCAAAATCTTGGAAGTCCTAGCTGTGTCCATGTGGAAGTCCTAGCTGTGTCCTGGAAGTCCTAGCTGTGTCCATGTGTTTTTTGTTTTTTTTTACCTCCACCACCCCCACCCCGATTCCCACGCCTGATCCCCCAAACCCTCTCCCTCCTACAGATCTCCCTATGTCCCTGCTCTGAAATGTTGTACTTGTGTGCTTCCCTCTCTCTCCCCATCTTCTATCCCGCTCCCTTTATTTTGTCTTTTGTGTCCGTTTGTTGTTTTGTCATTAATGTTAGCTCTTACACGAGCCTCGATCTTGTATACATAAAAAAAATGTGGTACCTCAAATTTTAGTGATCGAAAGACTGACTGTCCAAGGCAGACATACCTTCCAGGGAGCCCGAGGCAGACCACTGGATTTTCCTCCGGGCCTACTTGCGCTTTTTGCAAGAAACCTGGGCATTTGATGTCCCAATGTTACGCCCTGAAAATGAGAAATCAGGATCGGAGTCAGACGAGTGCAACTCCGAATGCGTTGGCCAGTGCGATAAATCGTCCTTGGAGGACAGTGAATTGTGAAGGTCCCCGTGCCAAACTTACTACATCAGAGAACGACCTTATCCAAGAGGGTTACAAGCCTTTCATTTCCAAGCCTTTCCTTTCCAAGGGGTTTGTGTCACTGGATGGGGACTTAACCAACCTGAGACCTGTTTGGGTATTGAGGGACACGGGAGCACATCAAGCTTTGATGCTCGAGGGCATTTTTCCATTGTTTGAAAAAACTGCAACTGGGATTAGTGTCTTCTTACAGGGGGTTGTTGGCTTCGTTAAAGCTCCTCTTCATGTGATCTATTTAAAGTCTGAGTTGGTGTCAGGACCTGTCACCGTAGGTTTACAAGCCACTCTTCATGTGGAGGGAATTTATTTTATTATCGGGAACGATTTGGCCGGTGGTCAATTTTACAAGTAATCCAATGTTAGTGGAAAAGCCCAGTATGGAAAATAACACAGCACAGTTAGAGCAGGAGATTCCGGGTATCTTTCCATCATGTGCAGTGACTCGTGCTATGGGTACAAAGCGTTCTGAAGAGAATGAGAAGGAAGGTGATGTGGATTTGGGTTCCATTGAGATATTGGAGGAAAGGTCTGGAAGACACGGTAGGAAAGGGAGTGACAAAGGAACCTAATGATAAGGTTTCATCTGGACCAAGGGATTAAATGGAGTGTCTGTCAGAGACATCTGGGAACGGGGCTGAACAAACGGTGTTTGTCCGAAAGAGACTTGTTGAAGAGGAACACAGAGATTCTGAACTCCGGAGTTTGATTGGTAAAGCCATTACAGAGGAAGAGGTTATGAAGGTACCTGTTGGTTACTTCATGAAAGGGGAAATACGTATGAGAAAATGGAGACCACCGGAGGTACCAGCGAATGACGAGTGGAAAGTCCATCACCAAATTGTGGTGCCACAACCATACCGGAAGGAGATATTGAGTTTGGCACATGAGACACCTTTGGCCGGGAACCTTGGAGTGAACAAGACGTGTGAAAGAATTCTGGCACATTTTTTCTGGCCAGGATTGCGAGTGACATGGCGGAATTCTGTAAATCTTGTCATTCTTGTCAGCTGGTGGGCAAAACTAATCAGAAAAACCCCTTCAGCACCTTTAAAACCAATTCAAGCTTTTGAAGAACCATTCAGCCAGGTCATTATTGACATTGTGGGTCCTTTACCGAAAACTAAGGCTGGACATCAGTATCTGCTGACCATCATGTGCGCTTCCACTAGGTTCCCAGAAGTGGTGCCTCTTAGGAAAATTACTGCGGCAGTTATTGTGAAGGCCTTGGTGAAATTTTTCACCCTGGTTGGCCTACCTAAGGTCATCAAGTCTGATCAGGGTTCTGACTTCATGTCAAAGCTTTTTCAGCAAGTCGTACACCTGTTGGGAGTGAAGCAAGTGAGGTCAAGTACTTACCATCCCGAGAGCTAAGGGGCCGTGGAAAGGTTTCACCAGACATTAAAGATTATGATCAGATCTTAATGCTTTGAATGTGACAAGGATTGGGATGAGGGAATACCCTTATTGCTGTTTGCTATGAGGGAGTCTGTTCAGGAGTCATTGGGATTCAGTCCTTTTGAACTCATGTTTGGACACACAGTTTGAGGACCTTTGAAACTGGTGAAGGAACAGTGGCTACAAGAGGAATGAGTCACAGTCAACTGTGTTAGAGTATGTGACAACTGTTAGGAACAGATTGGCTAAAGCCTGTGAAGTAGCGAGAGGAAACTTGAAAGCAGCACAAATGAAAGTGAGTGAAAGTGATTGAAATGAAAGTGAGTCACAAAATGAAAGTGAGACATGACAAGACTTCTCAGATAAGAAATTTCAGTCCTGAGGATCGAGTGCTCATGTTGCTTCCAGTTCCAGCTCAGCCGCTACAGGCTAGGTATTTTGGTCCGCATGCCATCGAAAGGAGGGTCTATGAAATGGATTATGTGGTGACAACTCCAGACCGACGAAAAAAGCGGCAGCTTTGTCACGTTAACCGACTGAAAAAATATTATGAGAGGAAGCCTGTGGAAAAAATGGGTCCCGTCTCACCTGTAGTCGGTGTGCAAGAGAATCCAGAGTTTGAAGCCAGTGTGAAGTTCGATAGCGTTGATGACCAGGCTTGCCCCAGATTGACGAACACTGAAGTGTTAAGGAACCTAGACCAGAAATTAGGTCATTAGACGATGGAACAATAAGGACAATTATCCAACCTAATTTCTGAGTTTGTGCCTTTGTTCACGGATGTACCTGGTCGTACTGATCTGGTACATCATAATATTGATGTGGTGGAGGCCATTCCCATGAAACAACACCCATACCGGATGGACCCTGTTAAGATGAAATATCTCCAGCACGAGGTTCATCCAGATTGAATTAACCTTGAGGAAATCCTGTGCGTTGTTTGGAATTTTTGTTGCTCAAGGATTTAACCAGCCATAGTTTTGATTTGTAGTTGTTGGGAGCGTGTATTACTTTTGGTTGTTAAAGATACTTTTTGGATGGAAAGAAAGTTTTCACCGTGTTCAAACTTTATGCCTTGAAGGCAGGGAGTGTTACGGATCCGTCACTTCCGCCTTTGTTGTTATTATACACTTGTAGGATTTTTAGTTTCAGGTAATATTGTTGTTAATATTTTTGTGTGAAATGGAGATGACTTTAGTAAAAGGTAAAAATAAATGTTTGTGAAGGAAAAAGGAAAACACGGCAAAAATGAAGCAGGAAGAGAAGAGAGGAGAGGAGGAGGAGACGGCCATAAGAGAGATACAGCCGTGAGTCACATCAAGGCTGCGAGCAGACTTTTTTGATATTGGTCGCGAATGAGTTGAGGCTTCCCGCGAAATCGTCACATCGTCACATTTGCGAATGCAATTAAACCTGTGTCTCAGGTTTTATCAGCAAGTGTGTCATTGTTGGAGGGAGCCAGCGTCTCCATTACAGGCCTACATGCCATTTTGTCCTCGAAGTGGCAATCCACTTGGTACATCTTGTTTGTCTTTGGGATTTCCATATCGACCTCACCATGTTGATTGCCGTTGGTTTACATATCGGATCAATTCCCATGTCTACGTCTCACCTCGTAACTCCTCGTTCGCCACCGTGCTGACATATGCCTGTTCTCGTCGTTCTGCACGACTTCAACAAGCATGTGGATTTGCGCACAGACTTTGGGGATTGTTACATTCCACTTACGTTTGGCATATTGTGAGTTCTTGGAGAGCATTGGGGAATGATGGAGAGCGTTGGGGAATGATGGTACTGTAGCGTTACCGCTGGATGCACACAATCGCCTTGCACCGGCCAGAACACGGCCAGACGCGCTTCTCCCGGGCATGCCCGGACTCACTGTTCCCGGGCACGCCCGAACCTCCCGGGCACGCCCGGTCTCGTCTTTCCCGGGCATGCCCGCTCTCGCCTTTCCAGGGCTCGCCCAGAGCGTCCGGGCATGCCCGCTATCGCCTTTTCAGGGCTCGCCCAGAGCGTCTGGGCATGCCCGCTATCGCCTTTCCAGGGCTCGCCCAGAGCGTCCGGGCATGCCCGCTATCGCCTTGCCAGGGCTCGTCCAGAGCGCCCGGGCACGCCCAGCCTCGACTTGCCAGGCCGCAGCCAAACACGCCCGGGCAGGTCCAGACTCGCCTTTCCAAGGCTCGCCCTTGACACCCGGGCATGCCCGGTATAGCTTTTGCCGGGCAAACTTCCCGACATAAATGTGTATATATATTGCTGCCCGATAAACGGGCTTGTCAGAATACCTGAGCTGTTTTGTTTCAATAAAGCAACTCGGACGAATTCCGTCTTTGGTTGCGTCAATTCTTTTGACTCGCGTTGGAGCGCAGTTCCTTCATTGGTGACCTACCGACATGGATACGGCAGTGACGCTTAAACTGCCTACCTTCTGGGAGGCTCACGCGGCTGTTTGGTTCACTCAGGCGGACTCTCAGTTCGCCCTGTGAGGCATCACCACGGACGACACCCGCTTCCACCATGTTGTGGTGGCGCTCGGTTCCGCCACCGCGGCCCGCGCCTTGAGCCTCCTCTTGCTGAGCACCCGCCAGCTGCTGACAAATACGACACGCTGAAGACACTCCTCCTCGACGCTTTCGCCCTCTCACCGGCAGCACGCGCACGGCGCCTGCTCGCTCTGCCCGAGCTCGGCGACACGCGCCCGTGGTCACTCACGCGCTCGGCGACACGCGCCCGGACGCCTGCGTCCGTCCGAGCGCATGGACTATATGCTCTCGTTGCTCGGTGAGCACTCTCCGGATTTTCTGTTCCGCGAGCTGTTCCTTCGCCAGCTGCCTCACCCGGTACGCCTCGCCCTGGCTGGCACGTTGATCACGGATTCCCGCGCCCTCGCCAGGGAAGCCGATAAGATCTCCTCGGCGGGCCAGCACATCGGCGCGGTTACCTGGAGCCCGCCGCCGTCCGAGGCGACGCCCACGACTCCCGAGTGCCCTGCGCGGTTGGAGGCCGAACTGCCGGTGCAACTGGCGGCCGCCACGCCGCACCGCCCGCTTCCGACACGACGGCCGGGGCCTCCACCTGACCGGGCGTGGTGTTATTACCACGCCAGGTTCGGACACAAGGCTCGGACGTGCCGGCCCCCGTGCACTTTCGGCAGGTCGGGAAACGGCCGGGCCGGCGTTCATTCCCAGCCATGAGCGCCGGCCACTCGGGCAACTTGCTGTTTATTCGGGACAAAGCGTCTGGGCGGCGTTTCCTGTATGACACCGGCGCCCAACTGAGCGTCATACCCGCCTCCGAGCAGGACAGGCGGGACGCCGTTTGCGGCCCCTCTTTGGTCGCTGCTAATGGCTTGGCCATACGCACTTTCAGCCCACGCGTCGTCACCCTCTGCTTCGGCAGCCAGCGTTTTCAATGGACTTTTGTGACCGCCTGCGTCCCCATGGCTTTGCTGGGTGCCGACTTCCTCTGCATGCACGGGCTGCTGGTCGACGTCAAGCGTCGTCGCCTTGTCAACGCCGAGACCTTCAGCTCCCTGGCGTGCACGATGAGCAGCTCCGCGCCGACCGAACTGGTGTGCGCCCTCCCGGCAGCGAACGAGTTCGCTCGCCTGCTCGCGGAATTCCGGGCCCTCACGCGGCCGACGTTTTCGGCCGTCGCGGTGCGGCACGGGATCGAGCACCACATACCCACTACGGGCCCGCCGGTCTATGCCAGGGCCCGCCGCCTCGACCCGGCCAAGCTCGCCATGGCGAAGGCCGAGTTCGACGCGTTGGAGCACCTCGGCATCGTGCGGCGCTCCGATAGCGCGTGGGCCTCGCCACTGCACATCGTGCCAAAGCCGGGGGGTGGTTGACGCCCGTGTGGTGACTACCGCCGTCTCAACGACGCTACCACCCCCGACAGGTACCCGATCCCGCATATTCAGCACTTTTCCGCCCGTTTGGCGGGACGGGTCATCTTTTCGAAAATTGACCTGATACGGGGCTACTACCAGGTACCTGTCCGGGCAGCCGACGTCCCGAAGACGGCCGTCATCACGCCGTTCGGCCTGTTCGAATTTTTTCGGATGCCGTTTGGCCTCAAGAATGCGGCCCAGGCGTTCCAGCGCTTGATGGACGGCGTGCTGCGCGACCTGCCGTTTAGTTTCGTCTATCTGGACGATATCCTCGTCGCCAGCACGTCCCGCGCCGAGCACCTCCTCCACCTCTGAACACTGTTCGGTCGCCTCAGCGAGCACGGCTTAATTGTCAACCCGGTCAAATGCCACTTCGGCGCGACGACCGTTGACTTTTTGGGCCACCGCATCACCAAGACCGGGGCCGTGCCGCTGCCGACCAAGGTCGAGGCCATCACCACGTTCCCGCGTCCCCGTTCCATCAAGGCCCTCCAAGAGTTCCTCAGCATGGTGAATTTTTATCACCGATTCATGCCCCACGCTGCTCAGCTCATGCGGCCCCTTTACGAGGCCCTCCGGATCAAGCCGGCCAAGCATGACATTGTTTGGTCCGCGGCCATGGACGCGGCCATCGCCAGCGCCAAATGGGCCCTCGCCGACGCAACGCTGCTGGCTCACCCAGTGCTCAACGCGCCCATCGCCCTCACTACGGACGCCTCCAACTACGCGGTGGGCGCTGTCCATGAGTAATGGGTGGACGGGGTTTGGCAGCCACTCGCTTTTTTCAGCCGGCAACTCCGGCCGAACGAGTTAAACTACAGCACGTTCGACCGCGAGCTGCTCGGGCTATTCCTGGCCGTTCGCCATTTCCGACACCTCCTGGAGGGCCGCCTGTTCACGGCTTTCGTCGACCACAAGCTGTTGGTCTACGCAATGGCTAAGGTCACGGAGCCGTGTTCGGCCCGCCAGCAGCGCCACCTCTCCGCCGTGTCGGAGTTCACCACGGACATCCGGCACGTCGCCGGCAAAGACAACGCCGTGGCCGACTGTCTTTCTCGGGCCAGCGCAAACGCGGTCCACCTCGGCATGGGCTTCGCGATCATGGCGGCCGACCAGACCACCGACGCCTTGGTGCAGGCACTCCGTGCGGCGGACAAGGGCCTCCGCCTGGCCAACATTCCCTTCGCGGGCACCGTCCTGCTCTGCGACGTCTCCCAGGGCCAGCCTCGCCCCATCGTGCCCGTTTCCTGGCAGCGCCGCATCTTCGCCTCCATCGACGGCCTTTCTCACCCGGGCCGGAAAGCTTCTCAGAAGCTGGTGTCGGCGCGTTTCATCTGGCACGGCCTTCGACGAAACATCCGCGACTGGGCCAACGCCTGCACGGCCTGCCAGTGGGTCAAGGTCCACCGCCACACCCAGGCCCCGCTGGCACCTTTCGCCGTGCCTGAACGGCGTTTCGACCACGTCCACGTGGACCTGGTGGGTCCCCTGCCCCCCTCGCGGGGGTTCACCCACCTGCTCACCATGGTGGACAGGACCACCAGGTGGCCGGAGGCCGTGCCCCTCACCTCCACCACCACCGCCGATGTGGCACAGGCGTTCATCGCCACCTGGGTCGCGCGCTTCGGCGCACCAGCGGACATCTCGTCCGACCGCGGCCCACAGTTCAGGTCTGAGCTTTGGGGCGCGGTCGCCCGTTCGTTGGGGGTCACGCTGCACCGCACCACGGCCTACCACCCCCAAGCCAACGGGTTGTGCGAGCGGTTTCACCGCTCCATGAAGGCCGCACTCATGGCCGGCCTTCAGGATGACGGTTGGGCCGACCGGCTGCCGTGGGTCCTTTTGGGCCTTCGCACGGCCCCCAAGGAAGACCTCCAGGCGTCCGCCGCCGAGCTCGTCTACGGCCAGCCGCTCCGCGTCCTGGGCGAATTCGTGCCCGACGCTACCAGTCCCTGGTCCGCCGCTCGCCAGCGCTCAGACCTCCAGGAGGCCGCCCGACGATTTGCCCCCATGCCGACGTCCCGCCATGGTGGCCCCCAGTC
The DNA here is from genome assembly GCF_964187855.1 of Myxine glutinosa. Classification (NCBI taxonomy): domain Eukaryota; kingdom Metazoa; phylum Chordata; class Myxini; order Myxiniformes; family Myxinidae; genus Myxine; species Myxine glutinosa. The sequence continues at coordinate 367,399,208 of NC_136261.1, read as the reverse complement.
CTACGTCCCCCCGGCGCTTCGCACAGCAGAGTACGTCTTTGTGCGTCATGACGCGCACCGGGGGCCACTCCGGCCGCCGTACGACGGGCCCTTCCGGGTCCTGCGACGGGGCGACAAGTCTTTCATCGTCGACTTCGGCGGCCGGCCGGACCGGATTTCTGTGGACCGCCTCAAACCGGCGCACATGGACGTCGACCGACCACCACGGTTGGCCCTTCCTCCACGGCGAGGCCGCCCCCCGTCCACAGTTTCCCCCGCTCGACCACCCACCACCATGTCGGACCCCTCCCCACGACCCTCCAGGGGTCGCTTCGGCCAGGTCATCCGGACCCCCCTTAAATTGACCCTGCCGGTGCAGGTCGATTCTGGAGGGGCGTGTGTAGCGGTTACCGCTGGATGCACACAATCGCCTTGCACCGGCCAGAACACGGCCAGACGCGCCTCTCCCGGGCATGCCCGGACTCACTGTTCCCGGGCACGCCCGAACCTCCCGGGCACGCCCGGTCTCGTCTTTCCCGGGCATGCCCGCTCTCGCCTTTCCAGGGCTCGCCCAGAGCGTCCGGGCATGCCCGCTATTGCCTTTTCAGGGCTCGCCCAGAGCATCCGGGCATGCCCGCTATCGCCTTTCCAGGGCTCGCCCAGAGCGTCCGGGCATGCCCGCTATTGCCTTGCCAGGGCTCGTCCAGAGCGCCCGGGCACGCCCAGCCTCGACTTGCCAGGCCGCAGCCAAACACGCCCAGGCAGGTCCAGACTCACCTTTCCAAGGCTCGCCCTTGACACCCGGGCATGCCCAGTATAGCTTTTGCCGGGCAAACTTCCCGACATAAATGTGTATATATATTGCTGCCCGATAAACGGGCTTGTCAGAATACCTGAGCTGTTTTGTTTCAATAAAGCAACTCGGACGAATTCCGTCTTTGGTCGCGTCAATTCTTTCGACTCGCGTTGGAGCGCAGTTCCTTCAGTACCATCATATGTATTGTTCTTTTGATGCAAGTGATATTTTCATTGTACTGAAGGAGCTGTGCTCCAACGCGATTCGAAAGGATTGACGTGACCAAAGACGGAAATTCGTCCGAGTTGCTTTATTGCACGTATCAAACTCGGGTACTCTCAAAAGCCCGTTTATCGGGCAACAATATATATACACATTTATGTCGGGAAGTTTGCCCGGCAAAAGCTATACCGGGCATGCCCGGGTATCAAGGGCGAGCCTTGGAAAGGCGAGTCTGGACCTGCCCGGGCGTGTTTGGCTGCGGCCTGGCAAGTCGAGGCTGGGCGTGCCCGGGCGCTCTGGGCGAGCACTGGAAAGGCGATAGCGGGCATGCCCGGACGCTCTGGGCGAGCCCTGGAAAGGCGATAGCGGGCATGCCCGGACGCTCTGGGCGTGCCCTGGAAAGGCGATAGCGGGCATGCCCGGACGCTCTGGGCGAGCCCTGGAAATGCGATAGCGGGCATGCCCGGACGCTCTGGGCGAGCCCTGGAAAGGCGAGAGCGGGCATGCCCGGGAAAGACGAGACCGGGCGTGCCCGGGAGGTTCGGGCGTGCCCCGGAACAGTGAGTCCGGGCATGCCCGGGAGAGGCGCGTCTGGCCGTGTTCTGGCCGGTGCAAGGCGATTATGTACATCCAGCGGTAACCGCTACAGTACTTTCTTTAATAGTTTTGCTATTGTGTATGTGAGAGTTCTTAATACAACAAGTTTTAATTAAAACAAAAGCCGCGTCGATGTTACACAATGCCTAGATGCAGCTGTGCTTATAACGTCGATGTTATAGGCACAGGACATTCCTATTGATTCGATTACTTGATGTTATTTTTCCATGCCATGACCATGTCGCGACCATGCCGCGATTTAAAAAACATATATCTCGGCAATTTCCCGTGTGTAGCGACACGTGAACGAAGCGATGCTCCTCTCTCCACATTATTGTGATGACGTATATAAATTAAATATTTCATCGTGACGATTGTCATCAAATGGACGAATTTTTAATATATCTCGGCATTTTCCCGTCTGTTATTTCAGGCGGTGTATGACTGACCATGCCGCGATTTAAAAAATATATATCTCGGCAATTTTCCGTATGTGGCGACACGTGAACGAAGCTATGCTCCTCTCTCCACATTATTGTGACGATGTATAAATTAAATATTTCATCGTGACGATTGTCATCAAATGGACGAATTTTTAATATATCCCGGCATTTTCCCGTCTGTTATTTCAGGCTGTGTATGACTAACCATGCCGCGATTTAAACAAAATATATATATCTCGGCATTTTCCCGTCTGTTATTTCGGGCGGTGTATGACTGACCATGCCGCTATTTAAAAAAAATATATATCAATGGACTTGAAGTTACAGGCCTTTGAGAATTCATTTCGTTCTATAAAGGGCAACTTTCATCGGATTTTCTTCCCCTTTTTTTTCAACCGAGTCTAAAACTATGTTAGCGACTGTGAAAAATGAAATGATATATCGAATTTGATTTGAAATAAAACTGTGTGATAGAGCAAGACACCACGGGCCTACAAAACAGGCCTCTAAGCTATGCGAGTTAATAAAATGGTGGATATTTGTTTGTATGAAGCCTCTCCCAGAATGGGTGGAGCTATGGTTCCCAGAATGGGTGGAGCTTTGAGGTTTTGTCTTCTTTGCAAGAACAAGAAGAAGAACAAGAACAACAGCAGAGGGCACTCTATGAGCAGCGTGGGCTGCGATGCGGCTAATTACTTGTTTTTTTTACAATTGCATTTGTGTGGTTTTACCATGGGTTATTAGAACACTCAAAATAACAAATCTTTCTGCCGCGTTCCCTCTCGAGACTCTGAGGGGCACCGCAACCGGGGTTTGGGGAGGTAATACCGTATGTTATAACTACTATCAGCCATAGGAGACAGTTTACCTCCAATGTGATGCCAGTCTTCGAGACCTTGGTGCAGCATTGCTTCAGGTCCATGGAAACTGGTTAAAGCCAGTGGCATATGCAAGCAAACCCTAACAGATGCTGAACAACGATACACTTGCATTGAACCATTGAACGTGAGCCATTGGCCATTGTGTTCAAATTGAACGGTTCCATGCCTACCTGTATGGTCACAGTTTCATTGTGCTCACGATCATAAACCATTGTTGATGATCATTAACAAGCCATTGATCGTTGCCCCACCGAGATTGCAACGAATGCTTGTCAGACTCAAAGGGTATAACTTTGCAACGGAGTACCGCCCTGGGGCAGACAATCAGCTTGCCGATGGCCCGTCCCGCATTCCTAGTCCACTCAATACAATGACAATTGACTTGGATTTGCGTGTTGAGTTTGTTCGTTTCTCCTCTGAAAAGTTTTCTCAGCCACAACAGGAAACACTTCGTGATTCTGACCTGAATCAACTTCGAGACTTTATTATCAGTGGATGGCCAGACCGTCTGAAGGACCTCCCAGGGGCTCTGAGGACACACTGGAGTTTTCGGGACGAGTTAACAATTGAAAATGGTGCAATTCTTAAAGGTGAGAGAGTCATTATCCCGAAAAGTATGAGAAACGACATTCTACAGAAAATCCACTCAGGCCATTTTGGGCACGAGAAAACTAAACTGCTGGCGAAGGATACTGTGTATTGGTATAACATTAGCAAGGACATTGATCGGCTAGTGGAATGCTGTCCTACCTGCCAGCAACACTGGAAATCTCAGCTGCCTGAACCACGACAGCAACATGACATTCCGCTCAGACCATGGAGCAAAGTCGGATGTGACCTGTTCTATTTTGATGCAGCTCAGTGACTGTCATCGCAGATTATTATTCCAAATTTCCTATTGTTCGCAAACTGCTCAAGACCGCCCCCACCGCACGATTATTACAACCTTGGGACAGATTTTTTTGAGTTAGGAATTCCTGATACGTTTATGAGTGATAATGGTCCTCATTTCTCCCGCGCAGAATTTCATTCTTTTGCTGGGAAATGGAATTTTGACCACATCACGACATCCCCAACATGCCCAAAATCTAATGGGTTTATTGAGCACCAAGTCGAGACCGTGAAATCTATTCTCCGCAAATCAAAAAGTGCGGGGAACTATTTTCATCTGGCACTGCTAGCTGGGCGTTCTAACCTGGTGAGCTACAACTTGGCAAGTCCTGCTCAACTGCTAATGGACAGAAAAATCAAATCACTAGCACCAACCAGAATTGCCAACATGCATGACGATGACAACCTCATCTCCGAGAAACAGGAGGGGCACCGCTACTCACAAAAACTCTACCACGATAGGTATGCTCAGGTACACGAAATGTCGTGCCAATACCCTGGACCACTTTATGTCGGCACCCCGCAAACACTCAGCATTATCGATCTGCGCTTTTTTTTTTCTTTTTTTTTGTATACAAGATCGAGGCTCGTGAAAGAGCGAACATTAATCACACAGAAAGACAAACAGACACATACAACAAATAACATCGGGAGCGGTAGACAAGATGGGGAGTGAGGGGGAAGGACACAAACACAACATTTGAGAGCAGGGACCGAGAGACATGGAGACATCGAGAGATCTGCGGGAGGGAGAGGGCTTTGGGCTTTGGGGGGGGAGGAGGGAGAGGGCTTTGGGGGGGGCATGTGAAGGGTGGTGGGGGGGGGGGGTGGGAGAGGTATAAACATAATATGGACACTGCCAGGACTTCCAGGAAAGAAGTTGGAATTTCAAACAAGATGGATCTGGGGTGAATTAGTGAGGGTAGAAAAGATCAAGGTTTTGGATGGGGGAAGATAAGAGATGGTGGTGAACAGCTGTTTTAAAGACCTGGAGGGAGGAGTGGGATTGAAGGGAGTGTGGGAGTTTGTGCCAGAGGCGGGAGAAAAGAGGAATGAAAGAGTGAAGGTGAGCAGAGAGCCGAGATTTCGACAGTTTAACCATCAGAGGGTGGCTGGCAGATCTTGTGCGACCTGTAGGAATATTTGGGGGACAGAGCACAGAGAGAGCTGGGGGAGCAAGGCCGGAGAGGAGTCGGTAGAAGACAGAAAGACCACCTACCTGCCTGCGGTGATTGAGTGAAAGGCCCTCAGAGATAGCTTCATCGTGGGAGATTCCATTGATTTTGAAAGCTTTGGATTCAACAGCGTGAAGCCGAGCCAGGTGTGAGGCAGGAGCACCAGCCCATAGGGGAGAACAGTATTCCATTGAGCTGCGGATGAAAGCCTTGTATGTGGTGAGGAGCTCAGGTGTGCCGAGGTTGTTATCACTAACCGACAGTCAGTCAGTGAGTCCACAGGTTGCTTCTCCACACTCGTGATGTTGTTACCTGCAAAATAATGCTGCATCCGCTCCACATAAAGGGAGCACTCTTCCTCTTCGGCTTTAAACTCTCCAACTGTGCCAAACGTGGCCATGTTGTCACGAAGAGAAGAAAAAGTCCGTCAGTTCAAACTCATGCCGTTTATCCTCGTCACCACAATGTTCAGTTCTCCTCGAACCTAACGAGGCGAGGAGATACACGAACTACACGAACGTCGCCATTCTTCAAACTGTTTATTCACGCATGCGCAGACGCAACACAGCAATACATCACAAAGCTCGTTTTTCGCTCACCTTGACTTTAATCCGGTTGGTAAACGTATCGATCGAGCAGTGTCCACAGGTAAGTAAGTGAGGGAGTGACAGAGTGTGTGTATGTATGTGTGTGTGTGTCAGTCAGTGAGTTGTGTGAGTCAGTCATTGAGTTATGTGAGTCAGTCAGTGAGGGAGTGAGTGAGTGAGTCATTGAGTTGAGTGTGTTTCAGTGAATCAATCAGTAAGTCGGTTAGTGATTGAGTGAGTGAGTCAGTCAGTCAGTCAGGGAGTAATGTGATGATTGATCCAATGACCTTGCTGATGATTGGGGGCAGTCAAGGAATAATGTGATGATGGATTTCATGACCTTGCTGATGATTGGGGGCAGTCAAGGAATGATGTGATGATGGATTCCATGACCTTGCTGATGATTGGGAGCAGGCTGATTAGTCTGTAGTTGCAATGATCTGTTTTTGGATTTTTTTATATTTTTTGGAATAGTTCTTACTTCTTGGTCTGGCCAGTGGCCACATCGGCTTAAATCTCAACCGTTTTGGGAGGGGGCTGGGGGCGAGAGGCAGACGAGAAAGGGGGGTTAGTTCCCCTCTTTGTTCTGAGGTATTCACTCCATTGACAATGCATTTATCATTGATCCTGAGAAACATGTGGCAGCAACAAGCTGTGTGGCCTTCCACATTGGGACCTGTGCAACTGAGCTGCTTGGCAGCAATCAGTGATGGCTTGAACGGTAGTCATGTCATTATGGTAAATGTTATGAAAGGCTTTTAACTGGTTTGGTGAACAACTCTCGGTTATTCTTTTTTTTTTGAATACAGGATCGAGGTTCGTGAAAGAGCTAACATTTATAACACCAAAAAATCGAACAGACACACAAAGTATATAATAAGGGGAGCGGTAGACAAGATGGGGAGAGAAGGGGAAGGACACAAACACAACATTTGAGAGCAGGGACTTTGGGAGATCTGTGGGAGGGAGTGGGCTTGGTGGGAGGTGGGAGAGGTATAAAACACAAGGACACTGCAAGGACTTCCAGAAAGGAAGTTGGTATTTCAAAAAATTGAATCTGAGGTGAAAGTAGCAGGGGTAGAAAAGATCAAGGTTTTGGATGGGGGAAGATAAGAGATGGTGGTGAACAGCTGTTTTAAAGACGTGGAGGGAGGAGTGGGATTGAAGGGCGTGAGGGACTTTGTTCCAGAGGCGGGAGAAAAGAGGAATGAAGGAGTGAAGTTGAGCAGAGTCTTGATTTTAGCAGTTTAACCATAAGAGGGTTGCAGGCAGATCTTGTGCGACCTGTAGGAATATTAGGGGGACAGAGCCCAGAGAGAGCTGGGGGAGCAAGGCCGGAGAGGAGTCGGTAGAAGACAGAAAGTTCACCAACCTGAGTGCGGTGAGTAAGTGTAAGGCCATCGGAGTTGGTTTCATCACGGGAGATTCCAACGATTCTGAAAGCTTTGGTTTCTGCAGCATGAAGCCAAGCTAGGTGAGAGGCAGGAGCACCGGCACAGAGGGGAGAACAGTATCCCATTGAGCTGCAAATGAAAGCATTGTATGTGGTGAGGAGCTCAGGTGTGCCAAGGAAGGACTTCGCACGACGGAGGATGCCCAGTCGGCGACTGGCTTTGGAGGCCAGATTTGAAATGTCGTTTTCCCAGAAAAGATCATGGCAGAGAGTGAGACCCAAAAGCTTGAGTGTCAGAACTTCTTGGAGAGGATTACTCAGAAAGTGGATGGGCGGGTTGTCCAGTCGGTCTTTTCGGAGAGACATAGTAAGACTAAAAGATTTGTCAGGATTGAAAGACATGTTCCACTTGTTTTACCAGTCTGTGATTTTGTCCAGGTCTGCAGAGAGTGAGGAGGCTGCAGACTGCCGATCTGAGGGATGAGAAATGGAGCGGCAGAGAGTGGAGTCATCAGCAAAGAGATAGAGAGGATTTTCAAGAGAGTTAGAGAGATCATTGATGAAGACGAGAAAAAGCACAGGGCCCACAACACTGCCTTGGGGAACTCCAGCCTTAACAGGAAGGGGAGATGAGAGAAACCCATTCAGGACCAAACGTTGACTATGACGAGAGAGGAAGTCCGCAAGCCATGCGTGGAGATTTCCATGGATACCATAGGAGGAGAGTTTGGTGAGCAGAGAGGGGTGCCAGACCATATCGAAGGCACGTGACATGTTGAGGGAGACAGCTCTAATTTATTGTTTGGCATTGAGGACCTCCATCCATTGTTGAGACAGCGGAAGCAGCATGTCCAGAGTAGAGTGACCTGGTCTGAAACCAAATTGATGATCAGAGATCAAGCCATTTGATAAGTGGAACGATTTGATATCTGAAGCAATGATGGATTCCATGACTTTGCTGATAATTGGGAAAAGGCTGATTGGTCTGTAGTTGCAAGGATCTGTCTTGCACCTTTTTGTGTAAAGCGGTGATGTTGGCTGATTTCCAAGCTGATGGCAGATGACCTTGAGCAAAAGCGTGGGTGAAGAGAACAGAGAGAGGGAGTGAAAGAGAGGCAGAGCAGGCTTTTAGGACCCGTGCGCTGATGCTGTCAGGTCCAGTTGCAGAATCAGAGTCGAGGGTTGACAGAAACGTTTTCACCTTGTCAGGAGGAAAGGACACAGAGTCCAGGAGCAGCTGGGTATGACTGGCTACGGTGGGTACAGAGAGGGATGGGTTTGGGACACAATATTTAGAGGCAAACACGGAGTTGAGGCATTCAGCTTTTTCACATGCGGAGTCAGCTGTGTGGCTGTTTGAGATCAGGGAAGGGGATGGAGGGGGAACAAACACCAGAAACGGATTTGATCAGGATTACTTATGAGGATATGGATAACTCCAAACTCTCCCCTCACTGATAATTGATCATAATGTGCCATTAGATATTCACAATAACACAGACAGTGAGTGCTTTTGTGCTTTGAGGACCTCTCTTTATTGTGAAACTCTTCATAAATTCAATTTTCATGAAAACCAAAGGCAGCAGTCTTCTTCTGTTAAATAATTTTACAAAAAGGGTGCTCTCTCCATATCACACATGACAATGAAACATGGACTACAGCATATATTGAGGAAAAATTGATGTTCAAACTGCCATGGAAAGATGCCATCTGAGCATAACCAAAAAAGGACAAGAAAAACAGCTAAATTAGATGGAAAACAAAATTCCTAAACACTGGTCACAATCAAAATCTTAAACGGAACTTGGCTGGGTACATGGCAAGGGCAGAGACAAGAATTATTACAAACTGGCAAACGAAGGCAGACCCTGAAGGAAGCACGATGAGATCCAATATCAGATTGAGAGATTACGTTCTGTTACCATTTGAGTTTTTGGCATCAATTTTTCAACAGTTCTCTATTATGAGAATATGGACAACCAAATTAATAAAGTTTACATTTTTTAAAAGATGTTATTTTCTTTAAACTTCGTTTGAGGACGCATATGGGGTTGGAATTTTGAGATTCTTGTTGTCTTCTGACACCAGTTTGCAGACATTGTTGTGGATATTCTGGTGACAGCCAGCCTTATGGCTTTCATCAAGGGGTTCAGGGTGCTGGCTGGTTGTCAGGGGTTACAGATGGTACTCTGAGAAGTTGTGCCAACAAGGTATATGCTGAAAGGGATGTATGCTTTCATGATGGCTTTCTCCTTACTGGTTCACTGAATACCTTGCCTACTGTGGAGGATCGCTTACAAGGGGGGCATGTACAACCCTATATGGGTAAAGCTATGTGAATTTAACAAACCTTTATCAGCAATACTTTTCCCACAGTCAGAGCACCTTTTATGCGAGCACTCCAGCGTGGGTTGCACAATGGAAGTTCAAGCTCCGTTTCGAAATAAAATCCTTTTGACAAATATAATATTTGTAAGGACGCTCTCGTTGGTTATCTCCATAGGTGAGTATTACGAGGTGGGAGGAAGTGCTCCCAAAACTCAAAATGCCCACCTCCTTTTTCAGTAAAGGATCATTATTCATGAACCAGTTTGTGAAACTTCATTCTCATAGCTTTGGTCTGAGGGCTCGTTTTAGAATCCTCACTGAACCTCTGACAGCCTCCACCTGTAGCTTGTTTGTCATACTAATTCATGGAATGCTTTTTAAGTTTACCTCCACACGGTATCAAAGCTAAAGTATTTTCCCATTCGTGTCTTTGCCAAATTTCCACTCGTTATTTTATTGTGTATGTATTAATGTGTGTTTCTAGTTAGTGTTCGTTTGCAATTCATGCAAACTTGTGAATAATCAATGATTTTATGTTCGGCACGGCCTGTTACTTGAGGCTTCCTTCCCCCCATCGGTTTTAAAAATAATAATAATAATACATTTATTTTATATAGCGCTTTTCAAGAAGCCCAAAGACGCTTTGAGAGAGTACAAAAAACAAGTGCAAAAAGACAAAAATCAATAGGTAAATAATCAAAGCAAAAGGAAGGAGAAGGAGAAGAGATAGTCAGCGGTTAAATGATGTGGGTTAAATGTTAAATGCAGTGTTGAACAGGTGGGTCCTGAGTGATGTTTTGAATGTGGTGAGTGAGGAGGAGTCTCTGATGGTGTGAGGTAGTGAGTTCCAGAGGGTGGGAGCAGTGATGGAGAAGGCCCTGTCTGTTTTGTTTTGTGAATTCAAGTTCTTTCCTTCGCTGTATTGCTTATTTCTTAGATTTTCTCTTCTCCCCCTAACTTCCATGAACATCTACCCTTTGTCTAACGTTTTAATTAAACACTCCCAAAAATTTTCTTCTCTCCTTGAGGGCACATGTGCTTGTTGGCTCGCCCCACCCCTTTATCTCATTTTCTTCCACCTCTTCCTTCCATCTCCAGCTGAAACTCGCCTTTCAAATTCTAGTTTCCTCCATCTCATTTAACCCTTTCTCCTTTCTCTGATCCATGCCCTCACTTCAGGGACTTTTCCCAGATCGTTTTTCACGGTTTTGTTTAAATATTGTTGTGCGATTCCCCTTGGTTGATACCGGGGGAATCACGGATATCCAATAGCGAGCCGAAGGCAATGCCCAAATGCGGATTTTATACATGCGGGGAAAGAAAAGGGAAGAGGAGGCTGAGGCTTTTACCTGAGCGATCCCACCGGGCAGTCTTCAACCTGCGGAAAATAACTCACACGAAAACAGATTTAAAATGTACGGAAAATAACGAAAAGATATATTAAATAAAATGCTGGTAACAAAAAAACGTGACTGTAAAACTAAATTCCTACAGGATTCTTCACACCAGACTGATAACATGGACAAATGGGGAATAAAATAACTGGAAAAAAAAGGTTGTGTGTCTATCGTGCACTTAGCTCTGATCAGCTCGGGGGCGGGGGTGTTGTGGGGGGGGGGGGGGGAGGGAGGGGCGTTCCTCATCAGGAATCCAAGGCTCCGGAGGTACTGACGGCTGGTGCATGCAATACGCGCACGTTGGCAGGAAACAGGCCTCACTGCACCCATTCATGTTGCAGCACTCGCATGGGGTCTTGTCATGCTGTATGCTGTCCAGCCACGCGTCATCACCGACGACAAAACTCTCCACGTCTCCCGGTGGCGGCTGTACACAGCCGGCCCAAAAACAAATATGCGAGGGAGAAGAACAAGGGAACTAGAGGAGAGCAAGGACAGCACAAGATCGGAGGGTCAGAGAGCAAGAGTCCAGGGTAAGAGCGGAGGGCAAGAAAACAGAAATGTCTGTCCTCGAGTTCCTTTAGCGTCGGGTCGTGACGCAATCAGCGCTTCTCCACCAATCTTCTTCTTGCTCGCCTCTGACGTCCTCCGTGGCCTTTGCCAATCGGCGCATGGCTTCATCCTTGGCCTTCCTTCCCCCAATCAGCGGGTAGCTTCTTGTCCCGCCATGGCCAATCACAAGTCCCCGGGGCGTGTCTTCGGCCTGTCCGAGCTATGTGAGGCGATGTAGATAGTGGTGTCCATCGGCAGTGTTCAGAACTGGCTTCCGGTTGGTTTTATTGATGTTAGTTCGTGCAATTTATGGGCCTTTCTCACTAGTGTTTACGGTGCAGTGCGAAAAGAGCCAAAGGATAGATCACATAAGGGGTGTTGCAAAACATTTTACCTTTTTTTCCCCCGAGAACACGTTACGGTTGTGCATAAAACGTGCATCAAAGGAAGCATGCCTTGGGGGAAAAAAAGGTAAAATGTTTTGCAACACCCCTTCGGGTAAGACTTACGGGGATAATTTATTCTTACGCCCTAAGCTAGTAACATGCCATGCCCCCTCGTGACAGGGACGAAAATACACGTTACTCCGCCATTTGGCCAAACAGAACTTATTACAGGTGATGGTTCTTACCCGACATCCGGAGCACCGACCTATACGAATCTACCTGACTCAGCATATCACTACCTCCACAAACATAACATGTTTAAATGTTCCCCTGCAGTGTTTTATTCAGTGGTTTATTACAACATGCTGCTTTTCTTCCTATTTAAAAGGCTTTTTTCAATTTCCTCAACAAATCATTCCATTTCCAAAAAAAATTCAATCTCTTACAGTTATTCCTTTCTACATTCTCTAAACTCACCTTCATTCCACTACTCCTCTGTCGTTTTCAAACAGATATCTGACTTGAAAATCACAATAAACCCTGTTTGTTACAAATGTTCGTTTTTCATGAATCATCTACTTTCTAAACTCCCTCCGCAGCCCTCATGTCCAAAACTCCCCCTCACCACTCCCTTTCAATTTTCCCCCCTCACCCTTCCCCTCCTAAACTCCCCCCTCATATCTAAATCTCATCCCCTCACCCATTCCCTTCAAATCACCCCCATCACCTCCCCTTCGAATTCCCCCCCCCCCCCCCTACGATTTTTTTCCAATTCTCCCCCCTCCCACCTCCTCCTCCTCAAAGCTGCCGCCTCCCCACTTCCTCTCCCTTCCATCACATACCCCCACCTCCTCCAACCATTGCATTTGCTCTGCCCCCTCAAACAACACCTCACTGTGCCTCTTCCCATCACCATCAAAACATTTGTCCTTCTCATCCTTCCCTTTCTCCTAACCATTCTGCAATCTCCCACACACTATCAACAGCTCTCCCTACCTCCCGCTCTCACCCCTCATCTTACCCTACACCTCCCCTCCCCTGTCCTGTACCCGATGCTCCCCGTCCTTCTTCCTTAACGGTATGGACCTCAAACATCTAGGGCCTTCGCTCAAACCTGATTGATCTCTCCATTCAGGTTGCTTCTGACAATCCAGACTTGATCTGCTCAACAGAAAAACTTTCCTCCTTCAAGGTGTCTCTGATTCCTTAATATCTCTTCCTAGTTACTCCCTCCTCCTGTATGATAGACCTGAGCCTAGTCCTGGTGGTGGGGTGGCTATCTTTATCAAAAACTGTCTTCCTCACTCTCCTTGCACTGCCCTCTCTCCACCCCACCCACAGGAGTACCTCTGGCTACGACTTCCTCTCCGCTCCCACCTTTTCTTCATATGTGTTCTGTACCATCCTCAAAACAGTGATGACTCCATTTACATTTCGCTGATGGACAACATGGACCAACTTCTATCAACTCATCCAAACTCTCTCTTCCTCATATGTGGCGACTTCAACTGTCATCATGCCAGCTGGCTGGGTGTGGGTTCCTCTAACATCAGCAATGGCACCTCAGCAAAGGACTTCTGCGACTCACTGGGACTGACACATTCTGTCAATTTCCCGACTGGGATCTCAGTCAATGGAGTATCTTCTCTTCTCGACTTGGTTATGACTAACTTCCCTGCAAATGTCTGCAGCTCTTCTTCTGTTCCAATCGGTTCTTCTGATCATTTCCTTGTTAAAGTGGACATCTCTCTGGCCATTCTCAAAGAGCCTCCTCAGTGCAGATGAGTCTGGCATTTCACTCAGGCTGACTGGCACGGAATTCACACAGCCATCAATCATCTGGACTGGTCTCCCATCTCTACTGCCTCTTGCATCAATGCTTCCTGTGAATTCTTCCAAAGTAAACTGCTCTCTCTCTCATGCACAGATTTGTCCCATCTCATCTTCAGTTGGCGTACCCTTCCTCCCATCCATGATACACTGAAGCTTGTGGTGAGGCAGTTGCCATGAAGCAACCTGCCTTCACCTCATGGAAGGCTAATTCAACTGAAGGTAATCTCAGTTCCTTTCACAAAGCTCGGAACAAGTGTGTCTACCCTCAGGAGAGCCAGGAAACAATATCTCTCTACTCTCAAGTGTGAACTCTCAAACCTGTCCCCCTCCTCCAAATCCTGGTGGTGTCTGGTCAAATCTGTTTCTGGTGTTTGTTGCCCTTCCATCCCCTCCCTTATCTCAAACAGCTACACAGCTGACACCGCACGTGAAAATGCCAAATGCCTCAAAATATTGTGTCCCGAACCCATCTCTCTCTGTACCCACATTCCCCAGTCGAACACAGCGGCTCCTGGACTATGTGTCTTTCTCTCCTGACAAGGTGGATAGGTTTTTGTCAAACCTCGATTGATTCTGCAACTGATTCTGCAACTGGACCAGATGGCATCAGCCAATGGGTTCTAAGATCCTGCTCTGCCGCTCTATCTCATCCTCTCTCTGTTCTCTTCACCCTCTATTTTGCTCAAGGTCATCTGCCATATGCTTGGAAATCAGCCAGCATAACAGCTTAACACAAAAAGGTGCAAAAAACAGATCCTTGCAACTACAGAATTCACCTGAGCCTAGTCCTGGTGGTGGGGTGGCTATCTGTCACTCAAGCTTTTGGGTCTCACTATTTTCCATGATCTTTCCTGGGAAAACCACATTTCAAATCTGGCCTCCAAAGCCAGTCGCCGACTGGGCATCCTCCATCGTGTGAAGTCCTTCCTTGGCACACATGAGCTCCTCACCACATACAAGGCTTTCATCCGCAGCTCTATGGAATACTGCTCTCCCCTCTGGTCCGGTGCTCCTGCCTCACACCTAGCCCGTCTTCACGCTGTTGAAACCAAAGCATTCAGAATCATTGGAATCTCCCGCGATGAAGCTAACTCCAAGGGCCTTTCACTCACTCACCGCAGGCAGGTTGGTGGTCTTTCCGTCTTCTACCGTCTCCTCTCTGGCCTTGCCCCCCCAGCCCTCTCTGGGCTCTGTCCCCCAAATATTCCTACAGGTCGCACAAGATCTGCCTGCAACCCTCTTATGGTTAAACTGCCAAAATCAAGACTTTCTGCTCACCTTCACTCCTTCATTCCTCTTTTCTCCCACCTCTGGAACAAACTCCCTCACTCTCTTCAATCCCACTCCACCCTCCAGGTCTTTAAAACAGCTGTTCACCACCATCTCTTATCCTCCCCCATCCAAAACCTTGATCTTTCTACCCCCGCGAATTTTGGTCCCCTTGTGTTTTATACCTCTCCCCGCCCCCCTCCCCCTCCCCCTCCCACGCCTCCTGCCCCCAAGCCCTCTCCCTCCCACACTTCTCCCTGCTCTCAAATGTTGTGGTTGTGTGCTTCCCCTTCTCTCCCCATCTTGTCTTCCACTCCCTCTTTTTGTATATTTTGTTTGTCTGGTTTGTTTTGTTTGTTTGTTTGTGAAATAAATGTTAGCTCTTTCACGAGCCTCGATTCAGTATACCAAAAAAAAAAAAAAAAAAAAAAAAAACAGACCAATCAGCCTGCTCGCAATAATCAGTAAGGTCATGGAATCAATCATCGCTCAAATCAATCATCGCATGGGTCATGGGATTAAATCCTTCCTCCTCTCCAATGGCTTGATCTCGGATCATCAATTTGGATTCAGACAAGATCATTCTCCTCTGGACATGCTGCTTCTGCTGTCTCAACAATGGGTGGAGGTCCTTATTGCCAAACAGGAAATCAGAGCTGTCTCCCTTGACATATCACGTGCCTTCGATACAGTCTTGCACCATGCCCTGCTCACCAAACTCTCCTCCTATGGTATCCATGGAAATCTCCACGCATGGCTTGCGGACTTCCTGTCTGGTCGTAGTCACCGTGTGGCCCTGAATGGTTTTGTCTTATCTCCCGTTCCTGTTCAGGCTGGAGTTCCCCAAGGAAGTGTTCTGGGCCCTGTGCTTTTTCTGCTCTTCATCAATGATCTCTCTGACTCTCTGGAAAATCCTCTCTATCTCTTTGCTGACTCCACTCTCTGCCAGTCCATACCTCATCCCTTTAGATCGGCAGTCTGCAGCCTCCTCACTCTCTGCAGACCTGGACAAAATCACAGACTGGTCAAACAAGTGGAACATGTCTTTCAATCCTGACAAATCTCACACTCTTACTGTGTCTCTCCGAAAAGACCGACTGGACAACCCTCCCATCCATCTTCTGAATAATCCTCTCCATGAAGTTCTGTCACTCAAGCTTTTGGGTCTCACTATCTGCCATGATCTTTCCTGGGAAAACCACGTTTCAAATCTGGCCTCCAAAGCCAGTCGCCGACTGGGCATCCTCCGTCATGCGAAGTCCTTCCTTGGCACACCTGAGCACCTCACCACATACAAGGCTTTCATCCGCAGCTCAATGGAATACTGTTCTCCCCTCTGGGCCGGTGCTCCTGCCTCACACCTATCTCGGCTTCACGCTGATGAAACCAAAGCTTTCAGAATCATTGGAATCTCCCGCAATGAAGCTAACTCGGAGGGCCTTTGACTTACTCACCGCAGGCAGGTTGGTGGTGCTTCTGTCTTCTACCGACTCCTCTCCAGCCTTGCTTTCCCCCAGCTCTCTCTGGGCTGTCCCCCAAATATTCCTACAGGTCGCACAAGATCAGCCTGCAACCCTCTTCTGGTGAAACTGCCAAAACCAAGCCTCTCTGCTCACCTTCACACCTTCATTCCTCTTTTCTCACACCTCTGGAACAAACTCCCTCACTCTCTTCAATCCCACTCCACCCTCCAGGTCTTTAAAACAGCTGTTCACCACCATCTTTTATCTTCCCCCATCAAAAACCTTGATCTTTTCTACCCCCGCTAATTTCACCCCAGATACACTTTTTTGAAATACCAACTTCTTTTCTGGAAGTCCTTGCAGTGTCAATGTATTATTTTTTTTTACCTCTCCCACCAACCCTTCCCATGCATGCCCCCCCCCCTCATGCCCTCTCCCTACCACAGATCTCCCGATGTCCCTGCTCTCTGTCTTGTCTCCCGCTCCCTTTATCATGTTTTATGTGTCAGTTTGTTTTTTTGTGATTAATGTTCGTTCTTACACGGGCCTCGATCTTGTATACAAAAAAATAAATAATTACCTACTCAGTTCGGGTTTTCTTGATCACTCGTATTCGCTGTTGCCCCGACTATCACTGGTACAATTTCATGTTTCTTCAATTTCGAAATCCTGTTAACCTCATTTGTCATATCCTGGTATTTAAGATTTCAATTCTCATGTATGGATCTTCATATGCGTTTTCAAACTGACTTTTTGAGAGAAACCTTTATCACATATTGAACATTTGTGAGGGCGCTCTCCTGTATGGATCCTCATATGTAATTTCAAATGGTCTTTTCGAGAGAAACCTTTATCACATATCGAGCATTTGTGAGGTCGTTCTCCTGTATGGATCCTCATATGTAATTTAAAATGGTCTTTTCGAGAGAAACCTTTATCACATATCGAACATTTGTGAGGTTGCTCTCCTGTATGGATCCTCGTATGTGATTTCAAATGGTTGCTACGAGAGAAACCTTTATCACATATCGAGCATTTGTAAGGTCGCTCTCCTGTATGGATCCTCATATGTGATTTCAAATCGCTTTTTTGAGAGAAACCTTTATCACATATCGAGCATTTGTGAAGACGCTCTCCTGTATGGATCCTCGTATGTGATTTCAAATGGTTGCTACGAGAGAAACCTTTATCACATATCGAGCATTTGTAAGGTCGCTCTCCTGTGTGGATCCTCATATGTTTTTTCAAATCGCCTTTGTGAGAGAAACCTTTATCACATATCGAGCATTTGTGAGGTCGTTCTCCTGTATGGATCCTCATATGTTTTTTCAAATCGCCTTTGTGAGAGAAACCTTTATCACATATCGAGCATTTGTGATGTCGCTCTCCTGTATGGATCATCATATGTAATTTCAAATGGTCTTTTCGAGAGAAACCTTTATCACATATCGAGCATTTGTGATGTCGCTCTCCTGTGTGGATCCTCATGTGTGATTTCAAATGGTCTTTTCGAGAGAAACCTTTATCACATATCGAGCATTTGTGAGGACGCTCTCCTTTATGGATCTTCATATGCCTTTTCAAATGGCTGCAATGAGAGAAACCTTTATCACAGACAGAGCACTTGTGGGGATGTTTTCCAGTGTGGATCCTCATGTGTATTTTGATGTTACTCGTTGAAGCAAAATCCATTCTGCACACATTACACTTGTAACGTATTCCCCTTTCTACAACCTTTTTGTTTTTGTTTAATTTAATATTGATCTTGGTGTTGCGAGGCCCAGACATGAACTTGTATTTTATAGGAAGTGAGCCTTGACGTTGTGATTCTTTCTTCAAAAAATGCTTCTTCTTCACTGTCATGCTGCGACTGGACCTTATTTGTCCCATATTACTTCTGGATTGTCCTACAGAAACAAACAAACAAAAAAACTTCCTTTTTTGTCAAAATCAAAATGCAAAATATTTAACACTTTTCCGAAATTTTTTTTTTTTTTAACATTTTTTACATTTCCACTCACCAGTTGCAAAACAGGAAGCACTTCCGTTTGTCATGTGAATATCATCTGAACCTTCCTTTGCAGAAGCACATTTTGAATCTTCTGTGACAGATGAATCATTCTTGTGTTGTCTACCTTCCACCTTTAAAGGATAGACATCACCTGTGTACAAATCAGCATCAGTCGTTTGCAGGGAAATGGGATTGATAACCATCTTGAGAGTTCGTAGAACATGTTACGTCATGAATGTATTCTTAAATTCAAATATAAACATTGGGGCAATAACCCTGTGTGCTCACCTGGTAGAACAAAGCCATATACTACACTGACTAAAGGTATTTTAAACTAAATCATGGCGTTTTTAACCAATTTCAATGGATGCTAGAAGATACGGTAGCATGTACAATCATACTAACGTAATCGCAGAATTTGAACAAACAAACCAAAAAAAACTATTTGGGGGGGGGGGCAACCTATCCCCTTGCCCCCCCCCCACCCCCTCCACCATTGATTACCATTTTGTAAATGCCGTGAACAAACGTTGGTACCTCATGGGTCATGAACAAAATGTTGTGGTTTCATTGGAATTGTATGTTTAGTTTCTGAGAAGAAAGCAAATACCTATTTTGGAGGGCGGCCCCTAAACCCCCCCCCCCCCCCAGGCCCCCGTTGAACCCCAAAGGGGCAGATTTTTTTTCAATGCCGTGAACAAACCTTAGTCCCAACATAACAAATATCATTTGTGCCAAGTTTGATCACAATCCCATCAGTGGTTGTGGAGAAATGTTTCCGGAGTGACAGACGGATGGACGTGCCACCACATAAGGTCCCCAGAATTTCGTTCCAGGTAAGTTAATAATTAAGTTAAAGATTGTTAAAAAGAAAACTTCCGGATGTTAAGCACTATTGAAGCAGTCTTTGAAGCAGTCTTCTACCTCACCCTTATACATCACCCTATTTAACATACTCAAGTCATGCTAAACTGGAAGTTCGTGGAAGTAACAAGAAGGTGATTTGTGTTCAACAGTGTTCAAGTATTTAATTCAATTTACAAAAAATAAAGATTGGAAAATTCATTTTTTTAAATTTCTGGAATTTTCTGGCATTGCACAGTGTATATTACATCACTCTATCGAACACGCCACTTTAGTTATTTGTGCCTGTTGTTTGTGTCCTTTATGATGTCATTATAAACAGTACTTTTTCCGGTTTGGAATGATTTTCTATTTTGTTTGACTCCAAAGCAGCAGACAGAGTGAAAATATTGTTGCAGATGCGGGGTTTGGGGTTTGGGGTTTTGAGTTTGGGGTTTGTGGTTTGGGGTGCATCACGAGTGGGACTTCTCGGGCCCACCCCAACCTCTGAACCTGCAGGTCGCCATGCCGTGGATAGGTTCGCGGCCTCATGGGAAGATAAGCAATTACTGACACCGATTGAGACCGCCAAACCTGTCAACACAATTGATCTTGGGGTTTGTGGTTTGGGGTGCATCACGATTGGGACTTCTCGGGCCCACCCCAACCTCTGAACCTGCAGGTCGCCATGCCGTGGATAGGTTCGCGGCCTCATGGGAAGATAAGCAATTACTGACACCGATTGAGACCGCCAAACCTGTCAACACAATTGATCTTGGCAGGTGATCCTTCCATGGCATGAACAGGTCGGCAGCTTCTCCTCGCATGATCAGCGCGTTCTAAAACAGCAGCGATTGCTCTGGTGTTCCAGCTTTTAATCCGCTTCCGCACAAAATGTTATATCCAATGTAAGCTCCCCCTGTGGAAGAATTAGGCGGTACAACCATAGCCTGCCCATTAATTTAAATTTTCGCACTGACATTCGGCGGATTTCCTTCAGGAACCCCGACGTGTTCTCCACATCCACTGCTCATACGCACAGCTCCGTAACTTTCACCACGCCCACTCTCGCACCGTGGTACATCTGGTACATCCGGTACATCCCCAAATCGCCTCACAGACCAGCGCACACAACTTACACACACCGGCCATCTCACGATCACTCGCACACCATTTAATCACACGATCACACAATTCACACTCCACAGTCAATCTCACTCTATTCACAAACATGGATCACTCCATGATAGTTTACACACAACTTTACATATGAGCCATCCCGCTGAGATCACACAGCTGAATTTGCCATTTGTGCCGCGCACACTCAGCCGCACACTATTCCTTGGGAAATTAATTTTCAATCATCTGCACATGGGCGTTTTGCCTGACATGAACTGTTAACACACAGTGACATGAAGTGCCTTGAAATGTGACCTCCCTTGGTCCTGTACGGATTACACACCTGTTCTTTTTAATCTCCCGCGCACAGGACCAGAACATACTTGCTTTTAAAATATTTCCCGCTCGGTAACCTCAGCCCTCCCCTCAGTCAAGGTAAGGGTTACCCCCATCTGAGTCGGTGCATGACCCCTACCCTCGCTCGCTCATACACTCCACTCTGCACGCTTGTGGCACACACTCCGTTACACTCAGGCTCGGCACTCCAACGAAGCCCGGATCCAAAGGCAGTCGCGACTGGGCATCCTCCATCGTGCGAAGTCCTTTCTGGGCACTTCTGAGCTACTCGCCACATACAAAGCTTTCATCTGCAGCTCAATGGAATACCGCTCTCCCCTCTGGGTCGGTGCTCCTGCATCACACTTAGCTCAGCTTCACGTGGTTGAAACCAAAATCTCCCGCGATGAAGCTGATTTTGAGAGCCTTTCTCTCTCTCACTGCAGGCAGGTTGGTGGTCCTTCCATCTTCTACCGACTCCTCTCCGGCCTAGCTCCCCCTGCTCTATCCCCCCAAAATTCCTGCAGGACGCACAAGATCTGCCAGCAGCCCTCTTCTGGTGAAACTGCCAAAATCAAGACTCTCTGCTCACCTTCACTCTTTTATTCCTCTTTTTCCCCACTTCTGGAAAAAACTCCCACACTCTCTTCAATCCCTCTCCTCCCTCCAGGTCTTTAAAACAGGTGTTCACCACCATCTCTTGTCGTCCCCCATCCAAAACCTTGATTCTTTCAATCCCCGTTAAAACTCCCCAAATCCGCCTCTTTGAATTCCCAACGTCTTTCCTGAAATTCCTAGTAGTGAAATGCCGAGTCGTGTTTATTTGCTTTATACCGTGTAGTCATCCGTCTTCCCCAGCACTTCCCCTTCCACAGATCTACCGACGTCCTTGTTTTCTACTGTTGTTGTGCTTGTGTGATTCCCTCTCCCTTTTGTCTCCCGCTCCCTTCATTGTATGTTTTATGTGTCTGTGCGTTTTCATGTTCAATGCGTTTGCTCTTACACGAGCCTCGATTCTGTATAAAAATAAAAATAAAAATAATATTTATTTATTCCACCAAACCTCGGCACGCACCCTTCCACATCATGCATTCGCTCCAGCTTACACAGTTTCACCTCGTCGTGGTTCGCTTTGATCGGTCATATCCTCTCCACCTGCACCTGCCATGCGTTATCCCGATCTTTACACATTGTTTCTACACATTTCATGATCTTCTCCTCAACATTCTTTGCCCTCTTGCTTGTCTATAATCATTCTTCTTTGCCTTTATCCATTCCATTTCATTTTAGCTCACCTGGAACGAAGTTCATGGGAGCTTATGCGATGGTGCGTCGTCCGTCAGTCAGTCCGTAAACACTTGCAACTTCTTCTCCGAAATCGCTGAACGGATTGTGACAAAACTTGGCACAAATTATATTTGTTATGTTGTCAGTGAAGTTTGCTCACGGCATTAAAAACAAATCTGGGTATAAGGGGGCTTACCGGGGTCAAAGTGGATACAGGTTTGACCCCCCCCCCCCCCCCCTCCCAAAATAGGAATTTCCTTTTTCCTCTGAAACTACACACATTATATCGATGAAACTTCCCCACAACCTTCATCATCCGTGTTGTACCAATGTTTGTTCAAGGCATTCGAAAAATTTAGGTCTGATGTGGTACACGGGTTTGGGGGAGGGAAGGGGGGGGGGGGTGGGTTCCCACCCCAAATAGGTATTTGTTTGTTTGTTTGTTTGTTTAAAGTCTTATGATTATGTTGGTATGACTCAACTTTCCCCATACTGCCTCGAGCGTTGCGGCTATCTCATTCCCATAGCCATCATATCAGCCTTTTCCTATGCCTGCCCCACATGCATGTCATGCCTTATGCCAGCCACCTTGTCCCTCCTCAATTTTCATCGTCATCTGTGCCATTAGTTGACTAATCAACAACATCTCCTGGTCACTTCCGGACACTATTCCATGCTATTAGCGCTGCCTTTTCCAGGGGCTGGTTAGGGGTGGGGGGGAGGTTAGAGAGGGGAGGAGAAGGTTGGATCCTGATCGCTATTGGCACCTCTACTGCAGCCCCTCCTGGTCCATCTCCCACAATGTTACATTGATATGCAGCTACCTGGGAGATTCGATCCCCCATTTCCTCCTAAATTAGACCACCAGGTCCTGGTCACCTTGGCTTGACAGAGCTGTATAATTCTTTGAAGTACAATTTCACCCGACGCTCCTTACAATTTTTGGGGCACCGCCGATAGCGTCCCATATTTGATTCCCACTCCTGACATCAATTGTTCCGGAAGCAGGGTTCTCGCTCTTTCACAAACGTGTTTCCTTTTGGTGCCAAATGGTTTGGCGGTGCCAATTGGGGTACGTAATCTCAATGCACATCAATATATATTTTTAAGACATATCACCTGCGACAAAAACTTTCAGGTTACTCAAGGCCTACACAAAGGAAAGTATAGATATTCGACGTCTATTGACATTCCTCTTGAATCGAGGAAGCTTGAGATAGAGGGGAAAGCAGGATGCAGGTAAGCTGCTCCAGAGTAATGCCTTGTGGGGAAAAATAAAAAGAAGAATACCTTATCGTCTTACTCCTTGGGACAGATATAGTGTATGGATGGGAAAAAGATGTGTTGAGTGACTGAAAGAATGCTCGGGTGGAAGAACCTGATGGACCCTCAGAGCACATTCCGTTGAAATATCTGTCGCAACAAAGCGGCAGAATGAGAGAGGTTCCAAGGATGATGCCAACTCCTGTCCCACCAGAATGGCAGCATGCTGCTGGATTCTGTCATTAAGAGAAAGGTGACAGGCCGGCACACCAGCCCAAATATGGCAATGATACTCCATGACAGGACGTACAGTGGCCTTGTATAGATGGAGCAAAGCAGCTTGAGAAAGGTATCGCCGAGCACGAAATAAGCTGCCAAGGTGCTGTGATGTGCTTTCAGCTCACCAGGGATGTACTTTTCCCAGCTGAGGTTTGAGCTGATATCCAATTCAAGCCGACAGATAACAGGGAGTTCCTGCAAAGGTGAAGAATCCATAGACAGGGTCGGAAAACAAGGTGCTCTTGAAGTAAATACAAGCAGACAAGTGGGTCATTTCTGGTTGAGAGCAACAAGCCAGTCTTTTCCCCAGTTCATCACACTCTCCAGGTCCTGATTGAGAGTGGTACTTGAATGGTCACGGGCAGAGAAATCGAGGGAAGGTCTCAGGGAGGGCGGGAGTCACTGCCTCGGGGCCCGAGCTTCTCCTATTATGTTTTTTAAACAGTAAAATGAAACCAAACCCCTCATTGGCTGATCCTCATTTCCTCATCGTTACGTTTAAACCCAGAAGCTGATTTTGTTTTTTCTTGCCGAAACAAAACAACATTCGCTGCTGTTAATGGTGCTGTTTCAAATTTTACAGAAAATGGTTATTAACCAGAAATGAGCGTTACAAAGAAATGCGTTTGTATCCGCTTTGTCCAAAAATTATAATCAATCATCTTCTCACGTTTTCATCTTCTTCTCATGTTAGGGAGAAATAGTGTTAAATAGTCGAGTGTGCGAATTGACTCGATCGGTCCGAACATCCCGCTATCTCCTCTATTTTCGATCAAACGGCAAAATAAAAGTGACCATTTGTTTTTAAAAAGTTTTTTGTTTTACATTCAAGAAAGTTCCTTAAAAAGTTATAAAAGAGATAAACGATAAAGATTTGAGAGATCTCGCGAGATCTTGGAGACGACGTCACGAATTTTCGAAGCTGTACACGATCTCCACATTTTCAAAGTTAAGTCATTGGTCAAAATTGTATTTTGTCGAAACTGCATTTATCTTTCGGGGTGTGAACCATAGTGTGTCTCTTGGAAGTTTCTCTGTGTTAATCTTTCATAAATTAATCGTTTCTGTTTGCTGTGTGTGTTGCGGCCTTGCCTCAGGCTTTCCCCGTCAAAGTTTGTTCCTTCCTTCGCTGTTTTTGCGACGTTTTTAGATTTTCCCTTCTCCTCCAACCTTCCCTGAACATCTACTCTTTGTCTAACCTTGTAACCCCACCCCCACCCCACCCCCCAAAAAACAAAAAAAAACAACAAAAAAAACTTTTATTTCCCTTTCTCCTCATGTGCTTTTGTCCCATTGTGCACCTCTGTCCACATGATCCCCTTGCCTTCCACCTTTTCCCCTGTTCACGTGACTCATGGTTGTCCCTCAAGGCCATCTCCCCGTTGGTATCTTTGTGAATATAAGATTGTTCTTCACGGTTCTGTTTAAGTATGTTTAGACTTTCCCCCGCAGTGTTTTATTCAGTGGTTTATTACAACACGCTGTTTTTCTTCCTATTTAAAAGGCTCCTTTCAATTTCCTCTCCAACGCATTCCAATTCAAAAAAATATTCAATCTCTTATAATTATTTCTCACGACATGCTCTAAAGTCTCATTCATTCCACCCCTGCTCCATCGTTCTTAAACGGATCGCTAACTTGAAAATCACAATAAACCCAATTTGTTCTAAATGTTCATCTTTCATTAATCATCCACTTTCTAAACTCCCCCCTTGCCCCTCCCCTCCAAATCTCCCCCCTTGCCCCTCCCCTCCAAATCTCCCCCCTTGCCCCTCCCCTCCTAAACTCCCCCCTTGCCCCTCCCCCCCTAAACTCCCCCCTTGCCCGTCCCCTCCTAACCTCCCTCCTTGCCCCTCCAAATCTCCCCCCTTGCCCCTCCCCTCCAAATCTTCCCCCTTGTCCCTCCCCTCCAAATCTCCCCCTTGCCCCTCCCCCCCTAAACTCCCCCCTTGCCCGTCCCCTCCTAACCTCCCTCCTTGCCCCTCCAAATCTCCCCCCTTGACCCTCCCCTCCAAATCTCCCCCCTTGTCCCTCCCCTCCAAATCTCCCCCCTTGTCCCTCCCCTCCAAATCTCCCTCCTTGCCCCTCCCCTCCTAAACTCCCCCCAACCCCTCCCCTTCAAATCTCCCCCCCCCCCCCCCAATTATCCCTCCCAAATTCTCCCTCCTCCCACCTCCTCCTCAAAGCTGCCTCCTCCCCACTTCATCTCCCTTTTATCTCATACCTCCACCTCCCCCAACCTTCTACTTTCCTTTGCCCCCCCTCAAACAACCCCTCACTGTGCCTCATCCCATCACCATCAAACCTTTTGTCCTCGTCATCCTTCCCTTTCTTGTAACTCTTCTGTAATCTCTGACACACTAACAACTGCTCTTCCTACCTCCCCCTCTCATCCTTCATCTGACACTACCCCTCCCCTGTCCTGCACCCGATGCTCCCCCTCTCTCCTCATTAACAGTATGGACCTCAAACATCCGGGGCCTTCGCTCAAACCTGATTGATCTCTCCATTCAGGTTGCTTCTGACAAAACAGACTTGATTGCTTAACAGAAACTTTCCTCCTTCAAGATGTCTCTGATTCCTTAATATCTCTTCCTGGTTACTCCCTCCTCCGGTATGATAGAGCTGAGCCTCGTCCTGGTGGTGGGGTGGATATTTTTTTTAATCAAAAACTCTTCCTCACTCTCCTTGCACTGCCCTCTCTCCACCCCACCCCCAGGAGTACCTCTGGCTACGGCTTCCTCTCCGCTCCCACCTTTTGTTCATATGTGTTCTGTACCATCCTCCAAACAGTGAAGACTCCATTTACCTTTCGCTGTCGGACAACATGGACCAACTTCGACAAACTTATCCAAACTCTCTCTTCTCATCATCCAAACTCTCTCATGTGGTGACTTCAACTGTCACAATGCCACCTGGCTGGGTGTGGGTTCCTCTCTCACCAGCCATGGCACTTCAGCAAAGGACTTCTGCGACTCATTGGGACTGACACAATCTGTCAATTTCCTGACCCGTATCGCATTCAATGGAGTATCTTCTCTTCTGGACTTGGTTATGACAAACTTCCCTGCAAATGTCTGCTGCTCCAATCCGTTCTTCTGATCATGTGCTTGTTAAAGTGGACATCTCTCTGGCCATTCTCAGAGAGCCTCCTCAGCGCCGAGGAATCTGGCATTTCACTCAGGCTGACTGGCACGGTCTGCAAGCAGACATCAATCATCTGGACTGGTCTCCCACCTCTACTGCCTCTGACATCAATTCTTCCTGGGAATTCTTCCAAAGCAAGCTGCTGTCTCTCATGCACAGATTTATCCCATCTCGTCTTCAGTTGTCTTACCCTTCCTCCCGTTCATGGTACACTGAATCTTGTGGTGAGGCAGTTGCCCTGAAACAACTTGCCTTTGCCTCTTGGAAGGCAAATCCAACTGAAGGCGATCTCAGTTCCTTCCACCAAGCTCGGAACTAGTGTGCGTCTACCCTCAGGAGTGCCAGGAAACACTATCTCTCCACACTCAAGATTGAACTCTCAAACCTGTCTCCTTCCTCCAAATCCTGGTGGCGTCTGGTCAAATCCGTTTCTGGTGTTTGTTGTTCCCCCTCCATCCCCTCCCTTACCTCAAATGGCTACACAGTTGACACCGCAAGTGACAAAGCCGAATGCCTCAACTCCGTGTTTGCCTCAAAATCTTGTGCCCCAAACCCAACTCTCTTTGTTCCCACCTTTCCCAGTCGAACCCAACTGCTCCTGGACTCTATGTCCTTCTCTCCTGACAAGGTGGAGAGGTTTTCGTAAAACCTTGACTCCGATTGTGCAACTGGACCAGACGGCATCAGCCCACGGGTCCTAAAATCCTGCTCTGCAGCTCTCTATCTCACCCTCTCTCTCTGTTCTTTTCACCCTCTCTCTCTGTTCTTTTCACCCTCTCTTTTGCTCAAGGTCATCTGCTAGCATCTTGGAAATCAGCAAACATTACCGCTTTACACAAAAAGGTGCAAAAACAGATCCTTGCAACTACAGACCAATCAGCCTGCTTCCAATTATCAGCAAAGTCATGGAATCCATCATTGCTTCGGATATCAAATCCTTCATCTTCTCCAATGGCTTGATCTCTGATCTTCATTTTGGATTCAGAACAGGTCATTCTACTCTGGACATGTTGCTTCTGCTGTCTCAACAATGGATAGAGGTCCTCAATGCCAAACAGGAAATCAGAGCTGTCTCGCTTGACATATCACGTGCCTTCGATCAAAGAAGAAGAACATGTCTTTCAATCCTGACAAATCTCACACTCTTACTATGTCTCTCCAAAAAGACCGACTGGAAAACCCTCCCATCTA
This sequence comes from Myxine glutinosa, assembly GCF_964187855.1. Taxonomy (NCBI): domain Eukaryota; kingdom Metazoa; phylum Chordata; class Myxini; order Myxiniformes; family Myxinidae; genus Myxine; species Myxine glutinosa. The sequence continues at coordinate 367,371,541 of NC_136261.1, read as the reverse complement.
CTTTCTCAACAATCCTCTCCAAGATGTTCTGTCGCTCAAGCTTTTGGGTCTCACTATCTGCCATGATCTTTCTTGGGAAAACCACATTTCCAAGCTGGCCTCCAAAGCCAGTCGCCGACTGGGCATCCTCCATCGTGCGAAGTCCTTCCTTGGCACACCTGATCTCCTCACCACATACAAGGCTTTCATCCGCAGCTCAATGGAATACTGTTCCCCCCTCTGGGCCGCTGCTCCTGCCTCACACCTAGCTCAGCTTCATGCTGTTGAAACCAAAGCTTTCAGAATCATTGGAATCTCCTGCGATGAAGCAAACTCTGAGGGCCTTTCACTCACTCACCGCAGGCAGGTTGATGGTCTTTCTGTCTTTTACCGACTCCTCTCCGGCCTTGCTCCCCCAGCTCTCTCTGTGCTCTGTCCCCGTAATATTCCCACAGGTCGCACAAGATCTGCCAGCAACCCTCTTATGGTTAAACTGCCAAAATCTAGGCTCTGCTCACCTTCACTCTTTCATTCCACTTTTCTCCCACCTCTGAAACAAACTCCCACACTCCCTTCAATCCCACTCCTCCCTCCAGGTCTTTAAAACAGTTGTTCACCACCATCTCTTATCTTCCCCCATCCATCCATCCATCTTCCATTATTCACTTCTGGGTCATTCGCCTAGCAGGCTGAGCTGAGTCGGTCGTCCTGTGTATTTGATCGATTCTGTTGGATGTAGCGTGTGCTGTCGTGTTGTGCTTTGTGTGAATGATTGTGATGGATCCCTGTTTCGTTTCCTGACTTATGGCGGCGTGTCTGCCCATGAGATTTGCAGTACTTTGGTTTTTCTCGCCACCAAGTTGAAAATTTCGAACTGTAAGTACCCGCCATGTTTTTTTTTTGAGCCTCACGCGGCCCCGGTGTGCGCCTCTCAAGACAGTCCTTTTCCCCGTCTCGCCCCATCGCCCGCCCCATCGCTCATCCCACCACTTGTCCCATCGCACGCCCCATCGCACGCCCCATCGCACGCCCCATCGCCCGGCCCATCGCATGCCCCATGGCTCTCCCCACGGCTCTCCCCACCTCTGCACGCAACGCTGCATGTACCGAGCTCGACTATTCGCTCTAACTCCTCCATCCCGAGGCCTATTCGCGACACGCGGCAAAAACTTTTGTCTTTAACCAACACCACTTGATTGACTCCTGGACTCCTGTCAGGCCTCAGAGAACTTGAAATCAGCGTTGGTCTCCCGAGAAAACGCACAAAGCGAGGCGGGAGGAGAAAGCAGAGAAAAATACCGATTGTGATTTCTCTTCGTGACCAGCGACGGCCCGGCCCACATTTTAATAATTCCTGCGAAAAAGTGTCCCCTGTCAACTTCAATAACCTCAACTATCCCTGTAGAACCTACACAGCACCAAAACAACACCGTTCTGACCTGTCTATCACCTTATTCAATGCTCAGTCAGTGAGTAGTCCTGAAAAGCGAACCAAAATTACCTCTTTTGTTCAAGATAATGATATCGATGTGCTTTTTCTGACCGAAACTTGGCTCCGACCCAGTGGCGACGAAGTGAGGTGTGCTGATCTCACCCCACCTGGATACACCCTGCAGTCATATTCCTCGCTCCTCCAGGGGTGGGGGCATGGCTGTTATTTACAGAGACAACTTCTCTCCCTTTGTCTCCTTCACCACGACTTTTTCGTTCGACCATTCATCCTATGATCTAGCCCATGTCACCTTCACTCTGTCAGAAAACACTCTTCATTTCTTCTGCCTCTACCGACCTCCACCTAACCGGAAAAACAAGCTTACTGACTCTATGTTCGTGACCCAGCTTCCTAATCTGCTCGACTACTGCAATACTCTTCCTGGTTTCGTCTTGATTCTTGGAGATTTCAACGTCCACTACGACCAACCGCAACATCCTCTCACTTCAAAGATCATTGACCTTTCTACTTTTAGTCTGTCTCAGTCTGTCTCCCAACCTACACATGTTAAAGGACACATCCTGGATTGGTTAGTGCACAGATGCGATGATCAGTTGATGCAGTCCACGTCAGTGACCTGTGCTATCACCTCAGACCACTTCTGTGTCACCAGCCACCTGAGTATTGCTGTTCCTCGTCTTCAGCCCACCTTCATCACTGCCCGCAACATTCGTGCCATCGACTGTTCCACCTTTAAAGAGGACCTTCACACCCGTCTCTCTGGCCGTTCCTATGTCACTGCAGAAGACCTCGACTGTTGCCTCCGCACAGCGTTGGACTGTCATGCTCCAGCGACATGGCGCGCCGTTCCCAGACGCAGGAGTACTCCGTGGTTCAGCGCAGTCAGCGACGAAGTCAGGGCTGCCAAAAAGGAACGACGACGTGCCGAAAGACAGTGGCTGAAGACTGGCCTCACAGTCCATAAACAGTTGTATAACATAGCTAAAAGACTCGTCATAAAAATCATTCTGAAAGCAAAAACGTCATATATTTCTGATCGGAGTACTAGGAGCTCCTCCTGCAATCAGCTGAACGATGCTAAAACAGAGTCTTATGATTGTAAGATCGCACAGATGTCCTCTACAATGTTCACTTCCTACCACTATTCATGTTGGTGAAACCGATGTAAACTTTGTTTCTTCGGCCAAGAACCTTGGTGTGGTTTTCGACAAACATGACATTTTCCAAGCAAGTACTTCAAACTTGCAAATCAGCATACTTTCAGCTACGAAAGATCGCATCCATTTGCCACTTTCTTACTCCTCAAGCTGCTCTAACTCTGGTCTGTGCCCTTGTCCTCTCAAGGCTAGACTATTGTAATTCTTTGTATGCTGGCTGCCCTCAGTTTCTCTTGGATAAGTTACAAAAGGTTCAAAACTCTGCCGCTCGTCTTGTCTGTAAGGCGAAGAAGTCTGACCATGTTACTCCGCTTCTTGAATCTTTACACTGGCTGCCTGTCTCTGCTCGTGTGCAATACAAAATTTGCACACTATGTTATAAATCATTGTGTGGAACGGGACCTCACTATCTCTCCGATTTGCTCACTCTCTCTGAACCTCGGCGACGGCTTCGTTCAAGTGACGACTATGACCCTAGAGCCGCCGCGCACCAGGCACCAAGTCGTTTGGCGAGAAATCCTTTTCCTTTGCTGCACCTCTGCTCTGGAATGACTTGCCTTCCTCTGTTCGACATGTTGACTCTCTTCCTGCCTTTAAAATCTCCCTCAAAACCGATCTGTTTCACAAGTCTTTCAAAGTCCAAGTCCTGTTTTCCCTTTGGTTTGAGGTGGGACAGAGATCGAGAGTATGTCTGTGTACATGTGCGGGGGAGGGAGGGAAGGAGGAAGGGGAGTACACATCTGTGGGTTTTGAATGGGGAGGGAGAGGAATAGGGCAAGAGTGAAGGTGTGTCTGTGTGTGTGTATGTTGTGTGTGTGTGTGTGTGTGTGTGTGTGTGTGTGTGTGTGTGTGTGTGTGTGTGTGTGTGTGTGTGTGTGTGTGTGTGTGTGTGTGTGCGGTGTGTGTGCGTTCGCATGATAATGTAAAGCACCATGAGGGTAGTTTACTCTGCTTGATGGGGCTATATAAGACTCCTTTATTATTATTATTATTATCCAAAACCTTGATCTTTTCTACCCCCGCTAATTCACCCCAGATACACTTTTTTTTAAATTCCAACTTCTTTCCTGGAAGTCCTTGCAGTGTTCATGTGTTTTATACCTCTCCCAACTCACCCCAAGCCCTCCCCCTCCCACATTTCTGCCGATGTCCTTGCTCTCAAATGTTCTGTTTGTGTCCTTCCCCCTCTCCCCCCAACTTGTCTACCGCTCCCCTTATTTTTGTGTTTTATGTGTCGGTTTGACTTTTTAGTGCAGCGGCATAGCAAACCAATTGTGCATTTTGTGATGGAAGCACCAAATTTGGCAGAATGATAGAATATTATATGGAGAACATTTTCAGATATGGAACCACTTTGGAATTCACCCCAATGTGGCCGCCATATTGGATTTCAAAATGGCGGCTTAAAAATCTTTAATTACAAATATTTCTGGTTCTATACCAGCTACAGCCTTGATTTTAGTGTCTGGATGTACAAACTTGAGGTCAAGGAATTGAATGGTTCTACTTAGAAGTTGATTTACTGACGCCATATTGGATTCCAAGATGGCGGCTTCCGAAAATCTGCTGACCGATATCTCTGGTTCTATGCCAGCTAGATACTTGATTCTGGTGTCTAGATGTACATTTCTGAGGTCAATGAATTGAATGGTTGTATTGAAATATGTTTTAATGCACATAAGCAACTGATAATCCCATATTACGTACATTGTATACACACGTTCAGCAAGAGAACTAGCGAGCGTATTGCATCAAGTCATGCCAAGTGTCACAGTTCCAACTCAATGTGAGCAGTCACCATCACAGGCACACAGTGCTGTGCATTTCAGAGCCGCTTTCTTGCACTTGCATCTCCCACTGCAACCGTTTTCGCACCCACAACAGATGAGTTCATAGCAGGATTTGGCAGCTTCTGGTAGTGTTGTCCACAGAGGATCGAACTGTCCGTCATTGTCCACCCACCCCCAGTCGCATGGTGATGGGAGATAGCAGTGTGGGACAAGAGACTGTCCCCAACAATGTCCACCCTGGTAAGTTGCTCTCTTCACGTGTTGTACTAGGGCGGCCTGTGTTGGAGGTATTGCTTCAATGGATCGAGATTTCTTTGCAAAGAGTTTCTTTCTTGCCAGAACGAGTAACGAGTAACGAGTAACGAAAGTAACCAGGGTAACCAGCGAGCATAGTGGATATGGTCCAATGCAGCGAACCATGCAGCTAGCTCTGGTAGGGTGTCCATGTACAGCGTGAAGTTGGACTCTCTCAGTGAACGTATGTAGAGGAGTATACAGAGCTCCAGGTTAAGTACAGTGGCCCAGTACTGAAACTGTGGACATGCCACTGCTCTCTGGTCACACCATGCCTCGAACTCCAATGGTTCCTCATCTCTTGCAGTTGCTCTTTCGTTGTATATGTCATATGCACGATGCTGCAGTATGTGTAGGGCAGCAACAGTTACTTGGTGGGCGCGTCTTGTACGGCTGACGTGAGCTGCACGCAAGAAGGAGTCTGCTGTGCCAGCTGTTGCTATCTCTGCCTGAACCAATGCCTGTGTCCAACCGCTGCCTTGCAGCCAGTCTCCTGCTGTCTTCAAAGCTGCCATCTCTGTGTGTAGACCACCCAGCATGACCACAAAGAGATCTTCACCATGTGTGTCTGGCCAGTTCCATTGCACCTGCTTGGCGATCGCATAAAGTGGTTGGTCCAGTGTGACGACGGGTATCTGTCCAGGGTTTAGCTCATTGATCGCTGCTTTCACGACATCCATGGCATGGCGGATCATTGGCACTGAGTGGGCTTGGTCATGGAAGAGGGGAAGCAAGGCAGTGGGTGTGACTGTGATACTAGTATCCTTGGCCGATTGGTTCTCTGCGTGATGTGCAGCCCAAGAAATGTTTCCTGGATTCTGTGTGTCACCACTGTCACATGCATCCTTCACAGTCTGGAGCCACCTCTTCTCTTTATCCAGTTCAGCTTGTGCAGGATTCCTCTGCAGCGACGCCTGGGTTCCAGCTGGTACAGGGTGGCTTTTGGCAAGTGAACTAACTGGTTGTACATCTGTGTAATACCGTGGAAGGTCCTCCACAGTCTTGACATTTGAGACACCCCTGATGATGACAATACCTCGGTCTGTGCCCTGATTGTCATAGTCTGGATGTTGTATCAATGAAATACCAGTTCCGTGGAAGGAGTCGTGTGCTGTCGTGGAACTGGGATTGTGGTCTATATTATCCACAGCTGATGTGGTGAACACTCCACCGCGGAGCTTTGGGGGACAGACCACCTTCTCCGCCCGAAAGCGCTGACAGACCCCGTTCCCCAGCTCTGCAGAGATCCGTAGCACTCTATCATAGGCAATGCTGATCCCTAGTCCAGATAATGTGTCAACCAGTTCCCTCTTTCTCGTATGGGCTTGAAGCATCAAGCCAAGATATATTGGCAAAGGAGTCTCTTGACTAATGCTGTGTCGTACGTCTGTGCCTGCACCTCTCCTCTCATGCTTCACACTGTTGTATTTGAGAAGTTGAGCTATTGTCACAGACGCCGATGCCGATGACTGACATGCCTGATCTTTGATGCCTGCGCCCTCTAAAATCATGGAGACCATTGTCAGCAGCAGTTGTGGCACAGACTCTTCTTGACATTTGTTTGAGAAGGACCCATTGAAAGGCTGAGATGACTGGAACATATCCTTCCTTATAATCCCTGCAGCTCGTGCCAGGTGCACAACATCACTGTCAATATCATGTTGACATGCCTTGGCTAATGCACTGCCAATGTCTTCCTGAAACACCAGCAGGACATCTCTTCCCTGCCTGTGCTCCTGCAGATCAGGGAAGTGTGCCAGGATACGCTCCTTGAGTCTGGTTGTATGGACTCGTGTTTCCAGCACAACTCCGAACTGTTCCATTCTCATTGTGTAGAGCTTGGTGAGGTCTGCCATCTTGAATACAGGAGCAGTGTCTTCTTCTTTAGCAGTTTCCTCTATGTACATTACCAGTTCAGCAAGGACTATTGCTGAAATGACATCTACCGTGCTCTGGCTTTGCTCAGCAAGCTTTTTTGCTGCCCTCACGCGGTTGTATAGGGATGTCAAACATTTCTTATGGTACTTGGCCTCTCTTGCGACCATGTCCCCAGCACTCAGTTGGGCTAACAAAGTGGTATCCTGAAGAAACTCTGCAGCCTTGCGAACGTGTTTATCTAGTTCCAATGTCGCTGCTTGATGAAACTCCAAACCAAGCTCTTGCTGGCAGAAGAAGCACAAATTGTCGCATATGCTATCAACACAAGCTGCCTGAGACCTAGTAAGCTTGTACTTATCTGTGATTGTACTGGGGATAGGGCTTCCCTCTGGATGACTTCTCTTCTGTACCCGCTGTAGCTTGGTAGTGTTATATTTCACCCTGCATGACTTGTGCCACTTGGCTTGGTGGGCAGCTAGAGTGGCAGCTATCCCTTGGCCTTCATCCAGTCGTTGCAAGTCCACGTCTTGTGGCAGCTTGCCTAGTTTATTGAATGCTGATAGATTGTCTTCAAGTGTCTTGTATCCAGCACCTGCATCAGTTCTTTTCGTGACAGCAGGACACTGTAGGGACTCTCCTATATCAACTTGACACAGAACACAGAGTTCCCAGTCCAGTGGCGTCTTTGGCGTTGAAGTTACATGCTTGGTAACATGAACTAACTTGAACTGCTTCGACATGATTGAAACCTGGATGGAGCAAACAAACAAAAAAGTCGTTTAATTAGGGGTTAATCAACGGACCAGCATGTTTTATCTACAGGACAATACACGACCCCCCCTGAAATTTGACACCAAATGACCTCTTTTAGGGGTATTTTTGGCCGAAATTTTCAAATTTTTCACTCCCCAGACCTCTAGATGTTTCCTTGAGCTCAGAATCGCCGCTGTAATGTGTCTACTGATGTTAGAAAAGATATAGGGTGAATGGGGCAATAATTGTGCCTGTAGGATTTGTTTCCGCCACCCCCCCTAAGGGTTACAGATTTTTTAAGCCGCCATTTTGAAATCCAATATGGCGGCGACCTTGGGTGAATTTCAAAGTGGTTCCATATCTGAAAATGTTCTAAATATAACATTCTATCATTGTGCCAAATTTGGTGCTTCCATCACAAAATGCACAATTCTTCTTAAATTTTTGCTATGCCGCTGCACTATTTTGTGTGATTCGTCTTCGCTCTTTCACGAGCATCGATCTTGTATACAAAAAAAAAAAGGAAAAAAAAAGGGTGGGGGTGGGGGCCCGAGGTTATTTGCCTCGGGGCCCATGCTGGCTCTCGACACCACTGGTCATGGGTAGGAGGAGACAAGGTTCCTGAGTAGGTAGTATATAGTGTTGAGTACAACAACAACAACAACAACAACAACAACAACAACAACAGGCATTTTAAGGCCATTTCCCTGGAAGAGTGGGGGTTAGCCTTGCGCTCCCCATGACAATCTTCTCCATTTTGCCCTATTTTCTGCATCTCCCCTTGTTAAACCCCTTGCCCGCATTTCTTCTTCGACCATTTTTAGCCAAGTCTTTCTTGGTCTTCCCCGTCCTCTACTTCCTTCTACATTCATTTCCATCACTCTTCTCAACCAGTCACTTTCATCCTTCCTCAACACATGACCAAACCATCTCAAACTGTTTCTCCTCACAGCATCCATCACAGGCTCTATTCCCATCATCTTTCGCAATTCATCATTTGTCTTCCTCTCTCTCAACGATACTCCACACATCCACTGAACCATTCACATTTCCACACTTTCCAACCTTTGTTGCTGCTCTACGTTCATTTCCCATGTCTCGCTCCCATAAATCATAACACTTCTCACACATGCGGCATACACCTTTCCCTTCAGCTTTAAGGACACTCCCCATCTCGTCAGCATGCCACTCAGTTCCCGAAACTTCTTCCTTGCACATCTCACTCCAGTAACCATTGCCGAGTCTGATCCACCTTCTCCATTCAGCATGTCTCCTTGGTAACAAAATGTTTTCACACCTTCCAGCTTCACGCCGTCTCCAAGATCCAACTCAACATTTCCTCCATCTGCAGCTCCCTCTGTGCACACCTTACACTTGAATGTAGCTGCCACACTTGTTAATGACCCACTCAAACCACTACATTTTTGATGAACCCAGTCAGCGCACATTGTACTTTGAATGGAATTCACTCCGACACCCTTCCTGCTAACAGCACACGGCCCTTTCCCAGTTCTTTCCACCTCACCACGTGCTTTCCCACTTGCTATCACCTTCGTTTTTCCGATATTCACCTTCAGACCTTTTGACTGCATACATTCCTTCCACTTGTTCATCTTCTCCTTCAGTCCATCCATACTTTCTGCAATCAACACCAGATCATCTGCAAACAAGAACTCTGACAGTAAATCCTCCTTTACGTTCCGAGCCAGCACCTCCATCATAGCTACAAATAGTAGTGGACTTAGTACCGACCCCTGATGCACTCACACCTTCACCTCAAACTCACCACTGTTCCCGTCCTTCGTCCTTACAGCTGTGCGCGCTCTTTTGTACATTGCCATCACTACTCTGATCAACCATTCCTCCACTCCTAACTTCCTGAATACCCATTTCACTACTTCACGTGGAACCCTATCGAATGCTTTCTCCAGATCAACAAACCCAAGAAACAACTTCTTCCTCTTCTCCATGTACTTCTCCTGCAACTGCCTCACAATAAAAAGCACGTCTGTCATTCCTCTTCCTGGCATAAATCCAAACTGCATTTCATCAATCTTCACTTTCTTCCTTATCCTCCTCTCCGACACCCTTTCCAATACTTTCATTCCATGCTCCAATAACTTTATCGCTCAATACGAGCCACAGACCAGAGGCTCACCTTTCCCCTTGTATGGAGGGACGAGGGTACTCAGTTCCCAATCCACGAGAATGCAGCCTTCTTTCACCACCAGATCGCAGATCTCTGTCATTCTCTTCACACCCAAATTTCCCGCTGCCTTCAACATATCTCCCACAACTCCCGTCGGCCCTCCCACTTTTCTACGCTTCATTGCTTTTATCGCTTCCTCAACTTCCTTCTCGGTTATCTTCTCTGCCGGTCCTAAAACTGGGTTACTCTCTATGTTACCATCCCATTCATTCTCTGCATTCAACAGTATTTCCATATATCTCTTCGATCTTCCTTTAATTCCATCTGGGTCCACCTGTTGAGTCCATCTGTTGAATCATCTGCCTAAATGCTTAATTGAGAAAGATACAATGAGGCAGATCATTGATATATACACAAAGAATTAAGTTAAGCACCCCTACACAAAGAATTAAGTTAAGCACCCCCTAATCCTGTCCTGAACCTGAACCCCCTCGAGCACGTTTGGGACATGTTGGGACGACAAATTGCGAAGATGGTCCCTCCAATAGCCAATCTGGATGAATTGGAACGTGCATTACATCGGGAATGGAACAACCTGCCACAGCAACGCATACGACGGCTTACAGGGTCTATGAGACGTAGGGTTGAGTCAGTGATCCGATCACGTGGGTCCTACACACGTTATTGACGCAAAGATCGCTAGAGGTCTTCTCAGAACAATGACTGTACGTTAGAAAACATAAACGTCATCCACACTGTCCGTGATGGACCTATAGCTCCATACTTAAATTGAGGTGAAAATATGCCTAAAATTCCCAAAAAATTTCACCTTAAATTATTCAGAATAAAATATTGAAAACGGCATGATTGTTATGTTTTTATGTGACCATAATATCACTTCTCCAGAAAATATAGCAATATCATGGGTATATTACACTGTTTTGACGACAACAAACTTGTAATGTGCGAGGTTGTAAAAAAACGGGGGGGGTGCTTAACTTAATTCTTTGTGTATATAACATGAACAATATTGGACCTAACACAGACAGACAGACACCTGAGGACTCACATTCGTATTACGGAAAGGGGATTACTGTCCCTCATGTACCACAGATATTTGACGATTTAGAATGAAGTCAGTGATTGTATTAAGCAATTTTCAAGAAATGTCGGATTATTTTAGCCTTTGAGATGTCGAGAGCAACAGCCCTGGTTTTTCCACAATGATCTGAAGTCCCATTCACTTATTCAGTGATTCGGGATAGAAAATCACCAGTAGACCTTGACTGTCTAAAGCCATACTGAACATCAGTTTGGAGGTTGTGGGTTTCCAGATGAGTCATAAGTTGTTCTATCAAGGACTCAAAGACTTTGGTCATAATGGTTAGAAGGCTAACAGGCCGATAGTTATAAGGATCTGATTACTCACTGTTGCCTTTAAAGACAGGGACGACAGAAGCCTGCTTCCAGCTAAGTGGAAACACATACTTTGACATGCACAAGCAATAGAGTTTTGAGAGAACAGAAGATAGCTCAAGTGAACACATCTTCAAAGCAATTGTAGGGATTCTATCTGGTGCAGTAGATTTTCAAATGTCAGGCCTTTGAATAATCTTAGCATCTTTCCTGGGTGTGCTGATGATAGTGGAAAGCCTGGTATAAATACGGGAAGGGCAAACAGGCATTGTTTGTCTGTGGTCTTCAAGTGTGGAGTTTGTAGCAAAAGCTCAGCAAAGAGGTTGACTTTATTAATAGTTGAAGTAAGCACTTCAGGGCGTGAACAAACTTTGGTACATCACGGGTGATGAAGGTTGTGATCAAGTTTCATCGAAATCATCTGTGTAGTTCTAATTTGGGGGGCTGCATTGGGTCAAACCTGGACCCTCTTTGACCCCCAGTAGACTCCCTGAGACCTCCATTTTTTTTTAATGCCGTGAACAAACTTGAGTTCCAACACAGAAAATATAATCTTAGCCAAGTTTGGTCACAATCCCATCAACAGTTTTGGAGAAGAGGTTAAAAGTTTTCGGACAGACTGACGACGCGCCATCCCATAAGCTCCCCGGAAATATGTTCCAGTTGAGCTAAAAAGTACGTATATCGTTACCTTGTACCCCACATCAAAAACCCATTCATATTAGACAATACAAAACTGTACCAATAGAGATTATACAAGTTAAAAGAACACAAAAAAACAATGGTAGAAGATCAAGATATTTGTTGACATGCGATGTCGTATTAAAAATGTCACATACCAGACATGGGTCTTGATGTTTCATGCTGAGAGCGGAGGCTGCAGACATCACTGAACTCGATTCCAGAGAACCCAGAAACGTTGTCCCGGTGCACATTTTGGGATCCGAAAATCTTTTCACACAAACTGGAAAGTTCCCGAATAACATTCTCCAAGTTGACGAAAATGCTTCCCAAAAGAGAAGAACCAGCAATCTGGACATCTTGCGGCTTCGAAAAAGAATTCATAAATTTACAGAAGTCAGTATACATTGCAAATTGTAATTTCTCTTTGGAGAGAGAGAGGATCTCGGTCCGCAATGCATCCGACTCAGTACAAGCCCGAATAACCTTCCGATTCTCAATTCCAAGCTTATCTATCACCGCTTGGGCTGTTTCTGCTCTCAGGCCTCGGGACTTGAGCCATTCGAAGAAGCTCTTCATTTCACTGATGACCTGCCAAGGATACAATGCTTATGTTAATCACAGAAAAGTTATGCTTGTTATATTCTTTACTCTGTTTGGAATTTTTGTGAGTTATTTCCATTGCCAATCCAATCAATTATATTATCCAATAAATGCGGGCTTTTCCATAGTTTGTTCACCGCTGTGTCCCATTTTGTAAGTTTTCTTATCAATCAGCATCTAATGAATGTGAGTTTTTATATACAGAAACAAAAATAAACCCCGAGTAAACTAGGAGTCCATTCGGCTCATTATGCTGCACCACACCAACACCAGACCAAGATTATCTGCCAAAACGATGCAGTTTCATTTGGGGAATGAGGGGGGACATGTGCCTGAGATGATGTGGCACGACCAGGGATATACCAAGCACATCAAATACAAATGGGGAAATACAATTATTTTAATTGTTTAAATTAAAAAAGAGAAAAGCAATATTTTGTGTTATTTTTTCAGAGGTGGGTGGGGGTGGGGGGGGGGGCAGTGTGGGAGGGGATAGGTTTGGGTGATGGCTGTTCGTGGATGACAAGCACACAACATCAAACACACACCATCCCTTGACGAGACCTCCCACAGACACGTCACTCCACTCAGATGCACACAATCACCCAATCCCTACTCAAGTCACAAACGTCTTGCCAATATCCCGATGCTCTTCTATCTCTAAAGCTTCCAGGTACCTATCTAATCATAATTTAAACTTATCTCTTGGTTCTGTTATCACTGCCTTTCTAGGAGACCATACCATGCATTAACTACTCCCGTGGTTCTTAACCTGGGTTCGACCGAACCCCAGGGGTTCAGTGAGCCAGTCTCAGGGGTTCGGCGGAGGTCCTCCGAAAAGCATTGCAATTTCTTTTTTTTGTTTTTAGTTTTGTATCAATTTTGAATCTAAGTGTAATTACGCTTATTATTATTATTAGTATTATTTTGTTGTGTATGTTACGAACGAATGGAAATGTTATTTGTAATTGTATTCCCATCCCATTCATGGTTTCTCTGGTCTGTGTTTAAGATAAGTTGTTTCACACTGACTGTCGTAAGTTGAATCAATGAGCAACTTGCTAATTATTCTGTTGATGATGCTTACTTGCTTACTTACTTACTGGATTTTGGACTTTGCAGGTGTTCGGAAATTCCAGTGAATAGCCTTGATTAGCTTGCCGTGTGCTGTGCGTCATTGGTCGCGCCTTACTTTGGAGTTACTGATTAATTGAAAAGTAAGTTAGAAATGTTTGTGGATATGCAGGGAGGGTTCAGAGTTATATTAAAGTCAAAAGTGGATGGTGATTATAAAATATGATTGAATTACTCAGAAAATTAGGTGGAGGTGATATAACTCCTTTGGTCATAATTAAAAACTAACAATTCACAGTTTTCTATGTAATATTATAATGGGATTTGAGGTGACAGAGTTGAGTAGATAATAAATCGCGTCATCGTAACTATAAGTTATGTTTTCTTCGTTAAAATTTCTCAGTTTTCATAGGGGTACTGATTATATTTAAGCATGTTCCCTTTTTAATTTTTGTCATATAATTATTTGCCCGAACTCAATGAAGATCAGTTTGTTACTTTTTTTTTTTTTGCAGTATGTCGAGCAAAAAAAGGAAGTGGTCGGAGGATTACGTGCGGTACAGGTTCACGTGTTTGATGGAATGGGATGGAAGTCAGCGTCCTCAATGCATTCTTTGCAATGTCAAGTTGAGTAACTCCAACCTCGCAACAGCAAAACTAAGGGAACACTTCAAAAAACTGCACGGCGAGGGGCAGTACAAAGATGCAATGCTGGATGAATTCAAATTGAAGAGAGTCCGATTCGACACAAGTGCTACCTTGCCCACTCTCGGCTTCGTTCCAATTGACAAACCGATCCTCACCGCGTCGTATGAAGTTGCGTACTTGATCGCAAAGCAGGGCAAACCGCACACCGTTGGCGAGACACTCATCAAACCGGCCGCATTGAAGATGGCCAACATCATGCTGGGAAAAGCTGCTGAAAACAAGTTGTCTCTCGTTCCACTCTCAAATGACACCATTAAATGTAGAATCGACGACATGAGCGACGCAATCCTCGCCCAGGTAGTTGCAGATTTAGTCGCGAGCCCGACAAAATTCAGCCTTCAACTCGACAAGACCACCGACGTTTCGAATTTGAGCCAGCTCATCTTATTTGTGTGTTATGTCAAATGAGACGAGATCAAGGAAGACTTTCTGTTCTGCAAACCTCTCACAACAACGACGGAGGCAGGTGACATGAAGAAGCTTGTGGACGACTTCTTCAGAAGCAACGGCCTCTCATGGAACATGGTGTCTGCAGTTTGCTCGGACGGAGCTCCAGCCATGCTGGGATGCAACTCCGGTATTGGAGCACTGGTGAAGGCCGATGCACCACACATCATCGTCATGCACTGCATCCGGCAACAGACACGCGCTGGCATCAAAAACCCTGCCTCCAAAACTGGCCAATGTTCTGAAAATCGTCGTTGAAACTGTGAATTACATGCAAAGCCGTGCTCTGAATCATCGCATCTTCAAAGAGCTGTGCAATGAAATTGGCTATGAATTTGAAGTCCTTCTCTACCACTCTAACGTTCAATGGTTATCACGAGGGAAGGTAGTGAGCCGTGTTTTTGCCTTGCGTGTAGAATTAGCTCCGTTTTTGCGAGAACACCAGCATTGCCATGCAACACACTTCCAAGAGTCAGAGTTCATCCTTGCATTGGCGTACTTGGCTGTCATCTTCGATGCACTCAATCATCTCAATTGCCAGATGCAGGGCGATGTAGTGAATGTCATCGAATCTGAAGAAAAGCTGAGCGCTTTCCGAAAGAAGTTACCGTTGTGGAGGTGGCGAACAGAGAACGACAACTTTGCGAAGTTTTCGCTACTGGACGAGTGCGTGAGCGGGATCGAAGACGAGTCTGAAGTTGGAGGCACTGCTGTACTGGGGGAGCTGAAGCAAGCGATTGCCATGCACTTGGATCAGCTGGGAAAGTCATTCGACGGCCACTTCCCCGACCAAGAGCAATACCCAGCATGGGTGCGGCAGCCGTTTACTTTCGACGTTGCAACGGCAGATGTCAACGACCAATACCTCGACGACCTCATCAAACTTCAGCAGAGCCAGACTCAACAACGACTCTTCGGCACAACAACGTTCTCAACGTTTTGGTGCCGCCAAATGGAAGGGTATCCTCACATCGCCAAAATTGCCCTTGAGATCCTCATGCCGTTCGTCACAACGTATCTCTGCGAGCATGCGTTTTCGAAACTGGTGGACATTAAAACAAAGAAAAGGAGTAGGCTTGCATGCAAAAATGATTTGAGGGTGGCCCTTGCCAAAACAAAACCACGCATTTCCCAGATTGCTTTCCGAAAAGAAGAACAGAAAACGCATTAAGATGCAATTCTTCTTAATTTTTTGGTCAAATTTGAGGGGTTCCGTGAGTTTTCGGTGGGTTTCCTTAGGGTTCGGCACCTTTAAAAACGTTAAGAACCACTGTCCTATGGTATCCATGGAAATCTCCACACATGGCTTGCGGGCTTCCTCTCTGGTCGTAGGCAATGTGTGGCCCTGAATGGATTTCTCTCATCTCCCCTTCCTGCTCTGGCTGGAGTTCCCCAAGGTAGTGTTCTGGGCCCTGTGCTATTTCTGGTCTTCATCAATGATCTCTCCGACTCTCTGGAAAATCCTCTCTATCCCTTTGCTGATGACTCCACTATCTACCGCTCCATTCCTCATCCCTCAGATCGGCAGTCTGCAGCCTCCTCACTCTCTGCATACCTGGACAAAATCACAGACTGGTCAAACAAGTGGAACATGTCTTTCAATTCTGACAAATCTCACACTCTTACTATGTCTCTCCGAAAAGACCGACTGGAAAACCCTCCCATCTACTTTCTCAACAATCCTCTCCAAGAAGTTCTGTCACACAAGCTTTTGGGTCTCACTATCTGCCATGATCGTTCTTGGGAAAACCACATTTCCAAGCTGGCCTCCAAAGCCAGTCCCCGACTGGGCATCCTCCGTCGTGCGAAGTCCTTCCTTGGCACACCTGAGATTCCTCACCACATACAAGGCTTTCATCTGCAGCTCAATGGAATACTGTTACCCCCTCTGGGCCTGTGCTCCTGCCTCACAGCTAGCTCGGCTTCACGCTGTTGAAACCAAAGCTTTCAGAATCATTGGAATCTCCTGCGATGAAGCTAACTCTGATGGCCTTTCACTCACTCACCGCAGGCAGGTTGGTGGTCTTTCTGTCTTCTACCGACTCCTCTCCAGCCTTGCTCCCCCAGCTCTCTGTGCTCTGTCCCCCTAATATTCCCACAGGTCGCACAAGATCGGCCAGCAACCCTCTTATGGTTAAACTGCCAAAATCTAGGCGCTCTGCTTATCCTTCACTCTTTCATTCCCCTTTTCTCCCGCCTCTGGAACAAGCTCCCCCACTCCCTTCAATCCTACTCCTCCCTCCAGATCTTTAAAACAGCTGTTCACCACCATCTCTTATCTTCCCCCATCCAAAACGTTGATCTTTTCTACCCCTGTTAATTCACCCCAAATACATTTATTTAAAATTCCAACTTCTTTCCTGGAAGTCCTTGCAGTGTACATATGTTTTATACTTCTCCTACCTCCCCCCAAGCCCTCTCCCTCCCACATTTCTCTCGATGTCCCTACTCTCAAATGTTCTGTTTGTGTCCTTCCCCCTCTCTCCCCATCTCTCCCCATCTCGTCTAGGACTCCCCTTATTTTGTGTTGTATGTGTCGGTATCACTAATTGTGTGATTAATGTTCGCTCTTTCACGAGCCTCGATCTTGTGTACAAAAAAAATAAAAAAATAAGGTGGATATTTGTTTTTGAAGCCCCTCCCAGACTGGGTGTAGCCACTCCCCTGGACAGACGTTTCACAGACAGACAGCATATTATGTATTTCAATTTAATTTGAAGGTTTAAAGGTGTAAATGCAAAATTATTCCAGTATTTACCACCATTTTATCCAGTGGCTATTGCACCACCTTATCATTCCAACATGTTACAAGAAGACGCATTCTTGGGGGAAAACGCCAGGGGCATAGAAAAGGCCCCTTTATATGGTATGTCTCATGTGGCAAACTACAGAAAAGAAGGGACATTCCAAAAAATTTGATATACATACTGGACAACCATTGTGTTCTTAGGAGGAACCAAGTAATGCTCCAGAAAAGTTCATATGAAGGGGTGCCCTACATCTAGCAAATAAAATAGATTTACTTCTTCATGCAGCTGTATGAATCAAATTGGCGCCCCTTTATTGGTCTAATGGATGAGGCATTAGACTTTCAAGATGGGGATTGTGGGTTCAAGTCCCATCTGGGTTGAATAATTTTTTTCTTTATTTTTCAAATCTTTTATATCGTCTTGAATGAAGTCTTGAACGATAAACAAAATGCAGTTTGTTCGTATTTAAAACGTATTAATTCTTCAACCTGATTTTCAGCATCATTATGAGTAATGTACACAGTTGTATTGGGCCAAATTTTGAGGTACCGAAGCCCTGCAAAAATGTGTCGGCCGTGACATCATCACCAGATGTTATCGACCATCACATCAAATTTGAACATGACACTAACCATTTGAGTTCCCAAAATGAGTGATAAATGAAATATGTTCCTTTTTCAATGATAAATAAATAATACGCCAATTTTAACACACAGAGACACACACACACACACACACACACACACACACACACACACACACACACACACACACACACACACACACACACACACACACACACACACACACACACACACACACACACACACACACACACACACACACACACACACACACACACACACACACACACACACACTTAATTAATTGTACAGTATCGGTTGTTCCTAAACTTAAATAATTTAAAGGATTGTTTTAAATGATGTTAATTTTACAACATCCCATATTCAACTTTATTTAAATTGTAAACCTCAAACATAGTTTCTCCACCGAAAGCAAGAACCTTAAAATGTAAGCAATCGATTTGTTTCCCGACTGCATGGATCATCAGCTGGGCACCGTTCTTCCTCGAGGTTTCAATCCTTTCAGCCCAGGACCTCTCCAAACGGCGGATCTCGGAGACGGTGGGAGGGATTTTCGAAGCTCCACACGTGCTCCACGTTTATCGAAGTTAAGTCTGTTCACAATTGTATTTTGTCGAAACTGTGTTTATCTTTCGGTGTGTGAAGTTATTGTGTGCAACTTTGGTTGTTTCTCGGTGTTTATCTTTCATAAATTGACCGTCTGTTTGCCGTGTCGCGAGCAAGGCCTTTGCCCCGTCGCGAACGATTTGAAATCGAAGTTAAGTGATTGTTCCCATTTGTATTTTCGTTAAAACTGTATTTATTTATGGTGTTGTACGTATATTGTGTCCCGACGAAGATTTTTCGGTGCAAATCTTTCATACCTGTATTGAAAATCGTGTTAAGTCGTGTCGTGTCTTGAGGCCTTGTACAGTATGCACTGTACAACCTTGAGGCTTTGTTTTTCTCTCAGTGGTCCGTCGTTTGTGATCCAATAACTTTCGTTCTCTGTATTCCCAGTCTTTTCACCCATAGCCTACTTCCTTGTGTAAATCTCAACTCAAAAAAAAAAAAAAAAAAAAAAAAAAAAAAAAAAAACACATTTCCTTCTCTTTTCTCATTCGTTTATTCATTCTTATTCGTTCGTTCGTTCTTCGACCACGTGTTTCTCCCCCATTTCCCCAGATAGTTTTCACTCATTAACCTTCAATGTTTACACTTTCCCCTCAAGTTATGTATTCCGTCATATTTTATAACACCTTTTTCTTCTTCTTCTTTAAAAGGCTGCTTTCGACTTGCTCACCAAATCAATTCATCCCAAAAAAAATATCCATCTCCTATAGTGCCTTTTTTCTACATTCCCTAAACTCTCCTGCACTCCATCCTCCATCCAGCGTCCTAAAACGTATTTTTAACTCGAAGGTCACAAGAAACTCATTTTGCAATAAATGTTCGTTTCCCATAAATCGTACACTTTCAAAAATCCAATCTCACCCCTCCCCTCCTAATCTTCCCCATAACCCCTCCCCTCCAAATCTTCCCCATCACCCCTCCCCTCCAAATCTTCCCCATCACCCCTCCCCTCCAAATCTTCCCCATCACCCATCCCTTTCAAATCTCCCCCCTTGCCCCCTCCCTCCTAAACTACCCCCTCACCCCTCCCCGCCAAGACGCCCCCTCGCCCCTCCCCTCCTAGACTCCTGCCTCACCCCTCCCCTCCAAATCTCCCCCATATCCCATCCCTTTCAAATCCCTCCCCTTGTCCCTTCCCTCCCAAACTCCCCCCTCACCACTCCCCTTCAAATCTCCCCACCCTCATTGCTTCTCAATTTCCCCCCTCTCACTCCCCCTCCTCAAAGCGTCCTCCCCGCTTCTTCCCCCTTCAAACTCTCACCTCCATCTCCCCCAACCTTCTGCCTCGCTCTTCCCCCTCCTCAAATAACACCTCATTGTGGCTCACCCAATCACCATGAAACCTTTTGTCCGCCCCATCCTTCCCTTTCTCCGAGCTATTCTGAAATCTCTGACACACCTTCAACAGCTCTCCCTACCTCTTCCACCTCTTCCACATCTTACCCTACCCCTCCTCCCCCCTGTTCTGTATCTGATGCTCCCCCTTCCTCTTCATTAACGGTATGGACCTCAAACATCCGGGGCCTTCGTTCAAACTTAACTGATCTCTCCATACAGGTTGCTTCTGTCAAACCAGACGTGATCTGCTTAACAGAAACTTTCCACCTTTATGATGTCTCTGATTCCATAGTATCTCTCCCGGGCTACTCCCTCCTCCGGTACGATAGACCTGAGCCTCGTCCTGGAGGCGGGGTTGCTATCTTTATCAAAAACTCTCTTCCTCACTCGCCCTGCACTGCACTCTCTCCACCTCACCCCCAGGAATACCTCTGGCTACGGCTTCCCCTTCGCTCCCACCTCTTGTTCATATGTGTGTTGTACCGTCCACCAAACAGTGATGACTCCATCTACATCTCGCTGTCTGATGATATGGACCAACTTCTATCTACTCATCCCAACTCTCTCTTCCTCATATGTGGTGATTTCAACTGTCATCATGACAGTTGGCTGGGTGTGGGTACCTCTCTCACCAGCCATGGCTCCTCAGCAAAGGACTTCTGCGACTCACTGGGACTGACACAATCTGTCAATTTCCCGACCCGGATCTCAGTCAACGGACCATCTTCTCTTCTGGACTTGGTTATGACTAACTTCCCTGAAAATGTCTGCTGCTCTTCTTCTGCTCCGATCGGATCATCTGATCATGCCCTTGTTAAAGTGGACATCTCTCTGACCATCCTCAGGGAGCCTGCTCAGCGTCGACGAGTCTGGCATTTCACTCAGGCCAACTGGCACGGTCTTCAAGCAGCCATCAATCATCTGGACTGGTCTCCCATCTCTACCACCTCTGACATCAACTCATCCTGGGAATTCTTCCAAAGTAAATTGCTCTCTCTCATGCACAGATTTATCCCATCTCGTCTTCAGTTGTCATACCCTTCCTCCCGTCCATGGTACACGGAATCTTGTGGTGAGGCTGTTGCCCAGAAACAACTTGCCTTCGTCTCCTGGAAAGCAAATCCAACGGAAGGAAATCTCATTTCCTTTCACAAAGCCCGAAACAAGTGTGTGTCCACCCTCAGGAGAGCCAGGAAACAATATCTCTCCGTTCTCAAGACCGAACTCTCTTATCTGTCTCCCTCTTCCAAATCCTGGTGGCGTCTGGTCAAATCCGTTTCTGGTGTTTGTTCCCCCTCCATCCCCTCCCTTACCTCAAACGGCTACACAGCTGACTCCGCACGTGAAAAAGCTGAATGCCTCAACTCTGTGTTTGCCTCTAAATCTTGTGTCCCAAACCCATCCCTCTCTGTACCCACCATACCCAGTCATACCCTGCTGCTCCTGGACTCCGTGTCCTTTCCTCCTGACAAGGTGGAAAAGTTTCTGTCAACCCTCGACTCTGATTCTGCAACTGGACCCGACGGCATCAGCCCACGGGTCCTAAAATCCTGCTCTGCTGCTCTATCTCACCCTCTCTCTGTTCTCTTCACCCTCTCTTTTGCTCAAGGTCAACTGCCATCTGCTTGGAAATCAGCCAACATCACCACTTTGCACAAAAAAGGTGCAAAAACAGATCCTAGCAACTACAGACCAATCAGCCTTCTCCCAATTATCAGCAAAGTCATGGAATCCATCATTGCTTCGGATATGAAATCTTTCCTCTTCTCCAATGGCTTGATCTCTGATCATCAATTTGGTTTCAGACCAGGTCACTCTACTCTGGACATGCTGCTTCTGCTGTCTCAACAATGGATGGAGGTCCTCAATGCCAAACAGGAAATTAGAGCTGTCTCCCTCGACATATCACGTGCCTTCGACACGGTCTGGCACCCCGCTCTGCTCACCAAACTCTCCTCCTTTGGTATCCATGGAAATCTCCACGCATGGCTGGCGGACTTCCTCTCTAGTCGTCGTCAACGTGTGGCCCTGAATGGGTTTCTCTCATCTCCTCTTCCTGTTCAGGCTGGAGTTCCCCAAGGCAGTGTTCTGGGCCCCGTGCTTTTTCTGGTCTTCATCAATGATCTCTCTGACTCTCTCGAAAATCCTCTCTATCTCTTTGCTGATGACTCCACTCTCTGCCGCTCCATTCCTCTTCCCTCAGATCGGCAGTCTGCTGCCTCCTCACTCTCTGAAGACCTGGACAAAATCACAGACTGGTCAAACAAGTGGAACATGTCTTTCAATCCTGACAAATCTCACACTCTTACTATGTCTCTCCGAAAAGATCGACTGGACAACCCTCCCATCTACTTTCTCAACAATCCTCTCCAAGAAGTTCTGTCGCTCAAGATTTTGGGTCTCACTATCTGCCATGATCTTTCTTGGGAAAACCACATTTCCAAGCTGGCCTCCAAAGCCAGTCGCCGACTGGGCATCCTCCGTCGTGCGAAGTCCTTCCTCGGCACACCTGAGCTCCTCACCACATACAAGGCTTTCATCCGCAGCTCAATGGAATACTGTTCTCCCCTATGGGCCGGTGCTCCTGCCTCACACCTAGCTCGGCTTCACGCTGTTGAAACCAAAGCTTTCAGAATTATTGGAACCTCCCGCGATGAAGCTATCTCTGAGGGCCTTTCACTCACTCACCACAGGCAGGTAGGTGGTCTTTCTGTCTTCTACCGACTCCTCTCCGGCCTTGCACCCCCAGCTCTCTCTGTGCTCTGTCCCCCAAATATTCCTACAGGTCGCACAAGATCTGCCAGCAACCCTCTGATGGTTAAACTGCCGAAATCTCGGCTCTCTGCTCACCTTCACTCTTTCATTCCTCTTTTCTCCCGCCTCTGGAACAAACTCCCTCACTCCCTTCAATCCCACTCCTCCCTCCAGGTCTTTAAAAACAGCTGTTCACCACCATCTCTTATCTTCCCCCATCCAAAACCTTGATCTTTTCTACCCCCGCTAATTTCACCCCAGATCCACCTTGTTTGAAATTCCAACTTCTTTCCTGGAAGTCCTGGCAGTGTCCATATGTTTTATACCTCTCCCACCGCCCCCTTCCCATGCCCCCCCCCCCCCAAAGCCCTCGCCCTCTCTCAGATCTCTCGATGTCTCCATGTCTCTCGGTCCCTGCTCTCAAATGTTGTGTTTGTGTCCTTCCCCCTCTCTCCCCATCTTGTCTACCGCTCCCGATGTTATATGTTTTATGTGTCGGTTTGTCTTTCTGTGTGATTAATGTTCGCTCTTTCACGAGCCTCGATCTTGTATACAAAAAAAAAAAAAAAAAAAAAAAAAAATCCACAACCTCGATCATGGATCCACATCAATTGATGGTAAATCAGTGGATCCACAACCTCAGTTGCATCCAGGCAGTCAGTCAACCCATCATTGCAACATCACTTATTCCAACTTTACTCGCAATAGGATTTAATGTGTTATCATATATTTATAACTTTCCTTACACACTCTATAATATGATAATATCATTAAATCATTCACATCTTACCCTTAAATACATCAATCGACCAAACAGCATGACCACACCACCTACCTTTCTATCAAACTCTATTTCGAATGTTCAAAATGTCATTTATAACGGTTTTTGGCATGGTGCCGTATCCTAGCAACCACTGATTCCTAGCAACATTAATTTGTAGTATATTTAATTATTATATTGTACTGTATTTACATAAAGATCTCATGAATAATATTATATTGTACTGTACTTGTATTATATTGTACTGTAATATAACATTATATTGTACACTTCGAATGTTCAAACTGTCATTTATAACGGTTTTTGGCATGCTGCCGTATCCTAGCAGCCACTGATTCTTAGCAACATTGATTTGTAGTATATTTAATTATTATATTGTACTGTATTTACATAAAGATCTCATGAATGATATTTTTACTATTCGTATTGTATTTCACTAATTCGATTTGGTGTCGTTTTGTGATTTTAAAGAAAACTTGTTTTAAACTACCAACTGCAGCTCCCTGCGCTAACATACGTCTGACTAGTTGTTGTAATTTATTGACCAGTTCAGAGCTGTGTGTGGTTGCTCTCACAGTCCTAATTATTTCACCTGCAACCGTACCATAAAATAGCTTTTTAGGAATGTTGCTGTCGAAGAAAGGCATTCGGACAATGTGGAATGGAAATGCATCTCGTTTATCAAATAATTTGGTGTGAAATTTATTATTATGGATGTCAATTTGTAATTCTAAAAAGGAAACT
Source organism: Myxine glutinosa (assembly GCF_964187855.1). Lineage (NCBI taxonomy): Eukaryota > Metazoa > Chordata > Myxini > Myxiniformes > Myxinidae > Myxine > Myxine glutinosa. Next base: position 367,347,575 of record NC_136261.1, on the reverse strand, counting down.
GAAGTGGAAGTTTGGTTTTCCTTTTTAAATTCAAGTTATTTTGGATAAATATCATCATGAAGCTGCTCAAATATAAATCCATCATTAATTGCCAACAAATCATCAATGAACCTGAAGATGTTTCCGCATCTTCGTGCAGTTGTTAGTTTATTCCTGCACATGTTCTGGACCCAATCAAACTCGTACATGTGCAGAAACAAATTTGTAAAGAAAGGGGCCGGATCTGAACCCATGGGTATGCCCACTGTCTGCTGGAGCATCTTGTTGCCAAATGTAAAGAAACTGTTGTTCAGCAGAAATCGAATACTTTCTTTGAGTTTACTTTTTGAAAAACTGCATGAATATTGATTATCCTTTACAGACCAGTGTGCTCTGTTTTGATATACATTAATGTATACTCGATTACCTCCTGCAAATGCTTTATGTATTGTACTGTATCTGTCCAATGCGGTTACCAGCTTGTCATGTGGAATGTTTGCATACAATGTGGAAAAATCAAAGGTTGAAAGACATTTTGCTTTACCCTTGTTGTTAATGTTATGGATACTGTCGATTACCGGTTTGGAATTGTCAATGATCCAGAATTTCTTAATACCAGAATAAAACTGCACTTTTTCATGGTAGTTTTTGAAGCATTTATAGATTAGTTTCATTGCCGCTGTAATACTGCCCGACAAAGGTTTCAAAATACATTCTCTACTTGCGATGATGAACCTCATCTTACAAGGGTGTTTATGCATTTTTGGGATGCAGTAAATGAATGGTAATTTATGGTGTTTATCCGGAACTCGCAGTCTTCTCACCGTTGAGTGCTTTGTCTGGTGTTGTATCAAGTCTGTTTTGTTATCGTTACTTATTTTTTAGGTCTTTGAAATTCCCGTGTCTAAGCCCAATTCTTCCAAAAGTGTTTGAATGTAGAATGTTTTACATACAAATGCAATATTATTATTTGCTTTGTCAATTGGAACAATAATATATTGTGTTTGAAGCTGTTTTAAACAATCACGTGTCTCTGGATTGTTTAAAATTGCCTTCACACACACACACACACACACACACACACACACACACACACACACACACACACACACACACACACACACACACACACACACACACACACACACACACACACACACACACACACACACACACACACACACACACACACACACACACACACACATATATACATATACACACACACACACACCAGAAGCCCCTTTCTAATAAAAAGTCACCCTTTTTTGACAAAACTGTGCATTTAAAAAAAAGAGAAGTTTGTTTTTTATTTTGTATTTAGTCCAATGTGGTGAGGGCTTGTCGGGCTGTCCGTTCTGCTCGCATTCATTCTTGGGGAAAATGCCAATTTGATTCATGCAGCTGCATGAAGAAGTGACGTGATACATGAATGTATTTCATTTGCCAGATGTCGGGCGCCCCTTTATGTGAACTTCGTAACCTAATCTAGACACTAGACTAGAGCATTACTTGGTTCCTCCTAATAACATGAGGGTAGTCCAGCATGTACACGAATTTTTTTGAATGTCCCTTCTTTTCTGTGGTTTGCCACATGGCACGTACCATATAGAGGGGCCTTTTATATGGTTTGCCACATGGCACGTACCATATAGAGGGGCCTTTTATATGCCCCTGGCATTTTGCCCAAGAATATAAATATAAATACACATTAAGTGAATGTTGAAAATTGATGATTTATGTCACGTGACCGAAGACCTGTTGCCTCAAAAAAAAAAACACTTCCAGTTTGGCGCGCCGCTGATGCAGTGCCCCCTGTTTCCGGGAGCCTCGTGCTCATTTTGCCGACTTCAAAAGGAGGACGAGCTGACTCAACCTACCTGGTGTTATTTTAACGGCGTGACCCTAACATCTTAAACTAAAGCAGCCACATTAAACATGAAGCCAACACCAGTATTAGTTTCACAAGGAACGAAGTAGAACGACACTCGGATCGCACAAACCTCCAACAGGATAAACAGGTAACGTTTTGTATCCACTGATAGACCGGATCTGGATTCGGACCTGAACCTAAATCTAATCAGCTTCTTCTTCTTCTTCTCCTCCTCCTCCTCCTCCTCCTCCTCCTCCTCCACCCAACTCATCCCCTCGTTTCGTCATAATCCATCCACATCTCTTTGTCATATCGTGCTGTGTATAATCACAATGTTCGCCCGATCTCTCTATTAGTATTAATATTATGAAGAATCGCTTCAAATGATCGTTTTACAGAATATATTTCTCAGTATTAAAGATAAAATGAGAAACTCCGAACAAACCTTTTCCTCAGAAGTTCCGACCCGATCACTGATTCAGCCGCTTGTGGAAAAGGACACGGAGCCGATGTCAGTTCAAGCAAGCCATGGTCCACGTGCAGCCCGGAAGTGACGCCGGAAGTACATCCCCACCTTATTACCATGCATGCCATAATCACCCACCAGGCGGTGTATGCGTAATGTAACAAGTTAACATCCGTAACAACGTCCGTGACGTGCAAACTTCCATTGTACATTGTACATTTGTATAATACATTGTATATTTACATTACAACACAAGTTTCATCGAATCTAATAATCATGTGCTTCCCTGTGAAATGATCAATGTAAAATCATATCCGACATTATGTGACGTAACACTGAATTTGAGGTAGAAATTATGAGATAATCAATTGATATTTCCCCCTTTTATAATTAAAATAATTAATTGATATTCCGCGTTTTTTTATTTATTTATTGATATCAAATAAATGTGACACTCCCCACGATGACTACGTGTACCGACATTCGTGTTTTGTTAAAAAGGATTCCTAAAACTTGCCTTCCTTTTTACCAGGTAACAAGCTCGTTTTTAGCTCACCTGGACCTCAGTCCAGTAAACTTATCGATCGAGCAGTGTCCATCCATCGGTGTGTGTGTGTGTGTGTGTGTGTGTGTGTGTGTGTGTGTGTGTGTGTGTGTGTGTGTGTGTGTGTGTGTGTGTGTGTGTGTGTGTGTGTGTGTGTGTGTGTGTGTGTGAGAGAGTCAGTGTGAATGAAGTGAGTCAGTGAGTGAGTGGGTCTAAGAGACATTCAGAGTGAATCAGTGAGTCAGTCAGTCATTGAGAAGTCAGTGAGCGAGTCAGTGAGGCAGACAGTGAGTGCATTGTGTGAGTCAGTCATTGAGTTGAGTGAGTCAGTGTGAGTCAATGAGTGTGCATGTGAGTGAGTGAGTGGGTGTACAGTCACGAGAAAAAGTAAGTACACTCCATGTAAAGTTTTGACTTTTTCAACATATTTCAACGTACAGCTATTTGATCTTCATTTCAACAATATTGATAGATAAAGGTGATATAATATAACAAATATCATGAAACATTTACATTTTGTATCCATTATAATTTAAATAAACATAAATGCAAATTTCGCATGTGGAAAAAGTAAGTACACCCTTGGCTCTAATAGGTGGTATTGACCCCTTTGGCAGAAACAACCTCAAGTAGGCGTTTCTTATAACTGTCTACCAGTCTCTGACATCGACTGGGAGAAATTTTTGCCCACTCCTCCATGCAGAATTCTTTCAGCTGTGCGATGTTTGAGGGGTTTCTTGCATGCACAGCTCGTTTCAAATCCCCCCACAACATCTCGATGGGATTTAGATCCGGGCTTTGACTTGGCCATTCCAGAACCCTCCATTTCTTTCTTTTCAGCCATTCCTTGGTGGATTTACTGGTATGTTTAGGGTCATTGTCATGTTGCAAGGTCCACCTTCGGTTGAGCTTCAACTTTCCGACAGATGGCATCACATTATCGTCAAGCACCCTCTGGTACAATGAAGAATTCATAGTGGATTATATGATGGTGAGCTGCCCATGCCCTGATGCAGCAAAGCTGCCCCAAACCATAATATTTCCACCACCATGCTTTACAGTTGGTATCAGGTTCTTGTGTTCAAATGCTATCTTTGGTTTTCGCCAAACATGTCTTCTGGTACTGTGGCCAAATAGCTCTACCTTTGACTCATCTGTCCAGAGCACATTGTTCCAGAGGTGCTGGTCTTTGCCTAGGTGTTCATTTGCAAACTTTTGTCTTGCCCGATGTTCTTTCTGGACAGTAAAGGTTTCCTCCTGGCACACCTCCCATGTAGATCAAATTTGTGCAGCTTCTTTTTGATGGTAGACTCGTGCACTTTGACATCAACAGTGGCAAGAGCTACCTGATGACATTCTGTGGTTCTTAGAGACTTCTTTCAGCATCTTGCAGTCTGCTCTCGGGCTGAACTTGCTGGGTCGGCCTGGCCTGAACAAGTTGGCAGTTGTTTGGAATCTTCTCAACTTGTAGATGATCTTCTGGACAGTCGAATGATTGATTTCAAATTGTTTGGAGATCTTTTTAAATCCCTTCCCAGACTCGTAGGCATCTATAACCTTCTTTCTGAAGGCATCAGAGACCTCTTTTGATCTGGGCATGGTGATGCCGCACACTTCAACAACAAAGAGAAAACCAAACTAAATGTCTGAGGTTTAAATAAGACAGGTTCCTCCAAGATCCTCTCTGATGATGTTCTCATCATTTGCACCTGAGCTGGTGCACCTGATTCTAATTTTAGGTATTTGAAGTATTGATAAATGTTGGAGTGTACTTACTTTTTCCACATGCGAAATTTGCATTGATGTTTATTTAAATTATACAATGGACTACAAAATGTAAATGTTTCATGATAGTTGTTATATTATATCACCTTTATCTATCAGTATTGTGGAAATGAAGATCAAATAGCTGTATGTTGAAATATGTTGAAAAAGTCAAAACTTTACATGGGGTGTACTTACTTTTTCACGTGACTGTAAGTGAGACAGTCAGAGAGTATGTGATGAAGTCAGTCAGTGAGTCAGTGAGTATGAGTTGTTGTGTGAGTGAGTTGTCACTTAGTCAGTGGGTGAGTGAGTGATTCACAGTGAGTGAGTGTATATGTGAGTGAGTCAGTCAGTCAGTGTGTGGTCAGTCAGGCAGAGGTGGATTAACATTTTTTGGGGCACTGGGCACAAACCCTGGGCACAAACCACTGATCTTTACAAAACCTCACCAAATCATAGAGTTGGCCATGTGGAAAAACAAACCCATTGATTTTGAGGTCAAAAGGTCAGGATAGGCCAAAGGTCAACAATATTAGCAGATTTCTAAAATCCTCAATTTTTATCCGATTCACTTGAAATTTAAAGAAGATTTGCATACCAGGAGAATGAATTCAGCCACCTATTTTCTGTCAACATAGGCCAAAAGGTCAACATCAGCCAAAGGCCAACAACTTTTTCAGGGATTTCCCAATTATCGTTCCATGCACGACAGATTTCTTGTTTCTGTTTTTGAATTGCCCACAAGTTACAATTCCAACCTGATCGTCATGAAACGTTACCAAGTTGTAGAGGCAGTCACAAGTGAGAAGCCTATTGATTTTTTTTAGGTCAATGGTCACCTTGAGGTCAAATTTTTAAAACCTGCACTGGCCCTGCATTGCCCTCTCTCCACCACACCCCCAGGAATACCTCTGGCTATGGCTTCCCCTTGGCTCCCAACTCTTGTTCATATATGTGTGTTGTACCGTCCACCAAACAGTGATGACTCCATCTACATCTCACTGTCTGATAATATGGACCAACTTCTATCTACTCATCCTAACTCTCTCTTCCTCATATGTGGTGATTTCAATTGTCACCATACCAGTTGGTTGGGTGTGGGTTCCTCTCTCACCAGCCATGGCTCCTCAGCAAAGGACTTCTGTGACTCAATGGGACTGACACAATCTGTCAATTTCCCGACCCGGATCTCAGTCAACGGAGCATCTTATCTTCTGGACTTGGTTATGACTAACTTCCCTGAAAATGTCTGCTGCTCTTCTGCTCCAATCGGCTCATCTGATCATGTGCTTGTTAAAGTGGACATCTCTCTGACCATTCTCAGGGAGCCCCCTCAGCGTCGACAAGTCTGGCATTTCACTCAGGCCAACTGGCACGGTCTTCAAGCAGCCATCAATCATCTGGACTGGTCTCCCATCTCCACCGCCTCTGACATCAACTCATCCTGGGAATTCTTCCAAAGTAAATTGCTCGCTCTCTCATGCAAAGATTTATCCCGTCTCGTCTTCAGTTGTCATACTCTTCCTCCCATCCATGTTACATGGAATCTTGTGGTGAGGCTGTTGCCCAGGAACAACTTGCCTTTGTCTCCTGGAAAACAAATCCAATGGAAGGATATCTCATTTCCTTTCACAAAGCCCGAAACAAGTGTGTGTCCACCCTCAGGAGAGCCAGGAAACAATATCTCTCCGTTCTCAAGACCGAACACTCTTATCTGTCTCCCTCTTCCAAATCCTGGTGGCGTCTGGTCAAATCTGTTTCTGGTGTTTGTTCCTCCTCCATCCCCTCCATTAACCCCTCAAATGGCTACACAGCTGACTCCGCATGTGAAAAAGCTGAATGCGTCAACTCTGTGTTTGCCTCTAAATCTTGTGTCCCAAACCCATCCCTCTCTGTACCCACCGTACCCAGTCGTGCCCAGCTGCTCCTGGACTCTGTGTCCTTTCCTCCTGACAAGGTGGAAAAGTTTCTGTCAACCCTCGACTCTGATTCTGCAACTGGACCCGACGGCATCAGCCCACGGGTCCTAAAATCCTTTTCTTCCGCTCTTTCACTCCCTCTCTCTGTTCTCTTCACCCTCTCTTTTGCTCAAGGTCATCTGCCATCTGCTTGGAAATCAGCCAACATCACCGCCTTACACAAAAATGTGGAAAAACAGATCCTAGCAACTACAGACCAATCAGCCTTCTCCCAATTATCAGCAAAGTCATGGAATCCATCATTGCTTTGGATATGAAATCTTTCCTCTTCTCCAATGGCTTGATCTCTGATCATCAAATTGGTTTCAGACCAGGTCACTCTACTTTGGACATGCTGCTTCTGCTGTCTCAACAATGGATGGAGGTCCTCAATGCCAAACTGGTCATGAGGGCTGTCTCCCATGACATATCACGTGCCTTAGATACGGTCTGACACCCAGCTCTGCTCACCAAACTCTCCTCCTTTGGTATCCATGGAAATATCCACGCATGGCTGGCGGACTTCCTCTCTAGTCATAGTCAACATGTGGCCCTAAATGGGTTTCTCTCATCTCCTCTTCCTGTTCAGGCTGGAGTTCCCCAAGGCAGTGTTCTGGGCCCTGTGCTTTTTCTGGTCTTCATCAATAATTTCTCCGACTCTCTTGAAAATCCTCTCTATCTCTTTGCTGATGACTCTACTCTCTGCCGCTCCATTCCTCATCCCTCAGATCGGCAGTCTTCAGCCTCCTCATGCTCTGCAGACCTGGACAAAATCAAAGACAGGGCAAACAAGTGGAACATGTCTTTCAATCCTGACAAATCTCACACTCTTACGATGTCTCTCCGAAAAGACCGTCTGGACAACCCTCCCAACCACTTTCTGAATAATCCTCTCCAAGAAGTTCTGGCACTCAAACTTTTGGGTCTCACTATCTGCCATGATCTTTCCTGGGAAAACCACATTTCAAATCTGGCCTCCAAAGCCAGTCGCCGACTGGGCATCCTCCGTCGTGTGAAGTCCTTCCTTGGCACACCTGAGCTCCTCACCACATACAAGGCTTTCATCCTCAGCTCAATGGAATACTGCTCTCCCCTCTGGGCTGGTGCTCCTGCCTCACACCTAACTCGTCTTCACGCTGTTGAAACCAAAGCCTTCAGAATCATTGGAATCTCCCACGATGAAGCTACCTCCGAGGGCCTTTCACTTACTCACCGCAGGCAGGTTGATGGTCTTTCTCTCTTCTACCGACTCCTCTCCGGTCTTGCTCCTCCAGCTCTCTCTGGGCTCTGTCCCCCAAATATTCCTGCAGGTCGCACAAGGTCTGCCTGCAACCCTCTTATTGTTAAACTGCCAAAATCAAGACTCTCTGCTCACCTTCACTCCTTCATTCCTCTTTTCTCCCGCCTCTGGAACAAACTCACTCACTCTCTTCAATCCCACTCCTCCCTCCAGGTCTTTAAAACAGATGTTCACCACCATCTCTTATCTTCCCCCATCCAAAACCTTGATCTTTTCTACCCCCGCTAATTTCACCCCAAATCCACTTTTTTTGAAATAACAACTTCCTTCCTGGAAGTGCTTGGTGTCCTTGTGTTTATACTTCTCCCACCCCCCCCCCCCCCCTCCCACACCCTTCCCACGCCGCCTCCCCCCAAGCCCTCTCCCTCTCACACATTCCCGATGTCCCTGCTCTCAAATGTTGTGTTTGTGTCCTGCCCCATCTCTCCCCATCTTGCATAAATTAGCAACGTGGAAAAAAAATCACAGAACAGCAGGTTTTAAAATAAAGTGCGAGTTTTAATTTCTCTTGGGCTTTTTCTGGTGTGGTGACTTCCAAGAGCATGTTTTTAAAAGTGTGAGTTTTGATTTTTGTTTGGCTTTTTCATGGTGTGGTGATTACCAACATGGCAGCGGATGACTTCAGCGTTTTCAGCAAACCAATGATCCAGTTATATTTAGATTTGTGAATCCACTTCATATCGAGACGTGCACAATGAAGTCATTATTTACCACTTTATAATCATCATTGGCCAATTTTTTAAACGTTTTTAAAATCAGTTGAAGTCAAATTTTCGAATCGGCCCAGCACTACAGTATTAACAGACGAAACAATCACAAGTTTGTAGGCAAAAAATAAATATTTTATAAACTCATGGTCTGATATGCAAATGTCTTGCAACGTTGTGATGTCTGGATGTCTTCAAGTTCAGAATCAATACCAGGTCACCAAACATGAAACCTTGCAATAGCTTCTTTTTTTTTTTTTTTTTTTTTTTTTTTTGTATACAAGATCGAGGCTCGTGTAAGAGCTAACATTAATCACAAAAAGACAAAAAGACAAGGTCTGCCTGCAACCCTCTTATTGTTAAACTGCCAAAATCAAGACTCTCTGCTCACCTTCACTCCTTCATTCCTCTTTTCTGCCGCCTCTGGAACAAACTCACTCACTCTCTTCAATCCCACTCCTCCCTCCAGGTCTTTAAAACAGCTGTTCACCACCATCTCTTATCTTCCCCCATCCAAAACCTTGATCTTTTCTACCCCCGCTAATTTCACCCCAAATCCACTTTTTTTGAAATAACAACTTCCTTCCTGGAAGTGCTTGGTGTCCTTGTGTTTATACTTCTCCCACCCCCCCCCCCCCCCTCCCACACCCTTCCCACGCCGCACCCTTTCAACACCCTTTCATCATAATACCAGGATGGGTTCTATGTAGTTCAGAGACCAACCTCTCTCTCCCCTGTTTTGGCATGATGACACATCTGCCCCAAACTAGGCAATCTGATTGGACAGGTAGCTCATCTCTTCGACGTGAATATGGTTTGTACTCCGAGTCTGGTATGCCGGACCAATCGCCAGTCATAATGCAACGCTTGACGACAGACAACACAGGATCTCTGTTAGACCACAACCTAACTTGAGCAGCAGTGACCGGAGAGCTGTCACTCTCAAATGCATTCATAGCCAATACAAGGTCAGCGGGTTGAGGAGTCTTGTTGCGATCAGCAGCAGGCACCGGCAGTCGACTCAGTGCATCAGCACAATTCACAGTGCCAGGCCTGTAACGAATAGTATAATTATAAGCAGACAACATCAAGGCCCACCGTTGAACACGTGATGACGCATTGGTGTTGATGCCCTTGTTCTCTGAAAACATGAAAGTGAGCGGTTTGTGGTCGGTTTCAAGCTCAAACTTACGACCAAACAGACACTGATGCCTCTTGGTTACCCCAAACACAAAGCCTAAAGCTTCTTTATCAATCATACCATAGGCTTATTCGGCTTTCGTCAAGGTTCTGGAAGTGAACGCAACAGGATGTAACTTGCCCGACTCATTGGCTTTTTGCAATACACAGCCAACCCCAGAGGCACTGGCATCACATGACAATACAAGACACTTACATGGATCATAAAGAACAAGCAACTTGTCAGAACACAACAGACCTTTAGCTTCCTTGAAGGGATCATCCTGAGCCTTCCCCCAAACCCAATTTTTCCTTTCCGAAGTAGCTGATGCAAGGGTTCCTGTGCTCACCTGTGGCAACAAACTGCCAAAATGGTTTAGCAAACCCAAGAAGGAACGTAATTGTGACACATTTTCTGATATGGGCTCGTTCTTGATTGCTTCAACTTTGATCACACGGCATGATTCCAGCGGCACTGACTCTTCTGCCTTGGAACACCACTTCAGGCGACATAAACATGCATTTCTCACATTTCAGTCTGAGCCCTACTTTGTCCAAATGACACAGAACTTCGTCCAGGTTACTGAGGTATTCTGTAGTGTTGCAGCCCGTGATCAGGATGTCGTCCTGGAACGTGGCAGTTTTTGGCACAGATTTCAATAGACTCTCTATGTTTCTTTGAAAAATGGCTGCTGCTGAACGGATTCCAAAAGGACAGCAATAGTAGATGAACAGCCCTTTGTGAGTGGTGATGCACGTGAGTTTGCTTGACTTCTCATCCAGCTCTTGTGTCATGCAGGCAGGTGTTAGATCCAACTTGGTGAAGGACTTCCCACTGGCTAATATCAAAAACAGGTCAGCCGCTTTGGGCAGTGGATACTGATCCTGTATGGAGTGGTGATTTATGGTCACCATGTCATCCCCGCAGATCCTCACTGCTCCACCGCTTTTCAACACAGGAACAATTGGACTGGCCCATTCATTTAACTCAACAGCAGAGATGACCCCCTCATTCTGGAGTCTCTCAAGTTCACACTCGGTCTTTTATCCCGACCTTTACAATAGATGGGCCGCACTTCCGGATTCAGATGAATTTTAACTTTCATCCCCATGAAGGAACAAATTCCTGGCTCAAAAAGAGATGGAAATTTATCCAACACTTGAGCACAACCAGGAGCCTCCACTGTACACAGCTTTTTGATCACATGCCAGTTCAACTTTATGCTCTTAAGCCAGTTCCGCCCGAACAATGTAGGGCCATTGCCCGGAACAACCCACATGGCCAGTTCATAAAGTACACCATCATAAGACACACTGAGTGCTGTGCTGCCAAGCACCGGAACAATTTCCTTTGTTTAATTCCGAAATTTGGCCCTCACCTGGGTCAATTTAGGCTGGCGGCCTCACAGCCCCTCAGCTTGTCAAATGTTTTCTTGCTCATAATCGACTAACTCACCCCTGTGTCCACTTCCATTGATACCTGCTTGCCATTTCGTTGAAGATCAACTGTTATTGGTGTGGGGCCGCCAGAAATCGTATGCAACTCATACTCCCCATCATGCAGCAATGACTCATCAGCACCAGCGACATTCTCGGCATCATCCACGTGATGGGCGGTGGCAGTACCATCACCACTGCTGGACTGGAGACACCTCTTTTGAAGATGCCCAATCGTGCCACATCCGTTGCATGTGTGCCGTTTGAAACGGCACTGGTGAGCCACATGATTCGCACCACAACGCCAACACATGTTCTTAGGGCCTCTCACCACCAAGGAAGCAGGTTTCGAAAACACAACTGGTCCAGGCGCACTGCGCAGCCTGAAACGAGGATATAGCAATCTTATTTACAGTATTTGCACTCGAAGCGTTCTGCCCTTTTGACGAGATCTCCTTCAGGTTTTCAGCAGTTGTCACACACGCCTGTGCAATCTTCACCGCTCTTCCCAGGTCAAGGTAGTCTTCTTGAGCAATAAGTTTTCGCAAGATGACATCGTGATTTACCCCAATCACAAAGAAATCTCGGAGCATGTCATCAAGTACAGCACCAAATGGACATGGCTCTGTTAAACGGCGCAGATCAGCAACAAAGCCGGGACTGTCCTGATCCTCCCGTCGAGTGTGTGTGTAAAACTTGTACCTTGATATGATGAGACCAGCTTTCGGCTTGAAGTGTAGCTTGACAAGCTCACAGAGTTCCTCATAGGAAAGGTCGGTAGGTCGCCGTGGTGACAGCAGGTTTTTGATGAGTCCGTACACCTTCTGCCCGCACACAGTCAACAACACAGCACGACGACGGACGGCATCACCAGCGACCGCCATGTTGTTGGCTACAAAGTACTGGTCCAGCCTCTCCACAAAACCCACCCAATCCTTCCCATCAGAGTATTATTGGAGAATGCCGATAGTCGCCATGGAGACACCAACGGTTCTTCACCTCGTCACCACTTGTAATGTCTGCAAGCAGGAAGAATCAGACCAATGAAGGCACTCAACTTTAGGTCCGCTTTATTAGCATTGCACTCAGCTCCACGTTCCTGGTCCGGTGTGTCGCGCATGCGCATACCAGACTCACGTACGTCACACTTTCTTTGTGGCAGGCTCCTCTTCGTGGGTGGCTCCTCTTTGTGGAACGCTCCTCTTTGTGGGTAGATTCTCTTTGTTGGTGGTTTCTCTTTGTGGGAAGCCCCTCTTTGTGGGAGGCTCCTCTTTGTGGGTGGTTTCTCTTTGTGGGTGGTTTCTCTTTGTGGGTAGCTTCTCTTTGTGGGTAGCCACTCTTTGTGGGAAGCCCCGCTTTGTGGGAGGCTCCTCTTTGTGGATGGTTTCTCTTTGTGGGTGGCTTCTGTTTGTGGGTAGCCCCTCTTTGTGGGTCGCCCCTCTTTGTGGGTGGCTCCTCTTTGTGGGTGGTTTCTCTTTGTGGGTAGCTCCTCTTTGTGGGAAGCCCCTCTTTGTGGGTGGCTTCTCTTTGTGGGCACCCCCTGCACTCCTGCAAGTTAGATCAGGAATTTGTAATTTGTTCAGGATGCCGGCGATAGTTCGCCAACTCTTCACGGAGACCGTGGGATCTTTAACGTACACCAACTTATGTCGTCAGACGGGATTCCCGTTTAACGTGCATCCGAGGGACGGTACGCACATTGATGAGTCACCCTAACCTGTTGTTGAAGAACATACAATCAGGTTCAGAGTAAAATTGATTGACAAGAGTTGAAACAGCAAAGAGATTTTTTTATCCCGACGGGAGGACGCTTTCCTGCGTCCTCCCATCGTCTGCCAACGGGAGGACGCAGGAAAGCTTGGTGGGCGCGGACGGGCACCTGGTGGTACCCCCGAATCAGGTCCACTTTTGAAAAAATGGTCCGCCCCGCCAACCGGGCGGAAAAATCCTGGATGTGCGGGACGTGGTACCTGTCGGGGGTAGTGGCGTCGTTGAGGCAGCGGTACTCACCGCATGGCCACCATCCGCCTCCCGGCTTCGGGACGATGTGCAGCGGCGAGGCCCAGGTGCTGTCGGAGCGCCGCACGATGCCGAGGCGCTCCAGCACGGCGAACTCGGCCTTGGCGACAGCGAGTTTGGCTGGGTCGAGACGGCGAGCTCAGGCGTACACCGGAGGGCCCATAGTGGGAATGTGATGCTCGATGCCGTGACGCACCGTGATGGCCGAAAACGTCGGTCGCGTGAGGGCCGGGAACTCCGCGCGGAGACGCGCGAAGTCGTCTGCCAACGGGAGGACGCAGGAAAGCTCGGTGGGCGCGGAACGGCTCAAGGCACACGCCAGCGAGCTGAAAGTTTCGGCGTTGACGAGACGCCGACGTTTAACGTCGACCAGCAGCCCATGGGGGCAAAGGAAATCGGCCCCGAGCAAAGCCATGGGGACGTCCGCGGTCACGAACTCCCAGCGAAAGAGCTGGCGGCCGAAGCGGAGGGCGACGGTGCGTGGGCCGAAGGTGCGGATGGCGGAGCCATTGGCCACGATTAAGGAGGGGCCGCAAATGGTGGCCCGCCTGTCCTCCGCCGAAGCGGGAATGACGCTCAGCTGAGCGCCGGTATCGCAGAGAAAACGCCGCCACGATGCTTGGTCCGCGATGAATAGCAGGTTTCCGGAACGGCCGGTGCTCATGGCTGGTACTGAGCGCCGGCCCGACCGTTTCCCGACTTGCCGAACGTGCACGGGGGTCGACTTGATCGGGCCTGCCGCCCGAACCTGGCATGGAAATAACACCAGGCCAGGTCTGGCGGGGGCTCCGGGCGACGCAGCGTCGCCGCTGCCAGTCGCGCCAGCCCGGCAGCCTCCGGGAAGGAAGCTGCGTCGCGGGCGTCAGGCAGGTGGGTGGGAAACTGCACCACGGGCGCCGACTGGGTGGCGGGCGGGCTCCCGGCAGCCACCCCGACGAGCTGGCTCGCCGCTCCGACGAGCTGGCTTGCCGAATCGATCTTGTCGGCCTCCCTGGCGAGGTCGCGGGGGTTCGCGATGGTCGTGCTTGCCAGGGCGACCCGGACCTGGGCTGGGAGCTGGCGGAGAAAAAGCTCTCGGAAAAGGAAATCCGAGGGGTGCTCGCCGAGCAACGCGAGCATGTAGTCCATACGTTCGGACGGGCGCGTATCGCCGAGCTCAGGAAGGTCGAGCAGGCGTCGTGAGCGTTCAGCCGGGGCGAGGGCGAAAGCGCCCAGAAGAAGTGCCTTAATGGCGTCGTACTTGCCGTCAGTGGGTGGGCTCTGGAGGAGGCTCAGGCAGCGGGCGGCGGTCACGGAGCCGAGCACGGCGACCACGTAATGGTATTTCGTGGTGTCCTCCGTAATGCCACGCAGGGCGAACTGGGAGTCCGCCTGAGCGAACCAGACGGCGGCATGTGCTTCCCAGAAAGTGGGCAGTTTGAGGGACACTGCTGTGTCCATCGCGTGTCGTAAACTCAGCGTCATCAGTGAAGGAGCAGCGCTCCTGCTTGAGACGGACGAAGTAACGGACAAGACACAAACTTGTCCGAGAAGATGTTTATTGTATAATCAACTCGGGAACTCTGAAAGCCCATTTATCGGGTTCGCATATATATCATCCAAGCCAAAAAGCATACATCAGAACCAAAGCCACGCCTCTCAGGCGAGGCACGCTTTGGTGGTCATGTGACCGACAGGTGCAAAGGATTATAACCTCGGCGCCGTGGTTTGTCCGCCGGTTACGTCACCGGCTTGGGCAAGGAGATTATGTTGCTGGTCTCGAGCTTTGGGGGACCCATGGCTCGCTACACAATGATTGCCGACGAAGTGTGGATACCCCATCGTCAAATGGCGACGATGGGGTATCCAATGAATGCAAATCTTGGATACCCCATCGTCGCCATATCAAATGCCTCAATCAATTCCATATGTGCTGCCTTCGTAAGATTTTTGGCATCACATGGTGAGACGGAATACTTCAATCCTAGACTGCTGTCGTATCCAAGGAATTGAGTATTTCCTGATGCAAGCCATGGTTCGCCGGTCAGTACACGTCACATGCATGGACTCACACAGAATCCCAATAGCGCTTTTTCTACGGTCAAAATAAATTGGGTAAACAGTCATGTGATGGACAAAGGAGGTGAGATAAGGATGTCGTTATGTTTAGACTCAAGCATGTAATGCAGGTCCTCAATGCCAAACAGGAAATCAGAGCTGTCTCCCTTGACATATCACGTGCCTTCGATATGGTCTGGCACACAGCTCTGCTCACCAAACTCTCCTCCTATGGTATCCATGGAAATATCCACGCATGGCTGGCGGACTTCCTCTCTGGTCGTAGACCAGTTCCCCAAGGTAGTGTTCTGGGCCCTGTGCTATTTCTGGTCTTCATCAATGATCTCTCCAACTCTCTGTAAAATCCTCTCTTTCTCTTTGCTGATGACTCCTCTATCTGCCGCTCCATTCCTCATCCCTCAGATCGGCAGTCTGCAGCCTCCTCACTCTCTGCAGACCTGGACAAAATCACAGACTGGTCAAGCAAGTGGAACATGTCTTTCAATCTTGACAAATCCCATACTCTTACTATGTCTCTCTGAAAAGACCGACTGGAAAACCCTCCCATCTAATTTCTCAACAATCCTCTCCAAGAAGTTCTGTTAATCAAGCGTTTCTGTCTCACTATCTGCCATGATCTTCCTTGAGATAACCACATTTCCAAGCTGGCCCCCAAAGCCAGTCGCCGAATGGGCATCCTCCGTCGTGCAGAGTCCTTCCTTGGCACACCTGAGCTCCTCACCACATACAAGGCTTTCATCCGCAGCTCAATGGAATACTGTTCCCCCCTCTGGGCCGGTGCTCCTGCCTCACACCTAGCTCGGCTTCACGCTGTTGAAACCAAAGCTTTCAGAATCATTGCAATCTCCTGCGATGATAACTCCGAGGGCCTTTCACTTACTCACCGCAGGCAGGTTTGTGGTTTTTCTGTCTTCTACCGACTCCTCTCCGGCCTTGCTCCCCCAGTTCTCTCTGTGCTCGGTCCCCCTAATATTCCTAGAGGTCTCAGAAGATCTGCCAGCAACCCTCTTATCGTTAAACTGCCAAAATCTAGGCTCTCTGCTCACCTTCACTCTTTCATTCCTCTTTTCTCCTGCCCCTGGAACAAACTCGCCCACTGCTTGCAATCCCACTCCTCCCTCCAGGTCTTTAAAACAGCTGTTCACCACCATCTCTTATCTTCTCCCATCCAAAACCTTGATCTTTTCTACCCCCGCTAATTCATTCGATACTTTTTTTTTTTGGAAATTCCAACTTCTTTCCTGGAAGTTCTTGCAGTGTTGATAAGTTTGAAACCTCTACCACCTCCCCCCAAACCCTCCCCCTCCCACATTTATCTCGGTGTCTTGCTCTCAAATGTTGTGTTTGTGTCCTTCCCCCTCTCTTCCCATCTTGTGTTCCGCATCCCCTTATTTTGTGTTTTATGTGTCGGTTGACTTTTTGTGTGATTAATGTTAGCTCTTTCACGAGCCTCGATCTTGTATACAAAAAAACAAACAAAAAAAACATTGTGCCATTCCAGTCATTACATGGGAACATCAGGACACAAACAGGTTAGCTTGGCGTGACATTTGCTGCAAAGATCTGGACTGCTTTGAATGTGGGAGACTTACTAAAGAGAGACAGCAGAGGCAAGAAATGAAAACCTGCCAATGTCAATCTCCGCAACGACATCAGCTTCCCTGACGTGACTTCTGCAGTGCCTCATTTTCTTGCACCTGTAGCACTTTGCCTTGGCAGTTGAACACGTCTGACTTTCCTCATGTGCAACACCGCCACAGCGAGTACACTTGGTCATGGGACGAGGTTGAAACGTTGTGTGATTTTTCCTTTTGTCTGCTCACCTCTTCCACAGCAGTTGAGTGGTCCTCTTTTAGACCCATCTGATGTATAACTAGTTCTCGTTTTCTTCCCATCTGAATTGCCATTTCCAGATTGAGATCTGCCTTCAGTTGTAATTCCAAGGTGAGTTTCTTGTCAGCCAGTCCCCACACGAGTAGATCCCGGATTTCCTCATTTTTATCATGGAAACCACAGTACTCAGCACCAGTGTAAAGGTGCCGCACAATTTTTTCCACAGACTCATCCACTTGCTGTGTCAATGACCCAAAAAACAGCCCTTTCATGAATCACGTTACGTTAGGGAATGAAAAAGGCATCAAATTTCCTCACACCATCTGTAAGTCATTCTCATTTTCACCAGGATGGTCGCCATCAACAGCAGGTGCACAGGTAAAAGTGATCACACATCTTCTGCCTCCGGACCCATTGCATAAATAAGGGTACTCACTTGGACTTCCCCCGTTTCTCTGCTCAGTTTCGTCCCTTTTTTTGTATATAAGATCGACGCTCGTGAAAGAGCTAACATCAATCACAAACTAGAGAGGTTCCAGGGAACCTGAACTCAACTGGTCTGTATCAATATGGTTAGCATGTGGCCAATATGGCCACCAATATGGCCAATATGGCCGCCAGGGCACATGACCTATGATGTCATCGTTATGATATGCATCCAATCAAGTGCCATACTATACGTGGTCAAAGTTTCAACTCAATCAATCGTAAAATGAAGCAGAGATGCATTTTAAATGTTTTCATCAAATCCAATATGGCCGCCATGTCATGTGCCCTATGAGGTCATAATTAGGATATACATCCGAACAAGTGATATACTATAAGTGGTCAAAGTTTCAACTCAATTGATCAAAAAATGAAGGCGGATATGCATTTTTAAGGTTTTCATGAAATCCAATATGGCCACCATGTCACGTGACCTATGACGTCACCGGTATATATACCCGTAATATATGTGTTGGGGTTTGTTACATACTGTCTACACACCAAGTTTCAGCCTTCTAGCTACATTAGGAAGTACCAGATTGACAAATATTGATTTTTCAATATGGCCGCCCTGCCGCGCCCATTTTTTGGCGTGGAACGCCCAAATGCAATCCCAAACTGGTTTATGTCTTAAAGATGCTGCTAAACAAGTTTCATAAAATTTAATCAATATTTGTGACTTTTAGAGCGTAGACGTCAAATTGTTTACATAGGACAGACAGACAGACGACAGACAGACGGACGACAGATGGTCGACGGACACTGGGTGTCGCAAAAACTCAGCTGGACATAGTCCAGTTGAGTTAAAAAGGACAAACGGACACACAAAACATACAATAAAGGGAGCGGGAGACAAGATGGGGAGAGAGAGGGAAGCACACAAGTACAACAGCAGAGAACAGGGACAACGGAAGATCCGTGGGAGGGAAAGGGCTTTTTGTTAATATTAATATTAATAATATTAATAATAATAATTAATAATAAAATCGATACCCTTTGGAGTATCTGATCGAACTGCCGTTTCCAGCAGGGTCATTCATCAGGCTTTGAAAAGTCGAAGTTTATCGGTGGATTAAACTTCGCCATGGTCCAGAATGATCTCCAAAACGATAACTGCAGATTTAACTACAATTCGAACAATCAACGAAACCCCGGGAATGATTGAGACACACCCATTCAGTGAGCAGCCATGATGGAACTACTTTATTATACATACGCCACAGCAATGTGTCATCAGTCCCTCATTAGCATATGTAAGATCACAACTTCCACAATAGTGGCCCCCTGCAAACCTCACGTGGGGGGGGGGGGGGGGGGGGGAGGGGCCTCTCTGCAAACCTCACGTGTGGGGATCCTGCAAACTTCATGTGGGGGGGGGGGCTCTTTGCAAACCTCATGTGGGGGCCCTTTCTATTGGAGGGCTAATAATATGGTGACAGATCTTCAGGCAAATATAATTGATTTAAATGTTGGTTCCGTAGGGCTTTCATGAGCCTCGATTCAGTATACAAAAAAAACCTCCGTTAAGCGCCCGCGGAGCCAGCAGCCTCAGGGGGGAAACCACAAAGAGGAGCCATCCACAAAGAGGAGCCTCCCACAAAGAGGAGCCATCCACAAAGAGGAGCCTCCCACAAAAAGCGACCACCCACAAAGAGCGGACACCCACAAAGAGATGCCACCCACAAAGCGGGCTCATCCACAAAGAGGGGCCACCCACAAAGAGGGCCCATTCACAAAGAGGAGCCACCCACAAAGAGGTGCCATCCACAAAGAGGAGCCTCCCACAAAGCGGGCTCATCCACAAAGAGGGGCCACCCACAAAGAGGGCCCATTCACAAAGAGGAGCCACCCACAAAGAGGTGCCATCCACAAAGAGGAGCCTCCCACAAAAAGCGACCACCCACAAAGAGCGGACACCCACAAAGAGATGCCACCCACAAAGCGGTCTCATCCACAAAGAGGGGCCACCCACAAAGAGGGCCCATTCACAAAGAGGAGCCACCCACAAAGAGGTGCCATCCACAAAGAGGAGCCTCCCACAAAAAGCGACCACCCACAAAGAGCGGACATCCACAAAGAGATGCCACCCACAAAGCGGGCTCATCCACAAAGAGGGGCCACCCACAAAGAGGGCCCATTCACAAAGAGGAGCCACCCACAAAGAGGTACCATCCACAAAGAGGAGCCTCCCACAAAAAGCGACCACCCACAAAGAGCGGACACCCACAAAGAGATGCCACCCACAAAGCGGGCTCATCCACAAAGAGGGGCCACCCACAAAGAGGGCCCATTCACAAAGAGGAGCCACCCACAAAGAGGTGCCATTCACAAAGAGGTGCCACGCACATCAGCTAAAGCATCTTGAAAGTCCAGTTGTGCAACATACACGTTTCCAATAACACGAGTCATGTCTCTCGGCTACCAATCGCTTCACTGACAGTTTAATCAAAGCTCTGATGTTGCACTTCTCAACCACATGGTAAATCTCAACCACATGGTAAATCTCAACCACATGGTAAATCTCAACCACATGGTAAATCTCAACCACATTGTAAATCTCAACCACATGGTAAATCTCAACCACATGGTAAATCACAACCACATGGTAAATCTCAACCACATGGTAAATCTCAACCACATGGTAAATTACAACCACATGGTAAATCTCAACAACACTGTAAATATCTGTCTGTAAATGTCAATGAGGATGAAAAATACAGTGAAACATGCGAAAAACGGAATTTTCATGGCTGAGTTGTTGTTGTTGTTGTTGTTGTTTGCGTTGTTGTTGTTATTGTTGTTTGCGTTGTTATTGTTGTTTGTGTCCTCCTTTCATGTCCGTCACTTTATTCTAAAATCATAAATGGTTCCTGCTGCCATACATTAAACATCTTCGTGGGGCCCCTCATCCAATTCAGAAAGAGAGACGGACTTGTGATATAGAACTCTGTATCTTTATGTTTAAACAGACATTGATTGATTTTTTTCCCAAGTATAATCGATCATTCGGGGACCAGGTCTATAAGAGACTGGATCTCCTATTGTTATTGGACTTCTTATTTATCGATCATTTGGGGACCAGGTCTATAAGAGACTGGGTCTCGTATTGTTATTGGACTTCTTATTATTAATCGATCATTAGGGGACCAGGTCTATAAGAGACTGGGTCTCCTGTTGTTATTGGACTTCTTATTATGAATCGATCATGAGGGGACCAGGTCTGTAAGAGACTGGGTCTCCTGTTGTTATTGGACTTCTTATTATGAATCGATCATGAGGGGACCAGATCTGTAAGAGACTGGGTCTCCTGTTGTTATTGGACTTCTTATTATGAATCGATCATGAGGGGACCAGGTCTATAAGAGACTGGGTCTCCTGTTGTTATTGGACTTCTTATTATGAATCGATCATGAGGGGACCAGGTCTGTAAGAGACTGGGTCTCCTGTTGTTATTGGACTTCTTATTATGAATCGATCATGAGGGGACCAGGTCTGTAAGAGACTGGGTCTCCTGTTGTTATTGGACTTCTTATTATTAATTGATCATTAGAGGACCAGGTCTGTAAGAGACTGGGTCTCCTGTTGTTATTGACTTCTTATTATGAATCGATCATTAGGGGACCAGGTCTATAAGAGACTAGGTCTCCTATTGTTATTGGACTTATTATTATGAATCGATCATTTGGGGACCAGGTCTATAAGAGACTGGGTCTCCTATTGTTATTGGACTTCTTATTATGAATCGATCATTAGGGGACCAGGTCTATAAGAGACTGGGTCTCCTATTGTTATTGGACTTATTATTATGAATCGATCATTTGGGGACCAGGTCTATAAGAGAATGGGTCTCTTATTGTTACTGGACTTCTTATTATGAATCGATCATGAGGGGACCAGGTCTATAAGAGACTGGGTCTCCTATTGTAATTGGACTTCTTATTATGAATCGATAATTTGGTGACCAGGTCCATAAGAGACTGGGTCTCCTATTGTTATTGGACTTCTTCTTATTAATCGATCATGAAGGGAACAGGTCTATAAGAGAGTGGATCTCCTATTGTTATTGGACATCTTATTATGAATCGATCATTTGGAGACCAGGTCTATAAGAGACTGGGTCTCCTATTGTTATTGGACTTCTTCTTATTAATCGATCATTAGGGGACCAGGTCTATAAGATTCTCGGTCTCCTATTGTTATTGGACTTCTTGTTATTATTCTTTCCGCCGAATTTTGTGAAATCTGTAGCGTCGGCACTGTTGCTCTGATCAATTTGAAACTTTCCACTAATGTTGGGTCAATAGGAATTGATGCCATCTTTTTTCCGAATTTTGATTTTGCAATCACCATGGCAACAAGCTTGGATTTCTGTGAAAACTTTTTTTAAAACTTCTTCTCCCAAGCCGCAAATGCTATCGATTTGATTATTGTCAGGTTATTATCGACCACCCATGTTGCAAAAATATGAATACAATGACGTCATCGGTAAAGCGGTTTGGCAGTTACGTTGAGGTCCAAAAAATATTTTTCATCCAATTAACACAAACATCATTTGTGGTATCTATGCACCAATAAGAACTTGAATATGATTTTTTTGTGATCGGTCACATGGTCTGGCATGGAAAAGAAAGCAAAATTGATGATGTCATATGTCACATGACAAGGCGGCGATATTGGATTTCACAAAAACCTTTAAAATGTATCTCATCTTCATTTTTCGATCAATTGAGTTGAAACTTGGGCTACTTATAGTATGCCACTTGATTTGATGTGTATCCTCTAGATGACATCATATGTCACGTGACATGGCGGCCATATTTGATTTCACGAAGAACCTCTAAAATCACCTCCTCCTTCATTTTTCGGATCCATTCAGTTCAACCTTTGCGTAATCGGGTCCGGGCTGCCGTTGTCAAGGACGTTGTTGCACACTTGTCCAATCAGAATGGGGCATCTTGGTCCCCGGGGCATCACTGCTCACAGTTTTAATTTCTTCTTGTTTCCATACTTTTTCACAGTAACATCCCTCCATCCTTTTTCATTGAAAAAAAAAAGTTTTTATTACTTGTTAAAAACCTTTCCAACGACCTCAATGTAAATCAAGTGAAATTTACTGTGATTTATTTACTCGATTTTACGTCATTTTCTCCATCTTACGGAAGAACCTTGAGGACGTCAGTCAGCGTTATCTTCATTCTTAACATACTCAGCATTAGGCCCACACAAGCTATCCTTGCAATAATAAACACCGATTGACATTTGACTAAGTTCATTGTTGGCCACATATCACACTCTGGTTGCCCCATATACTTGTAGTGGCTACCGCTGGGTTTACACAATCGCCTTGCACCTACCGAGGACGCGGAGCGATCACCAAGCCGGGCTCGTCCAGGACGCCCGGGCGTGCCCGCTCTCGACTTGCCAGGCCTCGTCCGGGACGCCCGGGCATGCCTGGCCATGCCCGCTCTCGACCTGCCAGGCCTCGTCCGGGACGCCCGGGCATGCCCGGGCATGCCCGCCCTCGACTTGCCAGGCCGCGTCCAGGACGCCCGGGCATGCCCCCTCTCGCCTTTCCCGGGCAAACGCTCCGGGATAATGTGTCTATATATTGCTGCCCGATAAACGGGCTTTTCAGAGTACCCGAGTTGATTTGACTCAAGAAAGAAACTCGGACGAATTCCAGCTTTTTGTCGCGTCCATTCTTCTGATTTACGTTGGAGCATAGCTCCTACATACTCGTACTATCCGAACAAGTTTGGTTACAATTGGTACAGGCAAAGCCGAAATATGACAATACATTGCCCATGATGGTGTGGAAAGACAGGTGCACACAGAGGCAGAGACAGACAGACAGAGCTGGTCATTCTAAGACTTCGCTAAACCCTACGGAACCAACATTTGAATCAATTATATTTGCCTGAAGATCTGTCACCATATTATTAGCCCTCCAATAGAAAGGGCCCCCACATGAGGTTTGCAAAGAGCCCCCACCCCCCACATGAGGTTTGCAGGATCTCCACACGTGAGGTTTGCAAAGAGCCCCCCCCCCACATGAAGTTTGCAGGATCCCCACACGTGAGGTTTGCAGAGAGGCCCCTCCCCCCCCCCCCCCCCCCCCCCCCCACGTGAGGTTTGCAGGGGGCCACGATTGTGGAAGTTGTGATCTTACATATGCTAATGAGGGACTGATGACACATTGCTGTGGCGTATGTATAATAAAGTAGTTCCATCATGGCTGCTCACAGAATGGGTGTGTCTCAATCATTCCCGGGGTTTCGTTGATTGTTCGAATTGTAGTTAAATCTGCAGTTATCGTTTTGGAGATCATTCTGGACCATGGCGAAGTTTAATCCACCGATAAACTTCGACTTTTCAAAGCCTGATGAATGACCCTGCTGGAAACGGCAGTTCGATCAGATACTCCAAAGGGTATCGATTTTATTATTAATTATTATTATTAATATTATTAATATTAATATTAACAAAAAGCCCTTTCCCTCCCACGGATCTTCCGTTGTCCCTGTTCTCTGCTGTTGTACTTGTGTGCTTCCCTCTCTCTCCCCATCTTGTCTCCCGCTCCCTTTATTGTATGTTTTATGTGTCCGTTTGGCCTTTTTAACTCAACAGGACTATGTCCAGCTGAGTTTTTGCGACACCCAGTGTCCGTCGACCATCTGTCGTCCGTCTGTCTGTCGTCTGTCTGTCTGTCCTTTGTAAACAATTTGACGTCTACGCTCTAAAAGTCACAAATATTGATTAAATTTTATGAAACTTGTTTAGCAGCATCTTTAAGACATAAACCAGTTTGGGATTGCATTTGGGCGTTCCACGCCAAAAAATGGGCGCGGCAGGGCGGCCATATTGAAAAATCAATATTTGTCAATCTGGTACTTCCTAATGTAGCTAGAAGGCTGAAACTTGGTGTGTAGACAGTATGTAACAAACCCCAACACATATATTACGGGTATATATACCGGTGACGTCATAGGTCACGTGACATGGTGGCCATATTGGATTTCATGAAAACCTTTAAAATGCATATCCGCCTTCATTTTTTGATCACTTGAGTTGAAACTTTGACCACTTATAGTATATCACTTGTTCGGATGTATATCCTAATTATGACCTCATAGGGCACATGACATGGCGGCCATATTGGATTTGATGAAAACATTTAAAATGCATCTCTGCTTCATTTTACGATTGATTGAGTTGAAACTTTGACCACGTATAGTATGGCACTTGATTGGATGCATATCATAACGATGACATCATAGGTCATGTGACCTGGCGGCCATATTGGCCATATTGGTGGCCATATTGGCCACATGCTAACCATATTGATACAGACCAGTTGAGTTCAGGTTCCCTGGAACCTCTCTAGTTTGTGATTGATGTTAGCTCTTTCACGAGCCTCGATCTTATATACAAACAAAAGGGACGAAACTGAGCAGAGAAACGGGGGAAGTCCAAGTGAGTACCCTTATTTATGCAATGGGTCCGGAGGCAGAAGATGTGTGATCACCTTTACCTGTGCACCTGCTGTTGATGGCGACCATCCTGGTGAAAATGAGAATGACTTACAGATGGTGTGAGGAAATTTG
Source organism: Myxine glutinosa (assembly GCF_964187855.1). Classification (NCBI taxonomy): domain Eukaryota; kingdom Metazoa; phylum Chordata; class Myxini; order Myxiniformes; family Myxinidae; genus Myxine; species Myxine glutinosa. The sequence goes on along the minus strand of NC_136261.1, from coordinate 367,322,365 downwards.
ATGCCTTTTTCATTCCCTAACGTAACGTGATTCATGAAAGGGCTGTTTTTTGGGTCATTGACACAGCAAGTGGATGAGTCTGTGGAAAAAATTGTGCGGCACCTTTACACTGGTGCTGAGTACTGTGGTTTCCATGATAAAAATGAGGAAATCCGGGATCTACTCGTGTGGGGACTGGCTGACAAGAAACTCACCTTGGAATTACAACTGAAGGCAGATCTCAATCTGGAAATGGCAATTCAGATGGGAAGAAAACGAGAACTAGTTATACATCAGATGGGTCTAAAAGAGGACCACTCAACTGCTGTGGAAGAGGTGAGCAGACAAAAGGAAAAATCACACAACGTTTCAACCTCGTCCCATGACCAAGTGTACTCGCTGTGGAGGTGTTGCACATGAGGAAAGTCAGACGTGTTCAACTGCCAAGGCAAAGTGCTACAGGTGCAAGAAAATGAGGCACTGCAGAAGTCACGTCAGGGAAGCTGATGTCGTTGCGGAGATTGACATTGGCAGGTTTTCATTTCTTGCCTCTGCTGTCTCTCTTTAGTAAGTCTCCCACATTCAAAGCAGTCCAGATCTTTGCAGCAAATGTCACGCCAAGCTAACCTGTTTGTGTCCTGATGTTCCCATGTAATGACTGGAATGGCACAATGTTTTTTTTGTTTGTTTTTTTGTATACAAGATCGAGGCTCGTGAAAGAGCTAACATTAATCACACAAAAAGTCAACCGACACATAAAACACAAAATAAGGGGATGCGGAACACAAGATGGGGAGAGATGGAGAAGGACACAAACACAACATTTGAGAGCAAGACACCGAGAGAAATGTGGGAGGGGGAGGGCTTGGGGGGAGGTGGTAGAGGTTTCAAACATATCAACACTGCAAGAACTTCGAGGAAAGAAGTTGGAATTTCAAAAAAAAAAAAAGTATCGAGTGAATTAGCGGGGGTAGAAAAGATCAAGGTTTTTGATGGGAGAAGATAAGAGATGGTGGTGAACAGCTGTTTTAAAGACCTGGAGGGAGGAGTGGGATTGCAAGGAGTGGGCGAGTTTGTTCCAGGGGCAGGAGAAAAGAGGAATGAAAGAGTGAAGGTGAGCAGAGAGCCTAGATTTTGGCAGTTTAACCATAAGAGGGTTGCTGGCAGATCTTGTGCGACCTCTAGGAATATTAGGGGGACCGAGTACAGAGAGAACTGGGGGAGCAAGGCCGGAGAGGAGTCGGTAGAAGACAGAAAAACCACAAACCTGCCTGCGGTGAGTAAGTGAAAGGCCCTCGGAGTTATCATCGCAGGAGATTCCAATGATTCTGAAAGCTTTGGTTTCAACAGCGTGAAGCCGAGCTCGGTGCGAGGCAGGAGCACCGGCCGAGAGGGGGGAACAGTATTCCATTGAGCTGCGGATGAAAGCCTTGTATGTGGTGAGGAGCTCAGGTGTGCAAGGAAGGTCTCTGCACGACGGAGGATGCCCATTCGGCGACTGGCTTTGGGGGCCAGCTTGGAAATGTGGTTATCCCAAGGAAGATCATGGCAGATAGTGAGACCCAAACGCTTAATTAACAGAACTTCTTGGAGAGGATTGTTGAGAAATTAGATGGGAGGGTTTTCCAGTCGGTCTTTTCAGAGAGACATAGTAAGAGTATGGGATTTGTCAAGATTGAAAGACATGTTCCACTTGCTTGACCAGTCTGTGATTTTGTCCAGGTCTGCAGAGAGTGAGGAGGCTGCAGACTGCCGATCTCATGGATGAGGAATGGAGCGGCAGATAGAGGAGTCATCAGCAAAGAGATAGAGAGGATTTTACAGAGAGTTGGAGAGATCATTGATGAAGACCAGAAATAGCACAGGGCCCAGAACACTACCTTGGGGAACTGGTCTACGACCAGAGAGGAAGTCCGCCAGCCATGCGTGGATATTTCCATGGATACCATAGGAGGAGAGTTTGGTGAGCAGAGCTGTGTGCCAGACCATATCGAAGGCACCTGATATGTCAAGGGAGACAGCTCTGATTTCCTGTTTGGCATTAAGGACCTCCATTACATGCTTGAGTCTAAACATAACGACATCCTTATCTCACCTCCTTTGTCCATCACATGACTGTTTACCCAATTTATGTTGACCGTAGAAAAAGCGCTATTGGGATTCTGTGTGAGTCCATGCATGTGACGTGTCCTGACCGGCGAACCATGGCTTGCATCAGGAAATACTCAATTCCTTGGATACGACAGCAGTCTGGGATTGAAGTATTCCGTCTCACCATGTGATGCCAAAAATCTTACGAAGACAGCACATATGGAATTGATTGAGGCATTTGATATGGCGACGATGGGGTATCCAAGATTTGCATTCATTGGATACCCCATCGTCGCCATTTGACGATGGAGTATCCACACTTCGTCGGCAATCATTGTGTAGCGACCCATGGGTCCCCCAAAGCTCGAGACCAGCAACATAATCTCCTTGCCCAAGCCGGTGACGTAACCGGCGGACAAACCACGGCGCCGAGGTTATAATCCTTTGCACCTGTCGGTCACATGACCAACAAAGCGTGCCTCGCCTGAGAGGCATGGCTTTGGTTTTGATGTATGCTTTTTGGCTTGGATGATATATATGCGAACCCGATAAATGGGCTTTCAGAGTTCCCGAGTTGATTATACAATAAACATCTTCTCGGACGAGTTTGTGTCTTGTCCGTTACTTCGTCCGTCTCAAGCAGGAGCGCTGCTCCTTCACTGGTGACCCCGAGTTTACGACACGCGATGGACACGGCAGTGTCCCTCAAACTGCCCACTTTCTGGGAAGCACATGCCGCCGTCTGGTTCGCTCAGGCGGACTCCCAGTTCGCCCTGCGTGGCATTACGGAGGACACCACGAAATACCATTACGTGGTCGCCGCGCTCGGCTCCGTGACCGCCGCCCGCTGCCTGAGCCTCCTCCAGAGCCCGCCCGCTGACGGCAAGTACGACGCCATCAAGGCACTTCTTCTGGGCGCTTTCGCCTTCTCCCCGGCTGAATGCACACGACGCCTGCTCGACCTTCCTGAGCTCGGCGATACACGCCCGTCCGAACGTATGGACTACATGCTCGCATTGCTCGGCGAGCACCCCTCGGATTTCCTTTTCCGAGAGCTTTTTCTCCGCCAGCTCCCGGCCCAGGTCCGGGTCGCCCTGGCAAGCACGACCATCGCGAACCCCCGCGACCTCGCCAGGGAGGCCGACAAGATCGATTCGGCAAGCCAGCTCGTCGGAGCGGCGAGCCAGCTCGTCGAGGTGGCTGCCGGGAGCCTGCCCGCCGCCCAGTCGGCGCCCGCGGTGCAGTTTCCCGCCCACCCGCCCGACGCCCGCGACGCAGCTTCCTTCCCGGAGGCCGCCGGGCTGGCGCGACTGGCAGCGGCGACGCCGCGTCGCCCGGAGTCCCCGCCAGACCCGGCCTGGTGTTATTTCCATGCCAGGTTCGGGCGGCAGGCCCGATCATGTCGACCCCCGTGCACGTTCGTCAAGTCGGGAAACGGTTGGGCCGGTGCTCACTACCAGCCATGAGCACCGGCCATTCCGGAAACCTGCTATTCATCGCGGACCAAGCGTCGGGGCGGCGTTTTCTCTGCGATACCGGCGTTCAGCTCAGCGTCATTCCCGCTTCGGCGGAGGACAGGCGGGCCGCCATTTGCGGCCCCTCCTTAATCGTGGCCAACGGCTCCGCCATCCGCACCTTCGGCCCACGCACCGTCGCCCACCGCTTCGGCAGCCAGCTCTTTCGCTGGGAGTTCGTGACTGCGGACGTCCCCATGGCTTTGCTCGGGGCCGATTTCCTTTGTCCCCATGGGCTGCTGGTCGACGTTAAACGTCGGCGTCTCATCAACGCCGAAACTTTCAGCTCGCTGGCGTGCGCCTTGAGCCGTTCCGCACCCACCGAGCTTTCCTGCGTCCTCCCGTTGGCAGACGACTTCGCGCGTCTCCTCACGGAGTTCCCGGCCCTCACGCGACCGACGTTTTCGGCCGTCACGGTGCGTCACGGCATCGAGCATCACATTCCCACTATGGGCCCGCCGGTGTACGCCTGAGCTTGCCATCTCGACCCAGCCAAACTCGCTGTCGCCAAGGCCGAGTTCGCCGCGCTGGAGCGCCTCGGCATCGTGCGGCACTCCGACAGCGCCTGGGCCTCGCCGCTGCACATCGTCCCGAAGCCGGGGGACGGATGGTGGACATGTGGCGACTACCGCCGCCTCAACGACGCCACTACCCCCGACAGGTACCCCGTCCCGCACATCCAGGATTTTTCCGCCCGGTTGGCGGGGCGGACCATTTTTTCAAAAGTGGACCTGATTCGGGGGTACCACCAGGTGCCCGTCCGCCCGGCCGACATCCCGAAGACGGCCGTTATAACACCTTTCGGCCTCTTCAAATTCCTCCGGCTGCCCTTCGGCCTCAAAATCGCGGCACAGGCGTTCCAGCACCTGATGGACGGCGTGCTGCGCGACTTGCCGTTCCTCTTTACCTACCTGGACGACATCCTCGTCGCCAGCACGTCCAGAGCCGAGCACCTCCTCCACCTCCGGACGCTGTTCGGCCGCCTCAGCGAGCACGGCTTGATCGTCAACCTGGCCAAATGTCACTTTGGTGCAGCGACGATCGACTTTTTGGGCGACCACATCACCCGGAACGGGGCGCCGTACCACTACCGGCCAAAGTCGAGGCCATCGCCGCTTTCCCGCGCCCCCGCTCCATCAAGGCGCTGCAGGAGTTCCTCGGGATGGTGAACTTTTACCACCGCTTTGTGCCCCGAGCTGCACAACTCATGCGGCCCTTGTACACTGCCCTCCGCGGCCAGCCGGCGAAGCGCGACATCGTCTGGTCCACGGACATGGACACTGCTTTCACCGGCGCGAAACGGGCCCTCGCCAACGCCACGCTGCTGGCCCACCCGGTACCCCATGCTCCCACCACCCTCACCACGGACGCCTCCGACTACGCCGTGGGCGCGGTTCATGAGCAATGGGTAAATGGGGCCTGGCAGCCGCTCGCGTTTTTCAGCCAGCAACTCCTGCCCAATGAATTGAAGTACAGCACTTTCGACCGCGAGCTCCTCGGGCTGTACCTGGCCGTCCGCCATTTTCGCCACCTCCTGGAGGGCTGCCCATTCACGGCCTTTGTCGACCACAAGCCATGGATTTTCGCCATGGCCAAGGCCATGGAGCCGTAGTCGGCCCACCAGCAGCGCCACCTCTCTGCCGTGTCGGAATACACCACGGACATCCGGCATGTCGCCGGAAAGGACAACGCCGTTGCCGACTGCGTTTCTCGAGCCGGCGCCAACGCCGTCCACCTCGGCGTCGATTTCGCCCTGATGGCGACGGACCAGGCCACCGACGGCACGGTGCAGGTGCTCCGGGTGGTGGACATGGGCCTCTGCTTGGCTGACGTTCCCTTCGCGGACACGGTCCTGCTTTGTGACGTCTCCCAAGGCTGACCTCGCCTCGTTGTGCTGGTCACCTGGCGGCGTCGCATTTTTGCTTCGCTCCACGGCATCTCACACCCGGGCCGGAAGGTGTCCCAGAGGCTGGTGTCGGCACGTTTCGTCTGGCACGGGTTGCGACGGATGTCCGCGACTGGGCCAACGCCTGCACACCCTGCCAGCGGGCCAAGGTCCACCGTCACACCCAGGCTCCGCTGGCTCCTTTCACCGTGCCCGAGCGACGTTTTCGACCATGTCCACGTGGACCTGGTGGGTCCCCTGCCCCCATCACAGGGGTTCACCCACCTGCTTACCATGGTGGACAGGACCACCAGGTGGCCGGAGGCCGTGCCCCTCGCCTCAACCACCACCGCCGACATGGCCCAGGCGTTCATCGCCACCTGGGTCACGCGTTTCGGTGCACCGGCGGACATCTCGTCGGACCGTGGCCCACAGTTCACGTCCAAACTGTGGGGCGCGGTCGCCCGCACGTTGGGCATTACCCTGCACCGCACCACGGCCTACCACCCCCAGGCCAATGGGTTGTGCGAGCGGTTCAACCGCTCCATGAAGGCCGCACTCATGGCCGGCCTCCATGACGACGGCTGGGCTGACCGGCTGCCGTGGGTCCTTTTGGGCCTCCGCACGGCTCCAAAGGAGGACCTCCAGGCGTCCACCACCGAGCTGGTGTATGGCCAGGCCCTCCGCATCCCGGGCGAGTTTGTGCCCGACGCCACCAGCCCCTGGTCCGCCGTGCGCCAGCGCACGGACTTCCAGGAGGCCGCCCAACATTTTGCCCCGGTGCCCACGTCCCGCCATGGCGACCCCCAATCCTACGTCCCCCCAGCACTCCGCATGGCGGAGTACGTCTTTGTGTGCCACGACACGCACCGGGGGCCGCTCCGGCCACCATACGACGGACCCTTCCGGGTCCTACGACGGGACAACAAGTCCTTCGTCATCAGCATCGGCGGCCGGGCGGACCGGATTTCGGTGGACCGCCTCAAGCCAGCCCACATGGACGTCGGCCAGCCGCCACGGCTGGCTCTCCCACCGCGGCGTGGCCGCCCCCCGTCCACTGCACCCCCCGTCCGGCCACCCCCCCCCCCCTGCGACCAGCCAGGGGTCGATTCGGTCGGGTCATCCGGACCTCCCTCAGGTTGACCTTCCTCGACCAAGTCGATTCTGGGGGGGCGTGTGTAGTGACCCATGGGTCCCCCAAACCTCGAGACCAGCAACATAATCTCCTTGCCCAAGCCGGTGACGTAACCGGCGGACAAACCAGGGCCGAGGTTATAATCCTTTGCACCTGTCGGTCACATGACCACCAAAGCGTGCCTCGCCTGAGAGGCGTGGCTTTGGTTCTGATGTATGCTTTTTGGCTTGGATGATATATATGCGAACCCGATAAACGGGCTTTCAGAGTTCCCGAGTTGATTATACAACAAAACATCTTCTCGGACGAGTTTGTGTCTTGTCCGTCACTTCGTCCGTCTCAAGCAGGAGCGCTGCTCCTTCAATTGCATATTTAGAGAGGATACCTCCAAGGACGCAGAACTTGTTTCCAACTTTGAGTGGCGTGTCATCAACGGAAATGAATGGGACAGTGTTCCCACCTTCCGGTCTCAGCTGAAACACAGCCTTAGTCTTCTTGAGGCTAATCATAAGGCCACAGCGACGACCAGATTGCGCAAAGCAGTTGACAATAAGTTGTAAATCTTTGTATGATCTGTCCCGCTTCCTCAATCCTGCCGAACAGATCAGGCAATCCTCTACAGGTTCAGACTCGGACATTGGACTCTAAACTCCGATTTACATGGGATCGGAAATATTGGCGCCTTCATTGAGAAAGTCGTGTGCTTTGATTAAAACATCGACAGATGCGATGCATTTATGGCGGTAATTGCAATCGCCGAGGGAAAAAGACCCAACCTGTTGTTGGTGTTTGTGGGTTGAAGGGGTTGTTTGCAGAACACTTCACTCCTAATCCCGTTGTGACTGCATAGCGACACATTTTGGATGGTCAGCCAAGTTGAGTATGAGTCATTGGCTGACTTCATTATACGATTGAAGCAGCTTCCTTCTCCATGTCCGTTTGGAGAATTTCTACATCAAGCCCTAAGAGACAGACTTGTGTACGGACGTCACCCGAAAATGCCCAGAACACAAACAAAATTGTTATCAAAGGCAGTTTTATCTTTTGAAGATGCCAAAGGAAAATGTTTGGTGGAAGAATTAGCTGGTAAAGCTAGGAAGGAGCACATGGTCGGCCAAGCAGCAAGAACCGATGACGGAGCAATGAACCGACTTCAGCGGGGGAGGAAGAATACACCAGCCGAGCAAGTGGAGAGAACGCCATTATACGGATTTTCGGGATGTACATGCAGAAGCTGTGGATTGTCGGGACCTACATGCAAAAGCTGTGGATTGTCGGGACATACATGCAGAAGCTGTGGATTGTCGGGACATACATGCAGAAGCTGTGCATTGTCGGGATGTACATGCAGAAGCTGTGGATCACCGGGACATACATGCAGAAGCTGTGGATTGTCGGGACCTACATGCAAAAGCTGTGGATTGTCGGGACATACATGCAGAAGCTGTGGATTGTCGGGACATACATGCAGAAGCTGTGGATTTTCGGGATGTACATGCAGAAGCTGTGGATCACCGGGACATACATGCAGAAGCTGTGGATTGTCGGGACCTACATGCAAAAGCTGTGGATTGTCGGGACATACATGCAGAAGTTGTGGATTGTTGGGACATACATGCAAAAGCTGTGGATTGTCGGGACATGCAGGCAGAAGCTGTGGATTGTCGGGCCATACATGCAAAAGCTGTGGATCGTCAGGACCTACATGCAAAAGCTGTGGATTGTCGGAACATACATGCAGAAGCTGTGGATTGTCGGGACGTACCTGCAGAAGCTTTGGATTGTCGGGACATACATGCAGAAGCTGTGGATTGTCGGGACATACATGCAAAAGCTGTGGATTGTCGGGACATACATGCAGAAGCTGTGGATCGTCAGGACCTACATGCAAAGCTGTGGATTGTCGGGACGTACCTGCAGAAGCTGTAGATTGTCGGGACATACATGCAGAAGCTGTGGATTGTCGGGACATATATGCAGAAGCTGTGGATTGTCGGGACATATATGCAGAAGCTGTGGATTGTCGGGACATACATGCAGAAGCTGTGGATTGTCGGGACGTACCTGCAGAAGCTGTGGATCGTCAGGACCTACATGCAAAGCTGTGGATTGTCGGGACATATATGCAGAAGCTCTGGATCGTCGGGAGATACATGCAGAAGCTGTGAATAATTGGGACATCCGTGCATGTGCTGTGAAGGAAATGATTGCCCTGAGAGGTGTCTACGAAACTTTAACTCATTGTAGATAACAATTGAACTTTGTGCATCATTAATTTTGTTTTTTGCAATTTTGACTTTCATTGGCTGCCATTACCTATGACGTCATAAGCTTTAAACATTTCCTCCACAACTGCTGAATGGATCAAGGCAAAATTTCCTATGTATTATGAACTCCCCATGAGGAAAAATGCTTCTATAATGAATTTATTGTCATGCATTTTTGCCATAAACATACAATGAGAAGTACTTTGGTAGGAATCTTATGATAAAAGAGCAAATATTTATGGTCATGTATGTTTATTTGCGACCAAGACGTCTTCTTCTTCTTCAAGTAAAATTAACACCCAAAACACAGTCCGTGAACTCTTTATATACGTTCAGACTGCTGAGACCCTCAGACTTTTGACGACCCTTTAAGTCCCCCAAGACTCTTAGGACCACCAAGACCCCTGAAGACACAAAATACCATTAAAGACCCAAAAGACCATGAACACCCAAATTACCCCGAAGACCTAAAACACCCAAAACACCCCGAAGACCCAAAAGCCCCTGAAGACCCAAAAACTACGAAGACCCCAAAGACCCCAAAGACCCAAAATACCCTTAAAGGCCCAGAGGATCCAAAAGAACATGAAGACCTAAAACACCATGAAGACCCAAAAGACCCTGAAGACCCAAAATACCCTGAACACCAAAAAGACCCTGAAGACCAAAAATACACCGAAATGGTCAAAGATGCCTATCCCTCTAAAAGGACGTGTGGTGAGGTGCTCGGAGCGCGCTGAATCACGCTGGTACTGGAATAATGGACTGGAATACTCGGTATTTGTGCTTCTCCAGGATACAACAGAGATCATCTGGATTCTGGTCAGGTGTACCAGATACACTGAGCTGACAAAGCTAAAGACTCTGCAAATCGGTTTTGTAATTTATAAAATAATCGGGTTAATCAAAATAAAGTCTCTCGTAATTATTTGCTTCAGCCTGTGATTAGCATAGGTGAGTGGCGTATATAGAGTCTCGTAACTCTGTAAACGCCATATAAACCCCAAAAGGACGACAGAAGAATAATAATTCTTTATCTTCGCTTTTATTTTCGCACTGCAATGTGGTGGTGACACTCAAATTGCAGACGTCACAAACAATCTTCTGACCAAGAGGAAGAAGAAAGCTTGCGAAAACAGGAAATAATCAATAACGACGAAGAACTTCCGGGTTAAATTCTTGCATACCTCGTGCCGTGCTGCTGCTGCAGCTGAGACAAAGGTTCATGGTTCATCTCATCTCATCTCATCTCATCTGTTCGGAGATTCACATTTTATTATTATACCTAAAGGTGGGCGCGATTCGGAAAATTTTAAGTCCGCTTACCGCTTATCCGCTCCGCCAGCCCGTGTAGTCCGATTCGCTTATCCGCTTCAGCGGCCGAAAATCTTAGTCCGCTTACCGCTTATCCGCTTATCCGCTTCGATTCGATTTTTTAAAAGCGATTTTTGACGTTTCTAAAGGGAATTTAATGCTTTTTAAGCCTAAATAGCCATTTCTAACTACTACAAAGACAAACAAAGCTTTTAAGATCAAAAATATACATTTTTATTTAAATAAAATTTATTCAAAATTTATTGAAATAAAGTTTTCCACTCGACTCTACTCTACGCTACAGTTAATTTAAATATAATTTTAATATATGCAAGTTACATTAAAGAAAAATCAATTTGCCCGTCCTTTCTTTGACAAGAGAGTCTACTAGTCAACAGACTAGCAGTCTGTTGACTAGTCCTCGTCTTCCTCCTCCACCTCGTGGGCCTTCTTGAGGATTTGGAGGTTGCCCTTCATGAAGACGAGGGCCTCGAAGTTCGGTGCAGCCAGGGCCGACCTCTTAGGCCTGAGGATGTCCGACCCGTAGCTGAACACGCGCTCGACCGAGGCAGAGCTCGGGAGCGGCGTGTTATGCCTGAGAAACAGAGTTACCCAAGCATCACGGAACTCGAGCGGGAAGAGATTGGGCGAGAGCCGAGTTGTTAGGGTTTCACTTATTATTCACTTAAATAAATATTCACAATTCTAGAGTAACGGCTCAGGCTAACAGCTGATTTGGCGAATCGCGATGCGCTTTAATTTTTCGGTAGTCCGCTTACGCTTATCCGCTTCGGTTTCCGGGGGTTGTTCCGATTCGCTTATCCGCTTCGAAAACGTTAGTCCGCTGCAGCGGATAAGCGGATAAGCGGACTTTCGAAGCGGACCGCCCACCTTTAATAATACCGAGAAATATCTGAAAAACGTTTACTTAAACTTAAAGGTAAAATAATTTTCTGTTCGTTGATGACGGGAAGGAAGATAAGTTAAACGAGTTTTTATTAAATGTATGTTGAGGTATTTGATTGTTCATGAAATGAGGTGTTTTTCACTTGTTTTGTTTTATTCACTGCATTGTTTGATATGACGTCATCACTAAACCATACAACGATGGTTAAACCTCATTCTTCCTTTTAGTTTTAACGACAAACAAGGCAGAAAGTTTTTATAATTAACTTGTATATCCAATGTCACCCCTAAATGAGGAGGCGTTGTAAAGGTTATATATGATTGATGGATGAAGGATCAATGTCGCGTTGGTATGGAAAAAAAATGTCGGTCCCATCTGCAACATCCAAAACTAAACTTGGACTATCTCCTCTAAAAAGTTGTTCAGACCAGAGATTCTCAACCGGTGGGTCGCGACCATCAGTGGGCCGGAACGTGCAACCACGTGGTCCGCGGACATCATACCCACCTGAGAAGGCAGGTGATTCGTTTACCTCACGAGTGTCCTGAAAATTTACCTCACCAAAAAAAGTTGTATTTATGTTATTGTTTTCATTTATGATTGGAATGAATGTTTAAAATGATGCTGTTTAAAATGAAAATATAGAGAGATTGAGTTTAAAGGTGAATTAGGAAATGAGGTTTTTATTTTGTTTTATTTTTTGTATACAAGATCGAGGCTCGTGGAAGAGCCAACATTAATCACACAGAAAGGCAAACCGACACATAAAACACATAACATGGGAAGCTTTAGACAAGTTGGGGAGAGAGGGGGAAGGAAACAAACACAACATTTGAGAGCATGGACATCGAGAGATCTGTGGGAGGAGAGGGTTTTGGGGGGGTTTGCGGGGGAGGCACGGGAAGCGGGGGGTTGGAGAGGTATAAAACATATGGACACTGCAAGGACTTCCAGGAAAGAAGTTGGAATTTCAAACAAAGTGGATCTGGGGTGAATTAGCGGGGGTAGAAAAGATCAAGGTTTTGGATGGGGGAAGTTAAGAGATGGCGGTGAACAGCTGTTTTAAAGACCTGGAGGGAGGAGTGGGATTGAAGGGAGTGTGGGAGTTTGTTCCAGATGCGGGAGAAAAGAGGAATGAAAGAGCGAAGGTGAGCAGAGAGCCTAGATTTCGGCAGTTTAACCATCAAAGGGTTGCTGGCAGATCTTGTGCGACCTGTAGCAATATTTTGGGGACAAAACACAGAGAGAGCTGGGGGAGCAAGGCCGGAGAGGAGTCGGTAGAAGACAGAAAGACCACCTACCTGCCTGCGGTGAGTGAGTGAAAGCCCCTCGGAGATAGCTTCATCGCAGGAGATTCCAATGATTCTGAAAGCTTTGGTTTCAACAGCGTGAAGCCGAGCGAGGTGTGAGGCAGGAGCACGCCCCATAGGGGAGAACAGTATTCCATTGAGCTGCGGATTAAAGCCTTGTAGGTGGTGAGGAGCTCAGGTGTGCAAAGGAAAGACTTCGCACGATGGAGTATGCCCAGTCGGCGACTAGCTTTGGAGGCCAGCTGGGAAATGTGGTTTTCCCAAGAAAGATCATGGCAGATAGTGAGACCCAAAAGCTTGAGCGACAGAACTTCTTGGACAGGATTGTTCAGAAAGTAGATGGGAGTGTCGTCCAGTCGGTCTTTTCGGAGAGACATAGTAAGAGTGTGAGATTTGTCAGGATTGAAAGACATGTTCCACTTTGACCAGTCTGTGATTTTCTCCAGGTCTTCAGAGAGTGAGGAGGCTGCAGACTGCTGATCTGAGGGAAGAGGAATGGAGCGGCAGAGAGTGGAGTCTTCAGCAAAGTGATAGAGAGGATTTTCCAGAGAGTGGAGAGATCATTGATAAAGACCAGAAAAAGCACGGGGCCCAGAACACTGCCTTGGGGAACTCCAGCCTGAACAGGAAGGGGAGATGAGAGAAATCCATTCAGGGCCACATGTTGACTGCGACCAGAGAGGAAGTCCGCAAGCCATGTTTGGAGATTTCCATGGATACCATAGGAGGAGAGTTTAGTGAGCAGAGCTGGGTGCCAGACCGTATCGAAGGCATGTGATATGTCAAGGGAGACAGCTCTGATTTCCTGTTTGGCATTGAGGACCTCCATCCGTTGTTGAGACAGCAGAAGCAGCATGTCCAGAGTAGAATGAGCTGGTCTGAATCCAAATTGATGATCGGAGATCAAGCCATTGGAGAAGAGGAAGGATTTGATATCTGAAGCAATGATGGATTCCATGACTTTGCTGATAATTGGGAGCAGGCTGATTGGTCTGTAGTTGCAAGGATCTGTTCTTGCACCTTTTTTGTGTAAGGCGGTAATGTTTGCTGATTTCTAAGCAGATGGCAGATGACCTTGAGCAAAAAAGAGGGTGAAAAGAACAGAGAGAGGGTGAGATAGTGCGGCAGAGCAGGATTTTAGGACCTGTGGGCTGATGCCGTCTGGTGGGCTGATGCCGTCCCTCATGTCAGCCCATGGGCTGACTGAGGGTTTCCATCCATAACATTCACGGATTTGGTGTTTGCAGTTTCACCATTGACAGTGCCAGCGTAACTCAGCACGCTGCGCGTGCCTCACCGCACATCGTTTCAGAGGGGCAGGCATCTTTGATCATTTCGGTGTCTTTTGGGTCATCATTGTGTTTTGGGTCTTCAGGGCCATTTGGGTCTTCAGGGTCTTTTGGATCCTCTGGGCCTTTAAGGGTATTTTGGGTCTTTCAGGTGTTTTGGGTCTTCAGGGTATTTTGGGTCTTTGGTGTCTTCAGAGGCTTTTGGGTCTTAAGGGTCTTTTGTTTCTTCTGGGTCTTTAAGAGTCTTTGGGGTGTTTTGGTTTATTGGGTTATTTAATGGCCTTTTGGGTCTAAAGGGTCTTTAAGGGTATTTGGGGTCTTCAGGGTGTTTGGGGTCTTAAGGGTCTTTTGGTTCTCATTGGTCTTTTTGGGTCTTTGTGTGTTTTGGGTCTTCTTGGTGTTTTGGGTCTTCTTGGTGTTTTGGGTCTTCTGGGTGTTTTGGGTCTTCTGGGTGTTTTTGGTCTTTGGGGTATTTTGGGTCTTTTTGGTCCTCGGGATGTTTTGGGTCCTTGGGGTGTTTTGGGTCCTCGGGGTGTTTTGGGTCCTCGGGGTGTTTTGGGTCCTTGGGGTGTTTTGGGTCCTCGGGGTGTTTTGGGTCCTCGGGGTGTTTTGGGTCCTCGGGGTGTTTTGGGTCCTCGGGGTGTTTTGGGTCCTCGGGGTGTTTTGGGTCCTCGGGGTGTTTTGGGTCCTCGGGGTGTTTTGGGTCCTCGGGGTGTTTTGGGTCCTCGGGGTGTTTTGGGTCCTCGGGGTGTTTTGGGTCCTCGGGGTGTTTTGGGTTCTCGGGGTATTTTGGGTCTTTGGGGTGTTTTGGGTATTTGAGGTCTTCAGGGTATTTTGGGTCTTCAGGAGTGTTGGTGGTCTGAAGGGTCTTCAGGGTATTTGGGTCTTCAGGAGACTTGGTGGTCTGAAGGGTCTTGGGGAATTAAAGGGTCATCAAAGGTTTGAGGGTCTCAGAAGTCTGAACACAATTAAGAAGGTTAATTAAGGAGGTGGTAATTTTATTTGAAGAAGAAGAAGACGATTTCGTTGCATATAAACTTAACGACATACATGTCGACATACATTACCATATATGTTTGCTCTGTTATGATAAGAAAAGTTTAACTTCCAGCACAGCGGAGACTCGTTGGTGCAGGTGTGTGAGACAATTTCAGTGAGAGGAAAATAAAAACAGGTTTTATATGTTCGTGTGTATTTAACAAGAGGATCAACTCTGACCCTGAACGCAACATGAGTCTGATGTTGTACGTGTAAATTATGCCAACACATCACATTCAAACTAGGATAGCATCCATGTGCTACTCGGGTCTTTGAAGACAGAGATTTGTGGTCACATATCCATGGATTTAAGAGTGGCCGATACAGCTTACACCCTTATTTTTGTCTCATCAGGATAACGTACTGGCAAATCATTTATTTGTGACCATGCTTCACAGCTCAAAGGTGAATGTGGCTTTCTCTAACATATTGCTGCGGATCTCAAACGTCGGCTCTCCCCTTATCAAGGGGGGGTTAATCCCCTTGTCCTTTTATCTTGCCGAAGCGAGTCCTGGAAGTTATAAAGTCCTTCCCGGCGCGGCATTAGGTAGGGTTTATTAGGCCTCGGGGTTCACTACTACCTAATTACTAATGCCGACCGGAAACGAGGGAATAACTCCCACTCGAATCACGGATATGGATGGAAAATGCCGAGCGGATAGGAAGAACCAAGAAGATAGGAAGAGCAAAGCAATTTATTAACAATTTACAGAAAGAAGATGAAACGAAAGAAATGTACAAGATAGAATGAGGAAGAAGAAGCACACAGGGCAGCCTTAAACAGTCTTATCTTATTCCCTGGACAAACGGGCCCATCTCAGACACTCATTACGGGGATTGTAGATGGTAGGGTGGAACAGGTTGATGGTCACCAGTGCATCCAGGCTCCAATCCGGTTCCAGTCCAGGCTCCGGTCCAGCGGACGAAACCCGGCAGGCAGCTCCCCCTGCAGTGTAACGCGAACGGATAATTATATAACGGGTGGAAGGCTGGTGTCCTGGCGGCGTTCGTAATAGTTGCACACTCATGCCAAACACCCCCTCTCCAATGTCCTCCTTTGAACTCCCAATGCCAGCGAGCCCTCTTGGATCAAGCGCAGGTACCCACAAGTCCTCTTTTATGAGCGCCGCTGCATAAATCCTCTTTTAACGAGCGCCTTCCAACAAGTGCTTTGCGAGAGTCCTTCTCAATGCGCATTTCCAACCAGTCCTGTTAAATCAATCTTTCACTCGAGTGCTCCACGAGAGTCCTGTACAACACCAATCGTATGACGCAGTCCTCTTGCAACGCGCGTTTCCAACCAGTCCTCCCAAAGGGCTTTGCGTTCGCGCTTTTATAAGTCAACCAGCGATCGCTCCGCCAGCCCAAAAGCCATGCCTATCACGCGATCTTACTTCAGCCCTGGTTGGCTGGTCATCGCTTACCGGCCCCGCCCTGATGGTGGGTTGACGTGGCCACACCTCCATTCTTGTGCTCCGCCTCCTTTCTCGGGCTTAACCTCGTGGCTTATGGCGGCATTGAGCGAGCGCACGGGCAGCTAAGGCTGCTGGCAAGGCGCGTAACAATTGGGAGGGCCGTGGGGTACAGCCAGGACGCGCTTAATGGCGTCACTTGGAGTGGGAGGCTGTCAAAATGGACGAATGGGGCCTACTCCTTATTTGATTGACACAACGCAGATTCAACTATTGGAAACATGGCCTTATCTATACACATACTAATGAAATAACTGAAGTCCTATGGTGACCTATGTGTTGCTTGTGGCCTTTCTATGGGGTGCTACCTTTAACCTTTAATAATGTCAAATTTACAAGTGTGGGTTCTCAAAACCGCAACACTGCACCCCTCCTTTTGCCAGGCTCGGCCCGAGCAGAAACATCAGGACTATCTTTTACCTCTACATGTGACACTTAGATGTAGTTTCCCTCTGCATTTAACCTACTACCCTGAGTGCGACAGTTTTAACACTCGATATGTCCCCCCTGCTGCATTGCGTCCTACCTAACTGACTCGCCCACAATTAACCGAATTACGGAATGGTTTTCAAACTAAACATTTCAGCCAGTGGGGAGCATTATTTACAAGACGACTATTATTTACACTACAACCCAGGACCTGTCTTTTGTGGGAAAAACCAGAAAGATTTTGAAAAGAGGAAATGCCAATCGCAATGCACTGCACCGACACACCATACACCCATATGCACAATAAATGCACCATAAAAAAAAAAAGCATGACAAGCACCAGCAATGCACAAAATAAACATTTTAAAATAATAAATGATGTCTTCTTGTGTTTCTCTGCTGGGCCGATGTATCTTGGCTTGATCTTCTTGCTTGATGTTAATTTAATAAAAAGGGCACAAACTGCGTCCGCTTTTTTATTTATAGCCAGCAGGGCCAACTCAGGTGGTCCGACTGCTGGGCATTGATGCCACTTCGAAACTGGTCCGCAAGCCAGATACTGCTGGCAGCAATGGTCTGTCCCAGCAGAGGTGCCAGGCCTCAGAACGTGTGGTCCATAGGTTCCAGGCCACAGAACGTGTGGTCCAAAGGTGCCAGGCCACAGAACGTGTGGTCCATATGGTGTATCAGTGCAGGCAGGCAGGCAGCAAGGGTGCAGGCAGCAAGATTGCGGCCGCACCGCTCAGGGCACCTGCACACTCCCCTCGCACAAAAGACCATGGTCCATGAGTGGGGAGGCAGACAAAGCAGAGGTTGGCGGGGGCAAGGGCACAAGGGTACACATCAAAACAAGGCAATGCAACATCAAGGGCGTGGGAGAGCAAGCTGAAAAAGCTCGTCCCTTCTCGTACATCACCCCACCACCCCCCCCCCCCCCCTGTCAGCCTACCCTACCCTTGCCCTTCCCCGTATTTACACAATTTACAAATTCCGTCTCTACTGTCTCGTCCCCCATATCTCCCCTAAACCGAATTTGTTCCCAATCCTTCCCAAGAAGGAAGGGATGGAATCACATACAATGTCTCACCCACGTCGAGATGCGTCTTTCATTCCAAATAGTTCACAAAATGTGGTGTGGAGTCCTATCACCTTGGTGAGTGGATGCGCATGGTGCGAAGAGATTTTCTCCTCACTATTCTTCTAAATGACATTCACTCTCTTTACTCTACCCGGGGTCTTGCCCTGCCAATCCATTGGCCACTTTACACTATGTGGTTCTAAAAACCAATTCCCATTGACCATACTGTGGTGCTCTCCAAATTTGGGATCTCACTCCCCCCATTTTTCCATCTGTGCCCTCGCACAATTTCGGGGCTGGGTCATGTGGCACTCCCAGCAGGTCTACTTCCCTGCGCACCTCCGCCACTGAACGTCGCCACCTGAGCTTTCCTAGCTCCTCACACCCTAACCTACCTGGGGAAGGCCCTCCCTGGTGCTTACCCCCTCGATGCCCTCTCTGGCATTGGGCTACCCGGGTCCTCTCCTGGGATCCTCGGGCCCCGCTGAACTCTACACAACACTACCTGGCTCCCAGAGCCTAGCTGCGGCCTCACCTGGCCGACAGACTACCAGTGGCGGAGTGCTCAATAACCACACACACTAATAGGCTCACACGCCCAGCCATTCCACTTCACTTACGCACCCCACGAAGCAATACTTTGCTACTCCTCGCACCACAGATGTCAATATCCAACCAAAATTTACCTACTCCCTCTACCTAACTTTAAACTGCCCTCCCCGGGTATTCGTGAAGGGGTCCATCCTTCCCCCATCCACTCCTTTGCACCATGCACTCCAGTCCACTCATCCCACAATACTCACTCCACACCATTTATTCCACACACCTGTTTCCATACACCCCAAATCTCCACTTGCATCCGATGCAAGTCATTCACTTAACACCATTACACTCATCCACAATACCCTCACAATACATCACTTCTCCAAACCATTGCCTCATTCGCTCAGATTTTCCCACGCTCCAATTCCTCATTTCAACATGCTCACCAGCAAGACTCATTCAATTCCTCATTTAATAAACTACACCAGAAACACACTGCATCATTTAATCTAACTATTTCCCCTAATACTGGTGCTTTCCCTGTCATCCCTTATACTAAGCATTCCCTCGCCATTATCATCCAACTACTCTACTCGACGTCCCCACGATCTGTACAATGTCACTACTTAACTCTCAGGTCTCCTATCGTCACTTCTAGGTCCCTAACGATTATCCTAACCCGCCCTCGGCGAGCTTTCACTGCCAAACCCCATAAACTATAGCTCCTTTGCCACAAAAAGGGATTTTAGGGATGGTAGAGCTACCATCCCTCAACATCACTATCGCCATTACTACTACTACTAGTTCATTTAACTTGAGCCTCTCAGTGCGGGAATGCATTTTCACTGCTCGGCTTAGAAAAACCGAGCAATGCGTGCGGATGGTCAATCTCCTGTTGGTTGGGTCCGTCCGGCATTTTCGGTTCTGGGGAGGAGGCATACTCGGGCCGAGGTTCCATGGTCCATCCCGGCGCAGAGCGCTTCGGTCTCTGGCCCGATGACCCAACCTCCCCCGGTCGGAACACCACGCCCGCCAGGGGGTGAGGTCCGACCTGGCCTTTCTCCCCCGGAATCATGCTGCTCGCCGCTACGACACGGCACTGACCATACAGGGCATAGCCCGGCCTGAATCGTGCACAGCGCTCCTTGCAAGAGCGCCGTGGCCACGATCCCCGCCAGCCCCCTCAGCACACAAAGAACACCATGCCCCGAGAGCTCGCGTGGGCTGTACGTCGGCCTAAGCGCTGCCCCGGTCAGCATCGATGCTCGAGTCGCATTCTCACATTCACACCTCGCGACCCTTCCTATATTCACACATCCCGGCGCTCCAGCGCCTCCCATACATCCCACACATTTCGTTACTGCACTCTCTCTCCGTGCACTCTCTTCCGTTCCATGCTCAGGTGCACACCAATCATGCGCACTCATTCCTTCCACACACTCCATTACGCACTCCTCTCGTGCACCTTATTGCGCACTCCGCTCCGGTACATACTCTGTACCACTCGTGGGTGTCTGTGTACCACTCTGTACCACTCGTGTTACATCCACCCACTCAGCGCACAGCTACCCACGGGTGTGCAATCCCCTGTCACACACCCGATCACACGCTCTAATGTGTATCCCCGCACACTCTCCACAACCAACTCAGGTGTGCATCCTCACACACTCTCTCCATCCATCTCACACTATGTATCACACTCACTCTCACACATACACTCTGTTGTACACTCTTCCTCACTTTCATACTCTGTTGTGCATTCTTCCTCACTTTCACACTCTGTAACACTCTCGCACTTCGGCGCCGTCCACACACGCGCGCCATTCCCATTCACACAGCGCACCACAGACCTTCCACAAGCACCCGGGTGACGCCGGGATCCCAAGTGCATGAAAAATCTTTTCGCGCCAAACCTTTTCGCGCCATATACAGCCCGGCTTTCCTTCGGGATCCTCTTCTCCACACGCACCTGCAAATCTTTATTGGGATTAGGCAGCACGACATCATGATGTGAACACAGACTTTGTACAATTTCCATCCTTTCCTCCCGCGATTGCTCTTCTCAGTCCGCCGTCTTCTTAATCCCAATTTCAACTATTCCTTTTATTTCCTTATTAAGCTCGACGACCCCTGGGGCATGTAACATCAAATTTTCCAATTCAGCGGTCGTCGGCTTTTCTATTCCCCGTGTCGCGATTTCTATCCCGGTCCACGTGACTTCGCTTTGCTCCAACTCGCTTTCCCCGCGCTTCTCAAGTTGCGCGACCCCGTCGCATACCATTGTGCCTTTCCCGCTCAACCTGCGGTCAATGTTCTCCCCAAATTTTTGTATGCGGTCACCAATTCTGTTTCCAAACCCTTCAATTAGATTTCCCATATCATCCATCTTTTCCTCCCAATTTGCTCCTGCATTTTTTCCACCCCCAATTGTATGGCTGCCTGCAGCTGTGCAATGAGGTCCTGCAGATCCATCCCTCCCACTTGCGCAGCGGGCACGGCCCTCGTCGCCATGTGCGAGGCGCCGCCATTTTCTTTACCAGCTGCCGCACCGTTTTCTGCTTCCATTTCTTCCCGGGGGTCCTGGGTTATTTCTAGCTCCCCCTCATCTACCCCCACCGGCATCTGATCGCCTTGGCTATCCATGGCACGATCCAAAATTTAAATTAATAAAATTTCGGCCGCTCGTAATTTTGACCAAATTTGTTAAGATATAAAAAAAATTTGGTTCGGGTCCCAAATCCCACTACCCGACACCAATTGTTATGGCCAATATGCACAATTGATGTCTAAAATTTGGTCTAAAAAAAGTTAGTCCCAGGTTCCAAATCCCATCTCCTGACTACCAATTGTTGCGGATCTCAAACATCGGCTCTCCCCTTATCAAGGGGGGGGCTAATCCCCTTGCCCTTTTATCTTGCCGAAGCGAGTCCTGGAAGTTATAACGTCCTTCTCGGCATGGTGTTAGGTAGGGTTTGTTAGGCCTAGGGGTTCACTACGACCTAATTACTAACGCTGACCGGAAACGAGGGAATAACTCCCGCTCGAATCACGGATATGGATGGAAAATGCCGAGCAGATAGCAATCCGCGATCCGAGTTGTTAACAAATGACTAAACCCGATTCTAAGTGGTTGCTATCGTGCCACGCTTAACCAATTGGAGAAAAGACTGATGCGATCGGATGGAGAGGAAACCAAGAAGATAGGAAGAACAAAGCAATTTGTTCAATGCGCATTTCCAACCAGTCCTGTTAAATCAATCTTTCACTCGAGTGCTTCGCGAGAGTCCTGTACAACGCCAATCATATGACGCAGTTCTCTTGCAATGCGCGTTTACAACCAGTCCTCCCAAAGGGCTTTGCGTTCGCGCTTTTATAAGTCAACCAGCAATCGCTCCGCCAGCCCAAAAGCCACGCCTATCAGGCGATCTTACTTCAGCCCTGAATGGCTGGTCATCGCTTACCGGCCCCGGCCTGATGGTGGGTTGACGTGGCCACACCTCCATTCTTGTGCTCCGCCTCCTTTCTCGGGCTTTACCTCATGGCTTATGGCGGTGTTGCGCGAGCTCACGGGCAGCGAAGGCTGCTGGCAAGGCGCGTAACAATTGGGAGGGCCTTGGGGGTAAAGCCAAGAGGGCGCGCTTAATGGCGTCGCTTGGAGAGGGAGGCTGTCAAAATGGACGAATGGGGCCTACTCCTTATTTGAATGACACAACGCAGATTCAACTATTGGAAACATGGCCTTATCTATACACATACTCATGAAATAACTGAAGTCCTATGGTGACCTATGTGTTGCTTGTGGCCTATCTATGGGGTGCCACCTTTAACCATTAATAATGTCATATTTACAAGTGTGGGTCCTCCAAACCGCAACAATATACTGTCAGTCTAAATGTCGTGATCAAGCTGGATACGTTTACCATTTAGCTGGATATGTGATCATATTGGATAAGATAATAACTCCCTAATCATTCCAAACTGAGTAAAGAAAATAACATGTATAACTTTTCTGTGATTAACATAAGCATTGTATCCCTGGCAGGTCATCGGTGAAATGGAGAGCTTCTTGGAATGGCTCAAGTCCCGAGGCCTGAGAGCAGAAACAGCCCAAGCAGTGATCAATAAGCTTGGAATTGAGAATCAGAAGGTTATTCGAGCTTGTACTGAGTCGGATGCATTGCGGACCGAGCTCCTCTCTCTCTCCAAAGAGAAATTACAATTTGCAATGTATGCTGACTTCTGTAAATTTATGAATTCTTTTTCGAAGCCGCAAGATGTCCAGATTGCAGGTTCTTCTCTTTTGGGAAGTATTTTCTTCAACTTGGAGAATGCTATTCAGGAACTTTCCAGTTTCTGTGAAAAGATTTTCGGATCCCAAAATGTGCACCGGGCCAACGTTTCTGGTTTCTCTGGAATCGGGTTCAGTAATGTCTGCAGCCTCCGCTCTCAGGATGATGGATCAAGACCCATGTCTGGTATGTGACTTTTTTAATGCGACATTGCATGTGAACAAATATCGAGATCTTCTACCATTGTTTTTTTTTTTTACTTGTATAATCTCTTTTGTTGCAGTTTTGTGTTGTGTAATATTAATGGGTTTTTTATGTAGGGTACAAGGCACATGTCTGTACATGTACATGCCAAGGGCATGGAAAAAGTTTCGGGAACTGAGTGGCGTGCTGATGAGAAGGGGAGTGTCATTGAAGCTGAAGGGAAAGGTGTATGCTGCATGTGTGAGAAGTGTTATGATTTATGGGAGCAAGACATGGGTAATGAACGTAGAGCAGCAATGAAGGCTGTTAAGGGTGGAAATGCGAATGGTTCGGTGGATGTGTGGAGTATCGTTGAGAGAGAGGAAGACAAATGATGAATTGCGAAAGATGATGGGAATAGAGCCTGTAATTGATGCTGTGAAGAGGAACAGGTTGAGATGGTTTGGTCATGTGTTGAGGAAGGATGAAAGTGACTGGTTGAGAAGAGTGATGGAAATGAATGTAGAAGGAAGTAGAGGACTGGGAAGACCAAGAAAGGCTTGGCTAAAGATGGTGGAAGAAGAAGCGCAAGGGGGTTAACAAGGAGAGATGCAGAAAATATGGCAAAATGGAGAAGATTGTCATGGGGACCGCAAGGCTAAGCCCTGCTCTAGCAGGGAAAATGGCCTTAAAATGCACGTTGTTGTTGTTGTTGTTGTTGGTACAAGGTAATTTTTAGCTCACCTGGAACATATTTACGGGGAGCTTAAAGGATGGATGTAAACGTCGTCAGTCCGTCCGTAAACATTTCTTCTCCAAAACTGCCGATGGGATTGTGATCTAACTTGGCTGAAATTACATATTGTGTGTTCGAACTCAAGTTTGTTCACAGCATTTAATAAAATCGAGCTTTGAGGGGGTAGCAAAAAATGTAATTAGAGGCATATTTTAAACATTTTGTGTGTTTCCTTGTACAGTATATGCAATCAGCATTGGGGACACATGAAATCTGTAACCTTTTTCATTGACTTCTGGTCCATGCCCCAGGATTTATCATCATGGGTCAGCATGGAAAGGAAACCCTCAAAATTTGATATTGGGTGTTCCCTGGTGGAACGTATTGCCATCTTTCAACTTTGCTTTGGGTGTGAAGCGTGGGGATTTGCGATGGCGTGCGTTCTTTGCTCTTGTAGTTTTAGTACCTCTCTTTAGCCATGGATGAGCTTAACATTATTATTGTTGTTGTATAGCCCTGGATAGTTCTCTTGAACAGGCCCGCTGCACGGAGACAGCCGATCAATCTCCCAGAAGTGACCCAGGTATCCCCCACATCCAATATGATGTACCCCCGCCTTCTCTTATCCTTGTTTAAACAGTGAAATTAATCGTATAATTCTTTATATCTTGGAAATATTTGGTTGAACAATGTGTACGTAAAACTGGTGAAACTGGATATGGATTACAACAAACTCCAACCCACTGGTAGATAAAACAAAATTTGGAAATTGTTTTTTTACAACAGCAATTTCGTCTTTCTTCTAAAGAAAAAAATTATTTAATTCTGAAATGTTTATTTGAACCTAAACCAAGGTTTCAGTTGTGTTTAACTAAATTTCAGTAACTGCAGTTTGGACATTGACCATCTATGTGCAGTATTGGGTAAAACCTGTTATCTTCCCTTATCCAACATCTCTTATCTTCCCTTATCCAACATCTCTTATCTTCTCTTATCCACCATCTCTTATCTTTTTTTATCTTCTCTTATCCACAATCTCTTATCTTCTCTTGTCCACCATCTCTTTTCTTCTCTCGTCCACCATCTGTTATCTCCTCTTATCCACCACCTGTTATCCTATCTTCTCCACCATCGCTTATCTTCTCTTATCCACCATCTCATCCTGTCTTCTCCACCATCGCTATCTTCTCTAATCCACCATGTCCTATCTTCTCTTATCCACCTTCTCTTATCTTACTATAATTCACCAAATGTCCGTCTGTCTGTCCGCTCGAAGGTACCGCAAAAACGGCTCAACCAACAAAAACAGAACATGCATTTTAAGGCCATTTTCCCTGTTAGAGTGGGGGTTAGCCTTGCGGTCCCCATGACAATCTTCTCCATTTTGCCCTATTTTCTGCATCTCTCCTTGTTAACCCCCTTGCCCGCATTTTTTTCTTCCACCATCTTTAGCCAAGTCTTTCTCGGTCTTCCCCATCCTCTACTTCCTTTTACATTCATTTCCATCACTCTTCTCAACCAGTCACTTTCATCCTTCCTCAACACATGACCAAACCAACTCAACCTGTTCCTCTTCACAGCATCAATCACAGGCTCTATTCCCATCATCTTTCGCAATTCATCATTTGTCTTCCTCTCTCTCAACGATACTCGGCACATCCACTGAACTATTCACATTTCCACCCTTTCCAGCCTTCGTTGCTGCTCCACGTTCATTACCCATGTCTCGCTCCAATAAATCATAACACTTCTCACTCATGCAGCATACACCTTTCCCTTCAGCTTCAACGACACTCCCCTCCTCATTAGCACCCCACTCAATTTCCGAAACTTCTCCCATGCACATCTCACTCGAGCAACCGTTGCCGAGTCTGATCCACCTTCTAAATTCAGCGCGTCTCCGTGGTAGCAAAATGTTTTCACACCTTCCAGCTTCACGCCGTCTCCAAGATCCAACTCAACATTTCCTCCATCTGCAGCTCCCTCTGTGCACACCTTACATTTGAATGTAGCTGGCACATTGGTTAATGAACCTCTCAGACCACTACATTTTTGATGAACCCACTCAGCGCACATTGTACATTGAATGGAGTTCACTCCGACACACTTCCTGCACACAGCACATGGCCACTTCCCAGTTCTTTCCACCTCACCACATGCTTTACCACTTGCCATCACCTTCGTCTTTTCGATATTCATCTTCAGACCTTTTGTCTCCATACATTCCTTCCACTTGTTCATCTTTTCCTTCAGTCCATCCATACTTTCTGCAATCAACACCAGATCATCTGCATACAACAACTCCCATGGTAAACCCTCCTTTACGTTCTGAGCCAGCACCTCCATCACAGCTACAAATAGTAGTGGACTTAGTACCGACCCCTGATGCACTCCCACCCTCATCTCAAACTCACCTCTGTTCCGGTCCTTCGTCCTTACAGCTGTGCGCGCTCTTTTGTACATTGCCATCACGACTCTGATCAACCATTCCTCCACTCCTAACTTCCTCAATGCCCATGTCAATACTTCGCGTGGAACCCTATCGAATGCTTTCTCCAGATCAACAAACCCAAGAAACAACTTCTTCCTCTTCTCCATGTACTTCTCCTGCAACTGCCTCACAATAAAGAGGGCGTCTGTCGTTCCTCTTCCTGGCATAAATCCAAACTGCATTTCGTTGATCTTCACCTTCTTCTTTATCCTCCTCTCCAACACCCTTTCCAATACCTTCATTCCATGCTCCAATAAATTTGTCGCTCTGTACGAGCCACACTCCAGAGGGTCACCTTTCCCCTTGTATAGAGGGACGAGGGTACGCAGTTCCCAATCCACTGGAATGCGGCCTTCTTTCACGTCCAGATTACAGATCTCTGTCATTCTCTCCACACCCCTACTTCCTGCTGCCTTCAACATATCTCCCACAACTCACATCGGCCCTCCCGCTTTTCTACTATTCATTGCTTTTATCACTTCCTCAACTTCCTTCTCAGTTATCTTCTCTGTCGGTCCTAAAACTGGGTTACTCTCTGTGTTGCCATCCCATTCATTCCCTGTATTCAACAGCATTTCCATACATCTTTTCCATCTTCCTTTAATTCCATGTGGGTCCACAACGATTTGTCCCACTTCATCCTTCAAACAACTCACCCCCATCACATCACACCTCTCTTTCGCTATCTGCTTTGCAATCCTGAATACCGCTCTCTGACCCTCTTCCGGATCCAAGCGTTCTCCGAACATTTTCCTACATGCCTCCTGTGACTTTGCTACCTCTTGGAAGACTTTGCAGCCTTCTTGGCTGCCTTATAACTTTCATGCTCTGCTTTTTCTGCTCCCGTACCCTACGCCTTCTGCCACTCCTGGAACTTCTTCCTCTTCTCATCAATCCTCTTTCCAACTTCATCATCCCACCACCATGTATCCGAGTGCCTCGCTGGTCCTTTTGTCCATCCACACACCTCACCAACGGCTCCCAACAGACTATCCTTCACTGACATCCAACCACTTTCAAGCTCAACCACATAATCCTCTACCATACTCAGCCTCTCTTTTAATGCCTCCGTTACAGTCACCTCTTTAAACCTCCACACCTTCATTCTCGATTGGTACTTCACCCGCCGAGCTCTCCTCGCACCTTTCACCCTTATGTCGCAGACAACCAAGTGGTGCTGTGAAACAGCCTCCTCCCCCGGGATCACCTTTGTGTCCCGGAGGTGCCCCCTATCTCGCCTACGCACCATCACGTAGTCAACGGTTGTCGTCGACCCACCTGACGTGTATATAACAAGCTTATTATCCTCTTTCTGGAACTGAGTATTACAAATCAACAAATCAGCTCCATCAGCAAACTCCAAAATCCTTTCACCTTCTCCATTTCTCACACCATATCCGTAACCCCCATGAACTCCCTCAAAACCGTCCATACTCCTTCCCACATGTCCATTTAGGTCTCCTCCTACCACAACAACTTCCTCATCTTTCACATTTTCCATCAGCTTATCTATCGCACACCAGAACTTGTCCTTCTCTTCATTGCTCCGAACAACCTGCGGAGCATATCCTGAGATGACGATCACCAAGAGCTTTCCAATCCTCATTTTCACCATCATCAACCTATCACACACTCGATTCACACTCACCACACTGTCTACAAACACCTCAGAAAACAGGACACCAACACCATTCACGCCCTCCGGGCACCTTTGCCACACAAACTTGTATTTCTGTCCCTGCCTACCCTTCACCATTCTCACACCACTTCCCTTCCATCTCGTCTCTTGCACACAACATAAGTACACTCTTCTTACCAATACTTCCACCACTTCTCCTGATCTCCCTGTCATTGTCCCTACATTCCATGTCCCAAACCTCAGAAACCGATCTCCACTTCGGGCTGTACCCTGCCCATATGTAGTTGTAATTGTCATGGTTCTCTTTTTGAGGCAATGTTTTTTATGGCCGGATGCCCTTTCTGATGCCAACCCTCTTCGTCGCCTCTTACGATATGCAGGGATACGCAGGTACCTATTCTAAACCAGGGTATACACCGGGAAAAAAAAACGGCTCAACCAATCACAACAAAATTTTGGGTGGGTATTCATTCAATCCTCGGACCCACAGGAGTAAAATAGGCTATAATAAATGAATTATTATTATATTGTTTTTCTAATTTTTCAAATTTTCAAATTTTCCAGTTTTTCCAAATATGATGGAATAATATTTACCGATATG
The DNA here is from genome assembly GCF_964187855.1 of Myxine glutinosa. Classification (NCBI taxonomy): domain Eukaryota; kingdom Metazoa; phylum Chordata; class Myxini; order Myxiniformes; family Myxinidae; genus Myxine; species Myxine glutinosa. The sequence continues at coordinate 367,294,175 of NC_136261.1, read as the reverse complement.
AACAGTGATGTGGCTTTTGTTGAAATTCTACAAATACTGTTTATTCTACGTACCAGGAGAGAATAGATCGACTCCTGACGAACTCTTCCGAAATAAACGTGCAGCTCCGAAGTAACATGGCAGCGCATGGAAAGCGACTGAGAAACAGGTGTAGCGGCCGCTTCCGTGTTACAGATTCAGTGCGCACTCTTCACACATAAACATGCAACTGAGAAAGACGTGTAGCGGCCGCTTCCATTTTGCACAATTCAATCTTTTTTCAAAATTGGTGCCATGTTCTGTTTAGATTTTGATGATTTGTGGGAGATATGATTTAACGGATGTTTAAATGAATCGTTTAAAATTAAAAAAAAAAAGCCTTCAATTTCTGATATTTTGCCTTTTCATTTGGGCCTCCCAATTGAAGCCCCGCCCATAGGGCGGGTACCGGTGCTAGTCTTCTCTAATCGACCATCTCTTATCTTCTCTTATCCACCATCTCTTATCTTTTCTTATCTTCTCGTATCCACCGTGTCTTATCTTCTCTTGTCCACCATCTCTTTTCTTCTCTTATCCACCATCTCTTATCTTAGCTTCTCCACCATATCTGAAATTATCTCATCCACCATCTCCAAATAGTGTCCATTTGTTTGATACCGTTTCCTACTCCCCTCTGCCTTCGACAGAAGAACCTACCACCTACTCCTGTTCCTGTTCTCTACTGTTGTTGTGCTTCCATCTTGTCTCCCACTCCCTTTATGATATGTTTTATGTGTTTTCTGTTTATCTCTTTGTGTTTTTTGTGTTGCTCTTACAGGAGCCTCAAATTTGTATCTCAAAAAAAAAACCTCAATGTCGTCTTGTGTGCAGGTGATGGTGATCTGGAAGAGGGAATTAATTTCCAAACGGACATTCCTCAAAACATTTTGAACTCATCTTTTCCGATTAAAGAGTCAAATGATGCATCCACACAATAATCCAGCAGTACTTCCCTGTCTAACGCCCACCAACTAATGCCGGCAGATGAGACGCCAGTTTAACGAACATCCAAGGGATGGCACACACATTGATGAATTAACCTCTTTAATTCCACCACCCTAAAACATCTTTCCTCCCCCAATCCTCGAATCACCTTTCCATTTTCACATTCCTACATATGGGTTTTTCACGTTTTAAATTTTCCTCTGGGTGTCCCAAACTAATCAAGAACGTCATTTGTTGTGCCAGGCGGGCAGATATACAGAAGCAAGGTTCGACTACATAGTTTAAATATGGGATCGATGGGGGCAGGCAGAGGAGGTAGAGAGGTTGAGGTGCTGGAGATGGAGAGAAGGAGTTTGGAAGTGTTGTGTGAGCAGGAGACCAGATGGAAAGGGGACAGGGCCAGGAGGTTCACAGGAGGATACATGCTGTTGCACGCGGGTGGGGATTAAATGAGTAATGGCGTCGGAATAATAGTTTCGGAAGAGATCAGCAAGCAGGTGGTCAGAGTGGAAAGATGGGAGGGACAAATAGTTATGGCATGGGTGGTGGTATAGAGGCAAAGTGTGTGTGTTATGTCGGTATGTGGGCCACAAATGGGAATGTCTATGACGGAGAAGCAGGAATTCAGGGATGCTCTGTATTGAGGGATGCTGTGCATTTAGGGGGGAGTTTAACACGCATGGCAGAGTAACGGAGCCGGGTGAAGAGGAATGTATTGGTAAATTTAGATGCGGGAAAAGTAACAGAGAGGGTCAAGAGCTGGTGGTGATGATGGCAAGGAATGGGATTGCCAGAGCTGGTTCATTCTTTCAAAAGTGGGAAAAGCACAAGATTATCTGTAGAAGTGGACAGCACAGATCAGAACAGCACTGGATTTGGTGGTGGTAAGGATGCAACAATTGTGGAGGGTTAAGGATTGCAAGGCCATTGTGTAATGGCAGACAGAAATATTTTAATGGGATTGAAAGGGAAGGTTCTGATGTGGTGTGTAACACCGGCCTACCTTTTGGGTCTCGAGACGGTGGCACTGACCAAGAGACAACACAGAGGCTGCAGGTTTGCATGAACAACTGAGTCAAAAGGATTGTGGGAGAGAAGAGGGTGGATAGTAAGGAGAATGGATGAACTGAGGGAGGAGATTGGCGTGCAGATGAGCTTGACGGCAACATTGGTGAAATGTCAGCTGAAATTTGTTTGACATTTGGTGCAGATGGGGGAAGAAAGAATGGCAACGAAAGCGGATAGGTTGAGGAAATATGGTCGGAGGAAGAGAGGTACACCATGCTTGAGGTGGGAGGGTTGTGTGAAGAAAGCTATCAGTGAAGTGGGGATGGTTGGAGGATAGAGAGAGTTGGCTGGAGACAGGGGAGTGGAGGAATATCATGGTCAAGGCATGGCAGGAGCTTGGTACTATTGGACCTCACCCCATATGAAGAGAAAAGGAAGAAAACACCAACAACTCTCCACATTTTGAGAACATGTACAAAAGTACAAGTACCTTTTTATGTTACAATATGCAGCTATTATGGTCTTGGTTTGTCCATCCGTGTGTCTGCTGCAATAACTTGTGAATCGTTGAAGGGATTTTTTTTTTTTAACCAAACTTGGGACAGGGATGTAATATAATAACAAAATAATACAGTTCCAAAATAATTCGTAATATATAGTAACAAAATAATTATTTATACTGCAAGAGAGCCGTTGGTCTGTTTGTCTGTCTGTCTGTGTGTCTGCGTGTGTCGCCATTTTTCTCAGAAATGGCTGATTGGATCTTTGTCAAACTTTCAGAGGTTCATCAGTGAGTGCCTGGGAGTGTTTTAGGCAAAAAAGTTCGTTTTTGAGGATTTAAAAAAAATCGCTCTATCGTGCCTAAGCCTTTTTGCTCAATGACAGTTATAATTATATACAAGTACACATTCCCATAAATAAATACAAAATAATTCGCAAACATTTGAACACAAATAAATCAAACAATTCCAGAAGTGTACGAAGTTGGTAGTAAGGCTTCTTCTTCTTCCTGAATGGCATCATACTTAACTCAGAAACGTGATGGATGGCACATTCACCAGCATATATTCAACAAAAAGGTGAAATGATGATTTGATATTTGTGATTGATTCTGATTTTGATGTAATTGCGTTTCCATTATGTTTGCCCTCATTTCAAATATGTTAATGTTTCATTTTCGATTGAGCAATGCTAGGAACTCCAGCTATGAACGCTGATATACTTTACTCGGGGTACAAATACAAATACAACTTTGTCTGGGGGGTAACATAGGCTATGTGGCCACTGCCTCGTGTGGAGTTGTGAAAGACCGGGAGAGGGGTGTAAATTCTTTGTAAATTTGTACCGTGTAGCGCCACCTGGTGAGGGTGGCAGAGGGTATTACAATTTCCTGTTTTTTTTTTTACCTGGGAAACACTGAGGTTGGAGGGTATTACAATTTCCTTTTTTTCACCTGGGAAACACTGAGGTTAGAAGGTATTACAATTTCCTTTTCTTACCTGGGCCAACACTAAGGTTAATGCACTCTTTGCACTGGTAAAACTTTTCTCCTTCTCATTCCCCTCCCCGAAAACGGAGGTGCCTGTCAAAGCCACCACCCCCCCCCCCCAAAACATGTATATGTGGTATATCTTTCGCCTCCCTCTCCCCTCCCTCTTCCCTCACCTCTCGCACCCCTCCCCCTTCCACTCCCCCCACTCCCTTCCACACCCTCCTGCCTCTCCTGCCTCCTTCCTCCCTAGCAACGTCAGGTACTCCTGCTAGTAGCCAATATAGTAGAAACAAAAAAAGGCATCAGTTGATGGTAAAAAACAATTAAACTTTTTTTTCTCCCCCTTGGACAAGGTCAGAGACGATCAGAAAAAAAGACAGAAAAAAGTTTCATTGTTTTTTACCATCACCGACGCATTTTTGTTTTTATTATATGTGCTGTAATTATTTTGTTACTATATTACTGTATAATGAACTGAATGAGCGATCATCTGTCCATGTACTTTTGTGTTCACGATATTTCAAAAAGAATTAAACATTTAGCTTTCATATTGCAGATATCTATCCCTCATGTCATTATCTCAACATGAGTAGATAATGACTGTGATTGGCTAAATGTTGGTGACATGGTGATGGCATAATACCCAGCCTGGCGCTCACCAAGAAACTGTTTCAGCAGCACCAACACCATCTAACAGACTATGCCACATCAAATGGGGTATTTTCAAAAAAGGCATTGGAAAAGTAGCTTCCTCGTAAGTTTTGGTGCTCGCTGTCTAATTATTATCAATGTCTTATTTTGATACATGTCCTGGGAGGAGGTTGCAGTAATGACGGAGACCAAATATACTGTAATGGTGTAGTGATTCTGTGATATTTAGATCATCCTTTTCCTCGACTGAATAAATGTCTTCTTGACATGAATTATATTTGGAAGTTTTAAACTTTGTGTCCTGCAAAAGACTGACACTGAATTGCATGCAGGTGATGTCTATCCTGTGAAAGTGGAATGCACACAAAGCAACAACGATTCTTCCGTCTTGGAAGCTTTGAGATGTGCTTCTGCAAAGGAAGAGTCAGATGTTTCTTTGACAAATGGCAGTGCTGCCTGTTCTGCAACTGGTGAGCAGAAAACTACAAAATTACCATTTAGGGCTGAATTTATGAATAGCACTAAGTGAGCATCTTGCCAACACACGTGTAAACCTTAAACCCTGTCAAAAATATCGTTGAACGCACACAGCTAATCTGCCCGCCCATATAGCAATTTGTGAATGGAGATAAATAGCCAATTAGTTGTTCGTGTCGGAACATCTGATTAGCCTGTGACACGCCGCACATATCTCGATCATCCAATGTAAATGATGCACTTGCATAGAATTGCAGCATCACAGACAATTGTTGAAGGGGATTCAGCACATTGCTCCTCGTCATACAGTCACGCGAATAAGTAAGTACACCCCATGTAAAGTTTTGACTTTTTCAACATATTTCAACATACAGCTATTTGATCTTCATTTCAACAATATTGATAGGTCAATCCCCCCCCCCCCCCTCCGCCCCCGTAAGGTGATATAATATAACAAATATCATGAAACATTTACATTTTGTTGTCCATTGTATAATTTAAATAAACTTAAATGCAAATTTCGCATGTGGAAAAAGTAAGTACACCCCTACATTTATCACTACTTCAAAAGTAAAACTGGATCTTGGATCTTGGATCTCGCGAGATCTTGAAGACGGCGGCAGGTATTCTGGAAGTTCCACACGGTCTCCACGTTTTCAAAGTTAAGTCTGTTCACAATTGTATTTTGTCGAAACTGTATTTATCTTTCGGTGTGTGAAGTTATAGTGTGCACCTTGGAAGTTTCTCGGTGTTTATCTTTCATAAATTAATCGTCTGTTTGCCGCGTCGCGAGCAAGGCCTTTGCCGCGTCGCGAACGATTTGAAATCGAAGTTAAGTAATTGTTCCCATTTGTATTTTCGTTATAACTGTATTTATTTTATGGTGTGTGTACGTATATTGTGTACCGAGGAAGATTTTCGGTGCAAATCTTTCATACCTGTATTGAAAATCGTGTTAATTCGTGTCGTGTCTTGAGGCCTTGTACAGTGTACAAACTTGAGGCTTTGTTTTTCTCTCAGCGGTCCGTCGTTTGTGATCCAATAACTTTCGTTCTCTGTTTTCCCAGTCTTTTCACCCCATAGCCTACTTCCTTGTGTAAATATCAACTCAAAAAAAATAAAAAATTCCTTCTCTGTTCTTATTCTTTGTTCTCATTCGTTTATTCGTTCTTATTCGTTTGTTGGTTCTTCGACCACGTGTTTCTCCCCCATTTCCCCAGATAGTTTTCACTGTTATTAACCTTCAATGTTTACACTTTCCCCTCAAGTTCTGTATTCCGTCATATATTATGTGTTATAATTAACACCTTTTTCTTCTTCTTCTTTAAAAGGCTGCTTTCGACTTGCTCACCAAATCTATTCATCCAAAAACAAAATTCCATCTCCTATAGTGCCGTTTTTCTACATTCCCTATACTCTCCTGCACTCCATCCTCCATTCAGCGTCCTGAAACATATTTTTAACTCGAAGGTCACAAGAAACTCATTTTGCAATAAATGTTCGTTTCCCATTAATCGTACACTTTCTAAAATCCAATCTCACGCCTCCCCTCCAAATCTTCCCCATAACCCCTCCCCTCCAAATCTTCCCCATCACCCCTCCCCTCCAAATCTTCCCCATCACCCATCCCTTTCAAATCTTCCCCCTTCCCCCCTCCCTCCTAAACTACCCCCTCACCCCTCCCCTCCAAGACTCCCCCTCACCCCTCCCCTCCTAGACTCCTCCCTCACCCCTCCCCTCCAAATCTCCCCCATATCCCATCCCTTTCAAATCCCTCCCCTTGTCCCTTCCCTCCCAAACTCCCCCTCGCCCCTCCCCTTCAAATCTCCCCACCTCATTTCTTCTCAATTTCCCCCCTCTCACTCCCCCTCCTCAAAGCGTCCTCCCCGCTTCTTCCCCCTTCCAACTCTCACCTCCATCTCCCCCAACCTTCTGCCTCGCTCTTCCCCCTCCTCAAATAACACCTCATTGTGCCTCACCCAATCACCATCAAACCTTTTGTCCGCCCCATCCTTCCCTTTCTCTGAGCTATTCTGAAATCTCTGACACACCTTCAACAGCTCTCCCTACCTCTTCCACCTCTTCCACATCTTACCCTACCCCTCCTCCCCCCTGTTCTGTATCCGATGCTCCCCCTTCCTCTTCATTAACGGGATGGACCTCAAACATCGGGGCCTTCATTCAAACTATAACTGATCTCTCCATACAGGTTGCTTCTGTCAAACCAGAAGTGATCTGCTTAACAGAAACTTTCCTCCTTCATGATGTCTCTGATTCCTTAGTATCTCTCCCGGGTTACTCCCTCCTCCAGTATGATAGACCTGAGCCTCGTCCTGGAGGTGGGGTTGCTATCTTTATCAAAAACTCTCTTCCTCACTCGCCCTGCACAGCACTCTCTCCACCTCAGCCCCAGGAATACCTCTGGCTATGGCTTCCCCTTCGCTCCCACCTCTTGTTCATATGTGTATTGTACCGTCCACCAAACAGTGATGACTCCATAGACATCTCGCGGTCTGATAATATGGACCAACTTCTATCTACTCATCCCAACTCTCTCTTCCTCATATGTGGTGATTTCAATTGTCACCATGCCAGTTGGCTGGGTGTGGGTACCTCTCTCACCAGCCCTGGCTCCTCAGCAAAGGACTTCTGTGATTCACTGGGACTGACACAATCTCTCAATTTCCCGACACGGATCTCAGTCAACGGAGCATCTTCTCTTCTGGACTTGGTTATGACTAACTTCCCTGAAAATGTCTGCTGCTCTTCTTCTGCTCCAATCGGATCGTCTGATCATGTCCTTGTTGAAGTGGACATCTCTCTGACCATTCTCAGGGAGCCTGCTCAGCGTCGACAAGTCTGGCATTTCACTCAGGCCAACTGGCACGGTCTTCAAGCAGCCATCAATCATCTGGACTGGTCTCCCATCTCTACCACTTCTGACATCAACTCATCCTGGGAATTCTTCCAAAGTAAATTGCTCTCTCTCATGCACAGATGTATCCCATCTCGTCTTCAGTTGTCATACCCTTCCTCCCGTCCATGGTACACGGAATCTTGTGGTGAGGCTGTTGCCCAGAAACAACTTGCCTTCGTCTCCTGGAAAGCAAATCCAACGGAAGGAAATCTCATTTCCTTTCACAAAGCCCGAAACAAGTGTGTGTCCACCCTCAGGAGAGCCAGGAAACAATATTTCTCCGTTCTCAAGACCGAACTCTCGTATCTGTCTCCCTCTTCCAAATCCTGGTGGCGTCTGGTCAAATCTGTTTCTGGTGTTTGTTCCCCCTCCATCCCCTCCCTTACCTCAAACGGCTACACAGCTGACTCCGCATGTGAAAAAGCTGAATGCCTCAACTCTGTGTTTGCCTCTAAATCTTGTGTCCCAAACCCATCCCTCTCTGTACCCACCATACCCAGTCGTACCCAGCTGCTCCTGGACTCCGTGTCCTTTCCTCCTGACAAGGTGGAAAAGTTTCTGTCAACCCTCGGCTCTGATTCTGCAACTGGACCTGACGGCACAGCCCACGGGTCCTAAAATCCTGTTATTCCGCTCTTTCACTCCCTCTCCCTGTTCTCTTCACCCTCTCTTTTGCTCAAGGTCAACTGCCATCTGCTTGGAAATCAGCCAACATCACCGCTTTGCACAAAAAAGGTGCAAAAACAGATCCTAGCAACTTCAGACCAATAAGCCTTCTCCCAATTATCAGCAAAGTCATGGAATCCATCATTGCTTCGGATATGAAATCTTTCCTCTTCTCCAATGGCTTGATCTCTGATCATCAATTTGGTTTCAGACCAGGCCACTCTACTCTGGACATGCTGCTACTGCTGTCTCAACAATGGATGGAGGTCCTCAATGCCAAACAGGAAATTAGAGCTGTCTCCCTCGACATATCACGTGCCTTCGATACGGTCTGGTACCCCGCTCTGCTCACCAAACTCTCCTCCTTTGGTATCCATGGAAATATCCACGCATGGCTGGCGGACTTCCTCTCTAGTCATCGTCAACGTGCGGCCCTGAAAGGGTTTCTCTCATCTCCTCTTCCTGTTCAGGCTGGAATTCCCCAAGGCAGTGTTCTGGGCCCTGTGCATTTTCTGGTCTTTATCAATGATCTCTCTGACTCTCTTGAAAATCCTCTCTATCTCTTTGCTGATGACTCCACTCTCTGCCGCTCCATTCCTCATCCCTCAGATCGGCAGTCTGCAGCCTCCTCACTCTCTGCAGACCTGGACAAAATCACAGACTGGGCAAACAAGTGGAACATGTCTTTCAATCCTGACAAATCTCACACTCTTACGATGTCTCTCCGAAAAGACCGACTGGACAACCCTCCCATCTACTTTCTGAATAATCCTCTCCAAGAAGTTCTGTCACTCAAGCTTTTGGGTCTCACTATCTGCCATGGTCTTTCCTGGGAAAACCACATTTCCAAGCTGGCCTCCAAAGCCAGTCGCCGACTGGACATCCACCGTCATGCGATGTCCTTCCTGGGCACACCTGAGCTTCTCACCCATACAAGGCTTTCATCTGCAGCTCAATGGAGTACTGCTCTCCCCTCTGGGCTGGTGCTCCTGCCTCACACCTAGCTCGACTTCACGCTGTTGAAACCAAAGCGTTCAGAATCATTGGAATCTCCCGCGATGACGCTATCTCCGAGGGCCTCTCACTTAATCACCGCAGGCAGGTTGGTGGTCTTTCCGTCTTCTACCGACTCCTCTCCGGCCTTGCTCCCCGAGCTCTCTCTGGGCTCTGTCCCCCAAATATTCCTGCAGTTCGCACAAGATCTGCCTGCAACCCTCTTATGGTTAAACTGCCAAAATCAAGACTCTCTGCTCACCTTCACTCCTTCATTCCTCTTTTCTCCCACCTCTGGAACAAACTCCCTCACTCTCTTCAATCCCACTCCTCCCTCCAGGTCTTTAAAACGGCTGTTCACCACCATCTCTTATCTTCCCCAATCCAAAACCTTGATCTTTTCTACCCCCGCTAATTTCACCCCAAATCCACTTTTTTGAGGTGACTTTTGACTTCTTTCCTGGAAGTCCTTGGTGTCCTTGTGTTTTTTCCTATCCTGCCTCCCCCCAGGCCCTCTCCCTCCAAAAACATCTCCCGATGTCCCTGCTCTCAAATGTTGTGTTTGTGTGCTTCCTCCCCTTCTCTCCCCATCTTGTCGACTGCTCCCCTTTTTATATACTTTGTTTGCTTGTTTGTTTGATTTGTTTGTTTGATAAATGTTAGCTCTCTCACGAGCCTCGACTCTGTACACAAAAAAAAAACAAAAAAAAAAAAACCTAAAATTAGAATCAGGTGCACCAGCCCAGCTGCAAATGATTAGAACATCGTTAGAGAGTATCTTGGAGGAACCTGTGTTGTTTAAACCTCAGACATTTGGTTTGGTTTGCTCTTTGTTGTTGAAGTGTGCGGCGTCACCATGCCTAGATGAAAAGAGCTCTCTGAGGCCTTCAGAAAGAAGGTTATAGATGCCTACGAGTCTGGGAAGGGATTTAAAAAGATCTCCAAACAATTTGAAATCAATCATTCGACTGTCCGGAAGATCATCTACAAGTAGAGAAGATGCCAAACAACTGCCAACTTGTTCAGGCCAGGCCGCCCCAGCAAGTTATTATTATTATTATTATTTTTTTTTGTATACAAGATCGAGGCTCGTGAAAGAGCGAACATTAATCACACAGAAAGACAAACCGACACATAAAACATATAACATAGGGAGCGGTAGACAAGATGGGGAGAGAGGGGGAAGGACACAAACACAACATTTGAGAGCAGGGACCGAGAGACATGGAGACATGGAGACATCGAGAGATCTGAGAGAGGGCGAGGGCTTTGGTGGGGGGGGGGGGGGGGGGGGGGCGTGGGAAGGGGGCGGTGGGAGAGGTGTAAAACATATGGACACTGCCAGGACTTCCAGGAAAGAAGTTGGAATTTCAAACAAGGTGGATCTGGGGTGAATTAGCGGGGGTAGAAAAGATCAAGGTTTTGGATGGGTTAAGATAAGAGATGGTGGTGAACAGCTGTTTTAAAGACCTGGAGGGAGGAGTGGGATTGAAGCGAGTGAGGGAGTTTGTTCCAGAGGCGGGAGAAAAGAGGAATGAAAGAGTGAAGGTGAGCAGAGAGCCGAGATTTCGGCAGTTTAACCCATCAGAGGGTTTAACCATCATCAAAAGCTGTGCATGCAAGTTTAGCCCGAGAGCAGACCGCAAGATGCTGAAAGAATTCTCTAAGAACCCGAGAATGTCATCACGGGACCTACAGGTAGCTCTTGCCACTGTTGATGTCAAAGAACACGAGTCGACCATTAGAAAGAGGCTGCACAAATTTGATCTACATGGGAGGTATGCCAGGAGGAAACCTTTGCTGTCCAGAAAGAACATCAGGGCACGACTAAAGTTTGTCAATGAACACATAGGCAAAGACCAGCACTTCTGGAACAATGTGCTTCGCACAGATGAGTCAAAGGTAGAGCAATTTGGCCACAGTACCAGAAGACATGCTTGGGGAAAACCAAAGGCAGTATTTGACCACAACAACCTGATACCAACTGTAAAGCATGGTGGTCGGAATATTATGGTTTGGCGCAGCTTTGATGCATCAGGGCCTGGGCAGCTCACCATCATAGAATCCACTATGAATTCTTCATTGTACCAGAGGGTGCTTGAGAATAATGTGAGGCCATCGGTCTGAAAGTTGAAGCTCAACTGAAGGTGGACCTTGCAACATGACAATGACCCTAAACATACCAGTAAATCCACAAAGGAATGGCTGAAAAGAAAGAAAGGGAGGGTTCTGGAATGGCCAAGTCAAAGCCTGGATCTAAATCCCATCGAGATGTTGTGGGGGGATTTGAAATGAGCTGTGCATGCAAGAAACCCCTCAAACATCGCACAGCTGAAAGAATTCTGCATGGAGGAGTGGGCAAAAATTTCTCCCATTCGATGTCAGAGACTGGTAGACAGTTATAAGAAATGCCTGCTTGAAGTTGTTTCTGCCAAAGGGGGCAATACCACCTATTAGAGCCAAGGGTGTACTTACTTTTTCCACATGCGAAATTTGAATTTATGTTTATTTAAATTATACAATGGACTACAAAATGTAAATGTTTCATGATATTTGTTATATTATATCACCTTTACCTATCAATATTGTTGAAATGAAGATCAAATAGCTGTATGTTGAAATATGTTGAAAAAATCAAAACTTTACATGGGTGTACTTACTTTTTCACGTGATTGTAGGTTGTTCCAGGTGATATCACACAAGATTCAGCAGCGAACCAAATGATTCCTTTTGAGATTCTGTAATGCTCGACAAATTAAATCTTGCCATATTATTATTATTTTTATTTTTTATTTTTTTTGTGTACAAGATCGAGGCTCATGTCAGAGCTAACATTAATCACAAAGAAACAAACTGTCACATGAAACATATAACAAAGGGAGCGGGAGACAAGATTGGGAGAGAGGGAGAAGCACACAAATACAACAGTAGAGAACAGGGACATCTTGAGATCTATAGGAGGGAGAGGGCTTAGGGGGTGGGGGAGAAGAGGCATGGGAATGTGGAGGGTGGGTGGTGGGAGAGATATAAAACACTTGGACACTGCTATGACTTCCAGGAAAGAAGTTGGTATTTCAAAAAAGTGGATCTGGGGTGAATTAACGGGGATAGAAAAGCTCAAGGTTTTGGATGGGGAAAGATAAGACATGGTGATGAACAGCTGTTTTAAAGACCGAGAGGGAGGAGTGGTTTTGAAGAGAGTGAGGGAGTTTGTTCCAGAGGCAGGAGAAAAGAGGAATGAAAGAGTGAAGGTGAATATAGAGTCTTGATTTTGGCAGTTTACTCGTAAGAGGGTTGCTGGCAGATCTTGTCCAACCTGTAGGAATATTTGGGGGACAGAGCCAAGAGAGAGCTGGGTTGTGCAAGGCCGGAGAGGAGTCGGTAGAAGACAGAAAGACCACCAACATGCCTGTGATGAGTAAGTGAAAGTCCCTCGGAGTTGGCTTCATCGCGGGAGATTCCATTGATTCTGAAAGCTTTGGTTTCAACAGAGTGAAGCCGAGCTCGGTGTGAGGCAGGAGCACCATCCCAGAGGGGAGAACAGTATTCCATTGAGCTGCGGATGAAAGCCTTGTATGTGGTGAGGAGCTGAGGTGTGCAAAGGAAGGACTTCACATGACGGAGGATGCTCAGTCGGCGACTGGCTTTGGAGGCCAGATTGGAAATGTGGTGTTCCCAGGAAATATCATGGCAGATTGTGAGACCCAAGAGCTTGAGTGACAGAACTTCTGGGAGAGGATTGTTGAGAAATAGAAGGGAGGGTTGTCCATTCGGTATTTTCAGAGAGGCATAGTAAGAGTGTGAGATTTCGCAGGATTGAAAGACATGTTCAAATTCATCATTCAATTCAATTCTTCAGAGGATTACATCTATTCTCAAAGATTCTCGATGCACGTCGGTGAACTGCCCTATCACTGTCCTCTTCTTCCCTCCTCTTGAGCTTATTCAAGCACTCCTAACGCATCTGTACGATGTTCCCCATCCCATATTAACTACAAATCAAAAGTCCTGCAAGACGCTCTGCTCACCTTCGCTCTTTCATGCCTCTTTTCTCCCACCTCTGGAACAAACTCCCACACTCTATTCAATCCCAATCTTCTCCCTTCAGGTCTTGAGAGTCTTGAAAGTCGATAGATATTATTTCCTGGCTCTCCTGAGGGTAGACACACACTTGTTCCGAGCTTTGTGAAAGGAAATTTTGAGACACTTCTAATGCAAGTCAATTACAGAATCTTTTTGATGAATTTTACAGTCTTTATTTTATTTTAATTGAATTAAATACTTAAACACTGTTAAACACAAATCGCCTTCTTGTTACTTCCACTAACCTCCAGTTTAGCAGTACTTGGACATGTTAAATATGGTGGTAATATTGGTGATGTAGAAGACCGTTTCGATAGCGCTTAACATGCGGAATTTTTTTTTTTAACAATCTGTAAATTCATTATTATATTTTAATTTAAGTATACATCATTCCAAGGTATAACATATTCAATGAAATCTCAATATTGTTCTTTCTTTTTTTATATCTTTTTTTATTTTCTTTTTTTATATAATATCTCATTTTCCTCTTTAAAAAAATGACTTATTTGTACACAGGTGATGTCTATCCTGTAAGTGTGGAAGACTGGCAACACAACAATTCATCTGTCACAGAAGATTTAAAATATGCTTCTGCAAAGGAAGGTACAGATGATATTCACATGACAAATGGAAGTGCTTCCTTTTTTGCAACTGGTGAGTGGAAATGTAAAAAATTAACATACAATCTTTTGTGTTGAAAAAATATATAATTTTCGGAAATGTTAAATATTTAGCATTTTGATTTTGACCAAAAAAATGTGTTTTTTCTTTCTGTAGAACAATCCAGAAGTAATATGGGACAAATAAGTTCCAGTCACAGCTTGACAGGGAGGAAGAAACCTTTTTTGAAGAAACAATCACGAAATCAAGAATCACTTCCTATAAAATACAAGTGCAAGTCTGGGCCTCACAACACCAAGATTAATATTAAATTAAACAAACACAAAAAGGTTGTGGAAAGGGGAATACGTTTTCAGTGTAATGTGTGCAGAATGGGTTTTGCTTCAATGAGTTGCATCAAAATACACATGAGGATCCACAATGGAAAGCACCACCACAAGTGCTCTGTCTGTGATAAAGGTTTCTTGACAAAAAGCAATTTGAATAAACATATGAAGATCCATACAGGAGAGCGTCCTCATAAATGCTCGATATGTGATAAAGGTTTCCCTCGAAAAGGCCATTTGAAGTCACATATGAGGATCCATACAGGAGAGCGACCACACAAATGCTCGATATGTGATAAAGGTTTCTCTCGAAAAGGCCATTTCAAATCACATATGCGGATCCACACAGGAGAGCGACCTTACAAATGCTTGCTGTGTGATAAAAGTTTCTCTCAAAAAGGCCAATTGAAATTACATATGAGGATCCATACAGGAGAACGACCTTACAAATGCTCGATATGTGATGAAGGTTTCTCTCGAAAAGGCGATTTGAAATTGCATATGAGGATCCATACAGGAGAGCATCCTCAGAAATGCTCGATATGTGATAAATGTTTCTCTCATAGCGGCAATTTGAAATTACATGTGAAGATCCATACAGGAGAGCGTCCTCACAAATGCTCGATATGTGATAAAGGTTTCTCTCAAAAAGGCTATTTGAAATTGCATATGAGGATCCACACAGGAGAGCGACCTTACAAATGCTCAATATGTGATAAAGGTTTCTCTTTTAGCAGCAGCTTGAAATTACATATGAGGATCCATACAGGAGGACAACCTTACAAATGTTCGATATGTGATAAAGGTTTCTCTCAAAAAAGCACATTGAATTTACGTATGAGGATCCATACAGGAGAGCAACCATACAAATGCTCGATATGTGATAAAGGTTGCTCTCAAAAAGGCCATTTGAAATTACATATGAGGATCCATACAGGAGAACAACCTTACAAATGCTCGATATGTGATGAAGGTTTCTCTCATAGCAACAATTTGAAATCACATATGAGGATCCATACAGGAGAACAGCCTTACAGATGCTCGATATGTGATAAAGGTTTCTCTCGTAGCAGCAGTTTGAAATTACATATGATGATCCATACAGGAGAGCGTCCTCACAAATGCTCGATATGTGATAAAGGTTTCTCTCATAGCAACAATTTGAAATTACATATGAGGATCCATACAGGAGAACAACCTTACAAATGCTCGATATGTGATAAAGGTTTCTCTCATAGCAGCAGTTTGAAATTACATATGAGGATCCATACAGGAGAACAACCTTACAAATGCTCGATATGTGATAAAGGTTTCTCTCATAGCAACAGTTTGAAATCACATATGAGGATCCATACAGGAGAGCGACCTTACAAATGCTTGATATGTGATAAAGGTTTCTCTCAAAAAGGCCATTTCAAATTACATATGAGGATCCATACAGGAGAACATCCTTACAAATGCTCGATATGTGACAAAGGTTTCTCTCATAGCAACAGTTTGAAATCACATATGAGGAATCATACAGAAGAGCGACCTTACAAATGTTCGATATGTGATGAAGGTTTCTCTCATAACAGCAGTTTGAAATTTCATACGAGGATCCACACAGGAGAACAACCTTTCAAATGCTCGATATGTGACAAAGGTTTCTCTCAAAAAGGCAGTTTGAAATTACATATGATGATCCATACTGGAGAGCGTCCTCACAAATGCTCGATATGTGATAAAGGTTTCTCTCAAAAAGTCAGTTTGAAAATGCATATGAAGATCCATGAAAAAGAACTGAAATCTGGAATGCCAAACAAATGTTGTGGGAAAAGTTTTGCTGAAAAGGTTTGTTTCACATGGCATTAACCATACTTGATTATAAGTTCCCCCCTTGTAAGGGATCCACAGCAGTCGGCAAGGTATTCAGTGAACCAGTAAGGTGAAAGCTGTCATGAAAGCATAAGTTCCTTTCAGCATATACCTTGTCAGCACAATGTCTCAGAGTGCCATCTGAAACCCCTGACAACCAGCCGTTACCGCAAATGTGACATTGGGTGTCACCAGAATGTCTGCACACTGGTGCCAGAAGACAACAATAATCTCAAAATTTTAACCCGATGTGCGTCCTCAAACTAAGTTTAAAGACTAAGTTTAAAGAAAAGTACAGCTTAAAAAATATGTAAAATTTGTTAATTTGCTTCTCCATATTCTCATTATAGAGAACTGTTGAAAATTTGAAACCAAGAACTCAAATGGTAACATAACTTAATCTCTCAATCTGATCTTGCATCTCATCGTGCTTCTTTCAGCATCATCCTGAGGTTGCCAGTTTGTAATTCTTGTATTTGTCCTTGCCATGTCTCCAGCCAACTTCCATTTGAGTTTTTTGATTGTGACCAGTTTTTCGGAATTTTGTTTTCCATCTGATTTTGTTGTTTTTCTTGTCCCTTTCTGGTTATGCTCAGATAGCATCTTTCCATGGCAGTTTTAACATCAATTTTTACTCAAACTTTGCTGTAGTCCATGTTTCATTGTTATGTCATGATATGGGGAGTTGTTGTAAAATTGTTTATCAGAAGAAGACTTCTGCTTATGTTTGTCATGAAACTTGGATTTGTGAAGAGTTTCACAATAAAGAGAGGTCCTGAAAGCACAAATGCATTTTGTGTTATTTGTCCCCTACTGGTGTACACCGGAGGGGACTATAGGTTTGCACTCAGTCTGTCAGTCTGTCAGTCCGTCACGCAAATAACAGTTGTCCGGACTTTTTTTCTAAACTCTTAATGCTAATGATTTCAAACTTGGTACATGGTTTCCTCATGATAAGTTACAGATCAAGTTCGAAATTCATGACGTTTCGGTCATTTTTGACAAAGTTATGGCACTTTGAACTTTGATAATTTCCCCAACAGTTTTCCAGACGACAGACTGCCAGTAGGGGACATGTATTGCAGCGCAATACTCAGAATGCTTGTTACCCTGCGCTCGCGAAGCGAAAGGCAGGGTTAAGCATTTGGGTACGTCACATACGTACGTGCGTGTCTGCATTTTAAAATTTCATTTTCTTGGCAACCGTTGGTCCGATTGACATGAAATTGTTGCAAAAGGAGGGATTCCTCCTGCAGAATATTTTAGTGTATATTATGATGTCACAGGTCATGTGGTATGGGCGCCATCTTGGAAAAACCAAAAAACTTTGCACCTCCATATCTCAAAAACCGCTGCACAGAAATATTTGAGACAGGTCTCATTGTAAAGAACTCTCCATGCGGTATATCATATGTGAATGATAATGTTTGACAGGGAAGCGGTGCATGATAACGCTGCTGCTGTTATGACATAATTTGACAAGTAAAAAAACTTTATCCGATCAGGATGAAATTTCTTAAGCATGTTCTCGGTATAAATTTATGCAGAAATAAAATTATAATGACGTTGGTCACATAGTTCGGACGCCATATTGTTTTGAGTGAAAAGCCTGAAAAACCATTAAAATTAAATTTTCTCCAAAACGACTGAACAGATCGAGGCCAAAGTTTGCAGCCAGAATCGCATACCCATGACGAACAAAAAGGTCAGTGAGCATGACGTCATGCGTCACATGGTTTTGGAGTTATGACGTTTTTAAGCATAAACTTTAAAAACCTTGCTCCTCCCTCATTTTTGATCCTATCGAGGGGAAACTTCACAGATGTGTTCAACATCTCAGTCTGCTAAAATGACCTTTTGGAATTTGCGATAGGTGACGTGGTTTGGCAGATATAAATACTTAAACGAAAATATTTAAAAACAATTATAACTCTTGAACCGCTTCATTGATCGACGTGAAACTAATTATAGTAGAGATAATGAAGTGGAACATGTGTGCAAAATTTCAAGATGATTGGATGGACGGTCTGGAAGCCAGAAGTTGTTTTTGCCTGAAGAAGAAGAGTCCTCTCTGGTGGGCATGGAATTAATTATCACACTGCACATGACGAGCAGGCAAAGTACTAAGCAACCTCACGGGGTCAGTTTGACCTCAAATATAATTCTGATTTCAGATTTGTCAATCGCTGTGGATACTAACATATGACCAGAACGGATTTGGCGAAATTCTGACGAGTTTTGACGAAAATATAAAATTTGTGTCTGCAATTCAGTAAAGTGAAGTGTGTGACATGTCAGCATTTAAAAAAATTAAACGTGGCTCATTGCCAATAACTCCATATGGGGAATAGGTGTTGTTAACGATGACCTCATTGTTGTCATAATTATGACGTCATAATTCGACAGGGACAATGCTTAGTCTGATTAGTTTGAAATTTAATTGAGCATGATCTATGCAACAATTATTTAGAGGATATATATTTATGATGTCATCGCTCACGTGGTCTGGCAGCCATATTCGATTTTAAAAAAGAAACGTTCAAAAATAGAAGAGTTGGCTGATACCAAGTTGACTGCGCAGAGTACGTATTCTATGAACACCATCTAGTTGTGAATGTATCATGGCACATTGTGATCTATTGTCTGTCTTTGGGGAGTTTGGAGCTGTCCATATCCTCATACGTAATCCTGATCAAATCGAGAGTTGTTCACCAAAACAGTTGAAAGCCTTGCATGACATTTACCATCATGGCATGACTGCACTGCATGCCATCACTGATTGCTTCCAAGCAGCTCAGTTGCATATGTCCCATTGGGACATTGTCCCAACGTGGAAGGCCACACAGCTGGGTGCTTCCACATTTTTCTCAACATCAATGACAAATGCATTGTTAATGGAGGGAATACATGAACAAAGAGGGAAACTCACCCCTCCTTCTACTCATCTCTCTCATCAATTCTCTCATCTCCTTTTCCTGACCAAGCTGGAGTTCCTCAAGGCAGTGTTCTGGGACATGTGCTTTTTCTAATCTTCATCAGTGAGCTTTCTGACTCTCTGGAAAATCTTTATCTTTTTGTTTATGACTTCACCTACTGCCGTTCCATCTCTCATCGCTCAGATCGACGGTTCTGGGCAAAAAGCAGCGTCTGAACTCTCTGCACACTTGGACAATAATTACTAGCTGGACAATCACATCGAACATGTCTTTCAATCATGAAAAATCTTACACTCTCACCTTGTCTCTCTGAAAAGACCATCTGGAAGACCCTTACATCTAGTTTCTCAACAATCCTCTGAATAAGTTCTGTTACTGAAGCTTTTGGGTTTCACTATCTGCTGTGTCCTTCCTGGGAAAGCAACATGTCTAAGCTGAACTCCAAAGTCAGTCGCCAACTAGGCATTCTCCATCCAGTAAAGTTCTGCCTTGACACTGCTGAGCTGCTCACCCCCGACAAAGCTTTCATCTGCAGTTTGCGGGAGTACAGCTCTTCCCTTTGGGCTGGTGTTCCTGCTTCATACCTCGTGCAGCTTCATGTTGTAGAAACCAAATCTTTTATGATTGTTGGTACCTCCTGTAGTGAAATCGTATTCGTTCTAATGCTGAACCCAGGTAATGATCGTTGCTCGCTGACACCGCTAGGGGCGTGGCTATAAGACCCGCTGCGGTCGGTGCTCAGGGGGACTTCTCCTGTGACATGTTACATCTAGTGGACTCGCTAACGGTACACCTGCATAGAATATTAAGCTTGCTTGCATTGAATGTTATGAATGGACCCATGTGATGCCAATCCTTATTCCTATTGCATTTCCTGTATTTACAGAATGATATCATGGTCTTAATGGAATTAAACCACCAGATGGACTAAAGTTGTGGACCCGATTGGTTTTTCACAACACTTAATTCCATTAACGATCTACCGACATGGCGGGCAACAAGACGCTGGTGGTCATACCATTCTGCGCCGACCCGCAAGCCTCGGATGGTGGATTGCAACTGAAGCACTGGCTGAAAACGTTGGAGAACCATTTCGCTGAGCCTGAGACTGAGCCGACGGCTGTCGCGAAGCTAGCAATGCTGCACTCCAAATTCGACTACAAGGTGTGCAACAGCATCGCACAATGTGCGACGTACGACCTCACTATTGCGGAGCACAAATGATTGTACATAAAGGAAAAGAGCCCGGTGTATGCTCGGCATTTGCTATTAACGCGATGCCAGCAACCCAACGAGCCGATGGATCACTATGCCCAGGAGCTCCGGCAACTCCTGCTGGACAGCACCCGGGAGCCACGGACTCACGAGCAGGCTCAGGATGACCTTCTCCTAGACGCCTATGTTGCCGGGGTCTCCTCTCAGGACCTAAGGCTCAAACTCCTGGAGAAGACCGACCTGACCTTCGCGGCGGCACTCGAGCAAGGAAAGGTACACACTGAAGCGCGGTTGCAGTCGAACGCCTATGATCGCACGTGCCTCTTGGCGGGAACCTCGCTACACGCACGGCCGGAGAGTGCTACCACCGAGGGAGCGGAACTACTCGCGGAACTGCAGGATGCTCCGGAGGAGGATCCGGTCCTGATGGCTGCCACAACGACCAGACCCAAGGCCTTACGCGGAGCCACCTGCTATTTCTGTGGGGGACAACGACATTTCTGGACAGTGTGTCCGGCTCGGGACGCCATATGCCATTTGTGCTCGCAAAAGGGGCACTATGCAAAAGTGTGCCGGAAAACCGCACGCGGCTCGCGGCCACGCGCGACCTTGAATGGGCTTATTGCGGAGCCTATGAGCCGAGCTCAGAAGACGGTGCCTTACCTGGCTTTGAAGGACAGGGCCCCTCTTCGC
Source organism: Myxine glutinosa (assembly GCF_964187855.1). Taxonomy (NCBI): domain Eukaryota; kingdom Metazoa; phylum Chordata; class Myxini; order Myxiniformes; family Myxinidae; genus Myxine; species Myxine glutinosa. Next base: position 367,273,277 of record NC_136261.1, on the reverse strand, counting down.
GGGCCCCTGGTCACTCAATCGACCTTGGCGAGAGTCACTGAACAGCCACAACAGTCTCATCCTCAATCGGGCATGGCACACGCGTCCTTGACCAGACTCCGGGCCACGCGAGGGGCTTTGGAGCCTCGCCAAGCCCCAGCGGTACGTTCTCATCATGTCTCTCAAGAGCGTACAGCGTTCACTGGCGGCGACACGAGTTCGGTACCAACTACGGTGGCCCTCACCCATCAAACGGCGATTTCGAATACTACGGAGGACTATACCCATCAAACGGCGATTTCGCATACTACAGAGGCCCATACACATCAAACGGCGATTTCGAATCGCAAAACTGCAGAATGCATGGGAAAGCTCTCTGACGGCTTTAACGGATTCCCCATGAACAACGAATACTCCGGCAACGACCGCAAAACTGCAGATTGCATGGGAACACACCCTGACAACTTATACGAGACTCCACGGGCACCCTCTGATGCCCGGAAAACTGCCGCTGGCATAGGATCCGCCCGCGAGGCTTGGCTGACCCACTCGGGAGGCTCGGTCCCACTCCCAGCAGGCTCGTCCGGCCTGGATCAAGCCCTTATTCCCCTCATGGTCGAGGGCCATTGTGTGTGGGCCTTGGTGGATCCAGGGTCTACGGATAGTTTTATCGACCAGCGACTAGTGCACAGGCATGGTTGGCAGGTCTTGAGGTCTACGAGACGGATCTTCATGGCTTCCCAGGGACTTCGACTCAGCACGAAGGGGGAATGCCGATTGAAACTCGTGATAAAGGGACGGGTTTTCCCAGATGTACAACTTATGGTCTTACCTGCATTATGTGCTGATATTCTGTTAGGACACGATTTTCTTAAGCGACATGGACGTCTGGAAATGGAGTTTGGTGGGCCTGACACGCTTGTTGTGGGGACGGACGCGCTTGCTGTGTGTGCCCTAGCGAAAATGGAAATCCAGCCGCTTTCGCTGTTCCCCAATCTAACCTCCAACTGTACCCCTGCAGCGGTAAAATCACGGCGCTACTCTCGAGCAGACATGCAATTCATTGCGGACGAAACGGCTCAGCTCTTGAAAGACGGTATCATAGAACTTAGCCGGTCACCGTGGCGAGCTCAGGTCTTGGTGATGCGAAGCGATGCACACCGCAGATGCATGGTAATCAACTATTCCCAAATGATTAACCACTTTACACAGCTGGATGCCTACCCCCTTCCGGGGATGGACGCGCTGGTGTGACAGGTGGCCCAGTACTCGGTCTACAGCACTCTCGATCTCCGTAGTGCATACCATCAGATCCCCATCTCTTGGGCAGATCGTATCTATACCACATTTGAGTCGGGGCAACCGTTGTACCAGTTTACTCGATTGCCTTTTGGGGTAACAAACGGGGTCGCCTGTTTCCAGAGGGCCATGGATGACCTCATAGCAAGGGAGAACTTAACCAATGTTTTCATCTACCTAGACAATCTTACGGTTTGTGGGTATGAAAAAGGGCACCATGATGCTAATCTGAAGTGCTTCCTCGAGGTCGCGCAGAGGTATCACTTAACCATGAACGAGGATATGTGTCAATACTCTCTACGCAAGATAGATCTTCTGGGGTACACTGTGACCCATGGCTCTGTCGCTCCGGATAAGGAGCGTCTGCGACCTTTGCTCGACATGGCCCCTCCCTGCGATCGGGCATCCCTGAAGCGCGCCCTCGGGCTATTCGCCCATTACTCAAAATGGGTCCAAAATTTCTCCGCGAAACTTCACCCCCTTGTGGCCTGCAACACATTCCCTCTGCGTCCGGCCGCATTGGCGGCCTTTGGAGGCCTTAAGGCCGACATCGTCAGTGCCGCTGTGGCGACGATCGACGAGAGCGGATCTTTCGTCCTCGAAAGTGATGCCTCAGATCAGGCCATCGCGGCGACCCTCTCCCAAGGAGGGCGTCCGGTGGCTTTCTTTTCACGGACTCTTACCTCCGCTGAGCGGAGACATTCGTCTGTCGAAAAGGAAGCGTATGCGATCGTTGATTCTATTCAGCGATGGCGCCCGTACTTACTCGGGCGATGTTTCCAAATCATCACGGACCAGCAAAGTGTTGCGTTCATGTACGACACATTACACGCCCAGCGCATTAAGAATGAGAAAATCACTCACTGGCATATAGAGCTTGCCGACTTCTGCTACACTATCAAATACCACCCGGGGAAGGATAACCAGGCCGCCGACGCCTTATCGAGACCGGCTACGTGCGCGGGTATTGCCACTTTGGATGGCCTACGCGTGCTGCATGCCACTGCGGGGCATCCGGGCGGAACGCGTTTCCCTCATTTTGTGCGGCGTGGCAATCTACCATACTCGATTGACGATATCCGCCATATCTGTCGCGACTGCGCTATATGCGCGGAAATCAAACCGCGTTTCTATAACCCACCCATGGGGACTCTGTTTAGGGCTATGAGGCCGTGGGAACGCTTGGCGATGGATTTCAAGGGTCCATTGCTGGTGTCGAGTAACTCTCGCTATCTGCTCACTATCGTCGATGAGTACTCGCAATTTCCCTTCGCTTATACGTGCGTGGACATGACTGCTGCCATGGTAATGCGATGCTTACAGAATTTGTTCTCTATGTTCGGGTACCCGGCCTATGTGCATACCGACCGGGGTGCGGTCTTCTTGTCTCAGGAGGTGCGAGGCTATCTGCTCCAAAATAACATCGCTTCTAGTTACACCATGCCGTACAGACCCCAGGCAAATGGGCAGATCGAACGCTTCAACGGGATTATATGGAGGGCCGTCATGCTCAACCTCCGGACCCTCGGCCGGGGCCTCGATAAATGGGCTTGGTCGCTACCTGCGGCATTGAATTCGATCAGGGCTCTACTGTGTACGGCCACCAACCAGACTCCCCACGAGAGACTTTTCCACCACCCCAGGAGCACGGGGTGTATACGGTCTTTACCCAGTTGGCTCGCTGAGCCCGGGCCGGCCTACCTCAAACGGGCGGTTCGCACGAGCAAGTACGACCCCTTAGTGGGCAAAGTGCAGATACTCCAGGCTAATCCTGAGCATGCTCGTGTGATGACCGCTGATGTACGTGAGACCACTGTCTCCGTACGTCATCTTGCCCCATGTGGGATCGCCGACCCTTATAGGGAATCGGACGAACCGATCGAACCAATCTATGAGACTATGGACTCTTCCGACACTCCCGTCGCTGAAAGTCTGCCGACCCTCCCTTCGCCGCATCTACCCGTGCCCGAAGGCTTGGCTGTACCCCCTTTGTCACCTGACTCCGGTAGCTTCTCCGACGCCAGGGTCTCTGGGATACGTGATGCCATACCCGGGGAATTTCGGACGCGTGCTGGCAGAGAAATTCGCTGCCCGGACTGGTACGGTTGGGTCGACTGATACCATGTTCCACACCCTGTTAATGCTGACACTCGCTCGATTCTAGCTGCTCTGCAGTATAATTCTAACGGTGGGGAGAATGTAGTGAAATCGTATTCGTACTAATGCTGAACCCAGGTGATGATCGTTGCTCGCTGACACCGCTAGGGGCGCGGCTATAAGACCCGCTGCGGTCAGTGCTCAGGGGGACTTCTCCTGTGACATGTTACATCTAGTGGACTCGCTAATGGTACGCCTGCACAGAATATTAAGCTTGCTTGCATTGAATGTTATGAATGGACCCATGTGATGCCAATCCTTATTCCTATTGCATTTCCTGTATTTACAGAATGATGTCATGGTCTTAATGGAATTAAACCACCAGATGGACTAAAGTTGTGGACCCGATTGGTTTTTCACAACACCTCCCATGATGAATCTGATTATGAGGGCCTTTCACTCTCTCACAACAGGCAGGTTGGTGGTCGTTCTGTCTTATTTCGACTCCTCTTCGGCTTTGCACCCTCTGCTCTGACTGTGCTCTGCCTCCCAAATATTCCCGCAGGCTGCACAAGGTCTGCCTGCAGTAAGCCTCTTCTGGTGAAACTACAACAATCAAGACTCTCTGCTCACTTTCACTCTTTCATTCCTCTTTTTCGGCCTGAGGAACAAACTTCCACAATCCACACTCTCTTCAATCCCACTCCTCCCTCCACATCTTCAAAACAGTTGTTCAGCACCATCTCATATCTTTCTCCATCCAAAACCTTAATCTTTTCTTTCCCCGTTCATCGATCTTAAATCCACCTCCTTCAAACTCAAATTTCTTTCCTGGATGAGAACGAACATGAGGGATATTTGTTGTTTTCCCAGGAAGAATTTGAGTATGGTGACGGCCTGTGCATATGGAAACTGGTTCCTCCTATCGATTCTGCACAGTCTGGTTGACCGTATATATTTGTGATCGGCTTAGTTCTGGAAACAAAGAAAAGAATGACTCCATTGGTACTACTGTATCGAACCATCAACTCTAAAATTACGTTTAATCCAATTATTGGGTCTATTTTTAAACCGTTTTTAAGCTTAAACTCTGCTTCAAAACATCCTTCAAATGGAATGGGGCTTCCATTTTCAGCCTTTAATCACAATCCATCCTGTCGGATTTCTGTGGGACTCGTGTTAAAACGGTGGCAAGTCATCTTGTAGCCAGTCTCTGCTTGCTTTGCTTACTTGGGAACCAGTATCCCAAAGGGCCTGAACCTCAATGCCATTCAGTTTACAGTGTGTTATAGGTTAACCGCAGTCAAACACTGACGAACATCGACATTATTTAATGGTCAATCAGCAAAACTGAAACGGTCATTTCTTTTGAAAATTGGAGACAATTTTCTTTGTATTTTATTGCTCGATCCCAACTTTGCTTCCTTCCACACTGAGGGTGTCACCTGGGAGAAGAAGAGCAGAGCGTTCCCCTTTCGTACACTCGACGATGATGGCAATATCCCCGCTGAGCAGCGTCGAACTGCCCAGCAGAAAACTACCATTCTGGAACTTATGCTTGGTCAAATTGCAAACTACTGCTCTGTGATATCCCGTAACACTAAGTCCGAAACTCCACATCTGCAGCGAACATATGGCAGTCGATTCGACAACATTTTGGATTCCAGTCGACTGGTGCACACTTTATTGACTTTGCAGCGATATGCCATAACGCCGAGGAGAGCCATGAAGATTTGTACCAGTGCCTGATGGCATTTGTGGAGGATAACTTGCTCCGATAGGATGGTGGCACTTCCCACCATGACAAGGTCATAACTGAAGATGAGCTATCTCCCTCATTAGAGACCTTTGTTGTGCTCACATGGCTTCGACTTGTCCACAGTGGGCTCCCCGGACTGGTCAAACAACGTTATGAAGCTGGAGATATCGCAGGTGCTCGACTCACTATTAGATGAGCTCCTCACTGCTGAAGATGCAAAGTCCATGCGTACGTCAACGTGTCGACCGCAAGTCTCCTGCCAGACATTATTCCCATCGCCAAATCCCAGGCAAGTCCTTTCGGGGACTCTCCCCAACAAAGTTGTGAAGTCCTGTCCCCTTTGCAAACAAGTGCGTCGTGCTGATTATAGTAATTTCCTCAGTGAATGTTCTTATCTCCCCAAACGAGATTATTGGTATATTGCAAGAGCACGCGGAGTGGCTGGCATATTGGAAGTCAGACAATGATTTAGGAGACCTAACAAATGCCCAAGTGGACAAAGGTGTTGTTGACATAAATTACCCAGAACCGCCCACTTCCCTACGTGTGCAGGTCTGCCAATCTCCATATCTAGACACCTTCCATGGCCACCACACAACCCGAGATAACATCGATAGTGGTGCCACGGGTATCCTGATTCGCGCATCCACTGCATGCAACTTAGGAGCCAAGATTTAGAAGAGCGCACAGTACGCTCATCAGGCAGATGGGTCTTCCCCGCTTCAAATCGTTGGTGAAACCAGACTTACACATAAGTTATCCATTTGCACATAATGCCCTGTATAAATGTCGCCATTCTGCTCCAAATACTGTTATATGCCGGAAGAGCACTACCATATTGAGCTGGATCTGGTCTAAGAGAACTATCCAGGCCAGCTCACATCGCGTGGCTACTCTCTCCACGTGCTCGGCTCCTGAGAAGGTCAGAGGAATGAGATCCTTGATTGGGGCATATAAGGTTCCGGGTCGTGTTATCCTTGGCTCATGTGGCTCGTGTTATCCTTGTTATCCTTGGTTCTGGCTGCTCAACACTGCTATCCCCCTTGGATGACGATGTGACTGGATGCCACACTGGACAGGGTTATGTGGACTGACGAGATGCAAGCTGCTTTCCGCAGAGCCCAAGCCCTTGCCTCCAAAAAAACATCAAAACGACCAGACCCCCATACACCCCCAATGAGCTGTCCACACCTGCCCACAGTTCTGAATCCTTACTAATCCCTATCAGCCAAGCACCGGATCACAACTCCATTACACCCCCAAAGCTTAACACCCTTCAACCAGATCACTCCCAATCTGTTAATTCCATCGGTGACACCAGTGTGGAACATCCAACAATGTCTCCAAGCGACTGTGCACCAAGACGCTCCACCCGTCCAAGATACCAGCCCAAGTACTTGAAGGATTATATTTTGGATGCTTCGGATCGTCATGTGATGGTCATAATACTTGACTAAGTACCGTAATGGGGCAGAGTAGTCCCTGAGGTTGGAGGGGATTCTTCCCCTGTTATGGACTTACATATACTGTACATGACTAAATGGTACATTTTTTGAAGAGTTGACTGTTTGTGAGATTGTAATTTGCCAAATGTTTTGCTTCTTCATTTGTTATTTGTACTTTATCCCTGGTTTATAGTGGGTTTTGTTTTTCAATGTGTTACCTGTAAAGGGTTTTGTTCACCCTGTGTGCTCAATATATTGGTCCATAATATCCGTGACCTCCAACATTGTAGGTGATCATTACCTTTATTGTACTGTTCGGGAATAGTTATTTTGTCTCAGGCAGCTCCGATATGACCAAACAGCTTTTACCAAAGCAAAGCTTTATTAACTAATAATTCACTTGTTTCAATATAATAAAGAACTACAATACTATAACGAATCTAGTAATTCAAGTCGTTGGTTCCTCTTCGTTCGCCGGTGATCTCCTGGCGCTGTTTCTCGTTGGTACTCGTTTGTTCCGTCGGGCAGAGCTTCTGATGACAAGTGCTCTCGACTCAAAGTTTGTCCTCGTTTTTATCGGCGCACTCGAGTTAATCCTTCGTGCGCTAAATCATAATCCCTTCTCCGCAAATGCTGCTCAGCCATCCCGCTCGCCTTACTGGCACCAATTCGCTCCCCTCCTGCTGCGAGTTCCATTTGCCTCACAATAGGGGGGTGCTCTAGCCCGGGGCTGTCACCAGGTGAACAAGAGCTCACCACGTTTGTGCACATTCCTGACATTCATTTATGAAATCGTCTATCTGCTTCGTTACCAGTCCCAATCAATGAGTTACCAGTCCCAATCAATGAGTTACATTTCCACAATTCCCTCATCTTTTTGTTTTTGTTTATATTAACCATTAATCTAAACATCAATATAAGTAAACAATCAATCACTACAAGTAAACATCAATGCAAGTATAAGTAAATAATCAATCACTACAAGTAAATATCCATACAAGTACTCAAACCACAACTTTGGTAATTAAATTCCCTAAGGCATACGCCGTCATCCTGCAAGAATCACAAAACATTTCGTTGGTCATTGACTCCTTCCATATTGTTCAATCTATTGCATTTGCATCACAAATATCTTTTCAAAACAACACTTCACCATCACCAAGATACAACAATTTCACTTCACCATTTTCATGTGTTTAAGCATCTGCAACATCTGGCAAAAACGTTTGCCTCCAAACAAATGTTGATTCTTTGTTTGAAAGGAAGGGCTGATCACTTGTGTTTGAATCCAGGTATAAAACATTTTCTGTCTTCATAACACCTGCACTACTTCGTGTAGGATTTCGCTGTTGTGGTAACAGTGCGGAGTCATAGACTGACCCTGCTCTCCATGTAGCATTCTTGCCACTTTTGCTGTAAACCATAGTAATTCCTGAACAAGGCCTTCGCCCAGTTGTAGTCGACTTGCCTCCTCCCTCATTATGAGTGGGCAGCAAGTATTGGTGTGACGTTGATTGGCCAGCAAGATGTGGAACAGGGATGCTGGATGCATCCACAATGATGTTGGGACCATGGTGTTCAGGTCATCCATGGTCCATACCAGGAGCAACAAGCAGAATCGTGCACAGCTGTTGTGAAAGGGGCACAGCCGTTTGTTTGCAGCTCCATGCTGGTTCCCCGGAAGTTGGTGAAGTAATAACATATGTCCCCGCATTTCGCAGAGGTTGCAGGTAAAATGTCATTGTCCTGCAACTTCTGATGTGATGAATGTTCCAAGCCTTCGAACAAGAGTAAGTGATCGCCTTTCTTTCATATGTTGCAATGTGATCCAGGCAAATGGTCACATAAATTTCCATGGTGAAGGTAAGCATCCATCTCCGAGTTACACAGGAGAATGTCTTCATCATTCTTTGAGAAAGAGGGTGTATGCCACGATTAACTTCATTTTAGCCACAAATTTTCTTTCTCGAACTTCTTCCCAATTCCGTTAGCACTCCCTTCAAAATGTGATCTCGTCTTATCCTTATGCTCAGTCACATCTGAATCTGCTTTCCACACACACTGAATCAGATAGGGTACATCTTACCATGAAATCAGCATAATCATGTATATCTTCCGACAGTTTCACATTCAACAATTTGTTGTTTTCCCTTACAACATTCAAAAAGTTATATTCATTTATATGCGTCACACAAATAATATTCAATCAGGTATGTATTATCACTACTAAACTAAGAATAGCATCCACAATTGCTTTCAGGTTAATATAGTTCAAAAATTAACTCGTGCAGGTATTTTAGCACTACTCTAAGAAAATAAATTGTATATGATTACAATCACAAACAGGAATATCTAATTCCCAACAAAAATTTTCCCAAACCAACAAATTAAGCATAATGTATTATTACCATAATTCCTCCCCACTTTTCCTTTTCCTTCTTTTTTTTTTTTTTGCTAACAGTGTGTCACTCGTGGTGTGTGTGTGTGTGTGTGACTCATGTGACACACTGTGTAACAGTGTGTCACATGAGTTCACTGATCTTGTAATTGACACAACTCATAACATTGTCGTTATGTCATTATCTTAATTCTACTGTATTCATTTGCAACATCACTTGATTTAATCTTTTAATCTCAGTATTTATGGCGCCATAAAAGTCTTCCTCTTGTGGTTCCACATTTCTTTCCTCATTTGTCACTTCATGCGTTATCATCGTGTTGTTGGTTACCTTATTCAAACACACCGTCACTAAGGCTTTCAAGCAAGCCACCACTAAAACAATTGCCAATATAACTACTAAACCCACAAACAAATATTGGAGTATCTTAGCTGCCACTCCTCCAAATGTGTTTCCCAACCATGCAAAGGCACCCCTTTTTATATAATCATGGTATCTTGCTCCCTCTTGTCTGATTGTATCGGCTATGTTATAAATTTCTTCTGAGTTATCTGGTATGTACGTACAACAATCTGTACCAATGGCTGCACATGTACCTCCTTTTTCTGCTAACAGCATATCTAATGCCATACGATTTTGTAATGCCATCGTTCTTGTTGCTGCCAGCTCTCTCGTAAGTTTTTCCAATCCACTAGCTGTTTTATTTGCCAACTTCTCCATAGCCAATGCCATGTGCCTAAGTTCTCGCCCTGCCTTCCAGGTTCCATAAAATGGAAATATTACCATTCCAATCCATTTCCCCCATGCTAATAGTTCTTTTCTGCCTAGAATGCAGGATATGCGTTGGTGACTTTGTTAACAGGCGCATGTGTGGAAGCACAAACCCCAGAAAACATGTTCCGAACCATCCCGAGGGAAGATACGGATATGCCTTGTGTCCACATATAAAATACATATTATTATATGTCCATGTGTTGTCCATTCCCCACATGCCTTCCCAATATAAAGCTAAACCCTTCGTGCCATTTGGTCCTAGTGGGACAGGTGTTCTCATCCAGCCTTCTTCGCGACCATAATTGTGGCATTTAGAGGTTCCCATAGACCTGTTATGCGTAGGCGTTTGGGGTCTGGTGATACACATTAATCCTGTCATTTGCTGCTGGACGGTCATGTAAGAGGGCATTTTGTTCTTATCATATGTAGGTCTATAACTGTCCTTAAATTGGTTACAATTATATCCTCCTTTTTGCCATCCCACTTCCCCGGACAGTTGGCCGTTAAAATCTGATGCTATCAGGGTGTGAGGGCAGCAGCTACATAACTCTGCCCAACCAAAAGGAACTGCCTCCAATGGTACTCCGATCTCACTAGAATGCGGCATTTGTGTACATATCCAACAATTACTTTCATTTGCTATATCAGCCCTTGTGTGGGCTAAATGTAAAAAAGTATTAATCCCGTGTAATCCATCGGGTTCTAAAGGTGTGTCCTTATCTTCCATCAAACTTCTCTTCTGCTTTTGTCGTTCTGCATGATCATATATCTGTATGTCGTTTACTAGTGTTGTGTTTTGTTCTCTCATTACCCCCAAAATAATCCATGCAACACAGAGTCCCCACTACTAGAGAACCCATTCCTAGGATAAATATCATCATTTTCAAGGAGTATCCGAAGTAGAAGTATCTGGTTTCCCTTGATTGGTCAGCTTGTCTTGATAAGGTGTTTCCCTTTGTCCCACCTGTATCCATCTGTAAAACACGTGAGCTACCCCTTGTATATGTCCGTACCTATAACATAATTATATGTCAATAAAATTCAACATCATAACTAACAAATTTCTCTTTTTTTTTTTTTTTTTTTTTTTTTTTTTTTTTTTTTTACAAATAGCCATGTGTACATTACGTATTTAACTACAATTTCCTCTCAGTTTGTTTGGCCTAACTGGCCGCAAAAATGGCTGCCAACATGCAGTACCGTTTTTTATCTACCAAGCAAGTGCTCATCCACACAAGACCTCTACCAAATTTTGTTTGTAAAAACCAAATCTGGGATTTCTGATTATGTGGATGCACCCTCTCAGGACATTTTCAGGCTGCTGTTAACAATCCACTACGATAAATTAATTCGTTCACCCTGTGTAAATTATGTATTCTGGGAAGTCAGTGTAAGACCTCTCCCAAATTTGACTAATTTTGTACTCCCACATTTTTTTATTAATGAATAGCTGCTCATAACTCAGCAAATCAAATCTTTATTCTCCATCTCCCTTGACAAAAGTGCTAATTTTCATAATGAATTTTTTTTTTTTTTTTTTTTTACCAATTCTCTCGATATTCGATCCCATCCCCATGGAACTATCTATTTTCAGACAAGGCACACTGTCGGTGTCAACAATCTTGTAAGATTGATACACAAAAACAAAAACACTAACATTGCCACACAAAAATACCCACACACGCATTATGCGTATTTGTTTGCGTTGGAACCATTATTTACAGATCAGGATGGGTGTCAATTTTATTTCATTTTCATAAAATTTGTCCTTCATTTTTTATAAATGCTAATACGCAAATGGACCAAAAAGTTTATTTTTAGAAAACCCCAATGATGTCACATTGAAATTACCCTTTCAGTTCCCACCATAATTTATCCAAATTTGACTACACACCCATTTGCATGTCAGTCGACCACTGACCTATCAATCATGTGGAACAATAGTCCAAAATTCCCACCTGATCCTCATGTGACTCTTGTCGCTTGGTTTCAAAAATTTGCAAAGCAATTGTTCCAACTTTGTAACTTTAAAATTTTGTGCCCAACATAAAAGATCCAATTTCGGCATTTGATCAATTAATTACTAATTTGCTAAGAAGCAAAAGAAAACATTAATCATTCTTGCTCTGAAAAAACTTTTCAGACGCAAGAATCATCGACAGTTATTCATGTTTGTCCAGTAATCTAATCTGTTGAGGCCAATCGTCATTTGGGATTTGCCGCAACGAAGGCCTAATCGTTGTCTGAGGTACCGGTAAGCAGTGGTACCCTTGATCTTGGTTTACCCTATGAACTTGTCCTCCTGTTGGCATACGGACATCTTCTTCTCCAATGTCCCATCTGTCCACACTTGAAACACCGGTTTCTGTCGTTGCCTGGTCTGTGCACCTGTGCACTTGTATTGCTGGGCTGCATCTCTACATCCCTGAGTTGCCACTGCAATCTCTCATTATCTCCTGAAACACGAAAAAATTCTCTGTACCGTCCTTTTTGGGGAGACAACTGTAAATCAGATGGGACAACTGTCACTTTTATTCCAAATTTCGAGGGCAGTTGTGCATTTGTCTCCTCCACTGTATCCTGTATCCTTTTTATTTTAAGTTCTAGATCCGTTATCCGTTCTTGCTGTTCCCGTTGTCTGGATTCACCATCCCAAAGATGGAATGCAAGCCAGTCTACCGTTAGATTCTGTCTCTTCCTGGCTTTCAATCTTTGTCCCAATCTTTCCAATCGACTTCGCTCAAATGTACCATCTCTTGGAAACTCCTCAGCATGTCCCTTTGTCCACAAATACCAATTCTCGACCTGCCTTATAGCTTCGGCACCATAACGGTCGTACATATGATATGTACAAGTACCTTTTTGTGGAATCTCTGGTTGTCCTTGTGTATTCTTGCAGGCTCCATTTCCCATTTTGCCTGTATGTGAATAACACTCAATATTCACTC